>NC_135879.1:58661185-59078596 GCF_964194155.1 Cetorhinus maximus
GGTTGACTTACCCTAGCAGAACAGATGAGAGCATTCATCCTCTTCCTGCAATGGATGGCTGACCTCCTCTGTGCTCTGGTGACGCCGACTGCCGCTGCCACCGTCTTCCAGGCCGGGTTGGTGACTCTGGTGGACATCCTGTGGCCAGAGCTGGGGTAGAGGATTTCGCAGTGGCCTCCATTGCATCTAGTAGGCACCCCAGAGAAGCATCACTAAATTTGGGGGCTGCTGTCACCTTTGCTTTCAGGGCCATCTGTCGCCTGGAGCAGTCCTGGTCTGTAGACATGAAGCAGGCTGCACTCTGGTATGCTTTAAATATAGCGCCTGAAGCGAGGAAGTGCTGAGGTCACAGCGACCTGGATGTTTCCCGTGAATGCATTATTAATAAGGCGGGAAAGGAAGGGAACAATACAGCGCAATATCTCGCCGTTTCAACCAGCGGGTAAAATGTCTTTTTTCACGCCCACTATCACACTTAGGGCAGAATGGTCCCAGATTTGCACTGTCTCTACTAAAGCCAAGGATCCCATATGCTTTTTGATCAGCCTTGACCTGCCACCATCAAAGGTTTGTGCACATACACCTCCAAATTGTTCTGTTCCTGCAAACATTTAAATTAAACCATTTTCATTGTGATGCCTCTCCTCATTCTTCCCACCAAAAATGTATCACTTCACAAATCTCTGCATTAACTTTCATCTGCCATGTGCCCATTTCACCAGTCTATGTCCTTCTGAGGGTTGTTATCAAATTCCTCATTGTTCACTACACTTCCAAATTACATGTAATCTGCAAACTTGGAATTATGCCCTGCAGGTCACTAATTGATATCAAAAAGAGCAATGGACCTAATGCTGACCCCCGGGGAATAATGCTGTATACTTCCTTCTAGTCTGAAAGACAACCATTCAGCACTACACTCTCCTTTTTGCTCCAAAGCCAATTCCTTATCCATTCTGCCACTGTCCCTTTTGTCCCATGAACTTTAATTGTGTTTAAGTCTACATATATATATTGTATATATAACTGGTTGGAGCAAGATATGAGCTGCAATACAATATTGTGTTACTGATGACTATATACTCCGATCCAGCATCACTCTTGTGGCTCATGATATCATCAGATCTGTTCGATTGTGTTCCAGCCTTTATAACACACTTCAATCCAACCATTTTCTAGATGTAATTAGAAGATAGGATCATTAACTTTTGGTGTTTTGGAGTAATTTACTGTCACTTTATTTCACTATGAACCTTGCTCCACTCTATTTGATCTATTTACACAAGCTTTCTCTAATCTCCAGACTGCCCGTCTCTGTCCTACGGCAGCTGTCAATTGTGAGATTAGCTCATTTGGCAAAGGTCTCGTACCCTTCTGAGACCCTGTATCGTAGCTGTCACTCAGCACCATGTTTATAAGCTTTTGATTGTCCCTGTCAGCGAGCAGCCTAAGGTTACTGCTAGTGCACAGTCATGTCTTTGATATCTGTCAGCTTTGGCCAGGTCCTTTTAGTTATGTGGTATATGTGCAGCTCTGTTCATGCTTGTGCTCCATTCCAGAACTAATTAGCTCTTTGGAGATTTCCCTTTTTAAAACTTACTATCACAGAGGGCAGGAACTGTTCAAAAGTTTGCAGATGATAGAAATTCCACACTCGTTGAGCCTGTACAGCTATGATTTAATATTTAAAGTGACGGTTCAAGCTAATTTAGATTAAAATAAAAGAACAGCTTGGTCACTAAATTGTAAGGTTGTATTTAGGTTCATTCCTTATGCAGACAGAATGTAGGTGAGAGTTATAATTTTTAAAAAAGCATGATTGCATAAACAGACTTGTAATATGTAACCTGACATGAAAAGCTTTACTTTTCCTTTGACTTGTGGGTATGCAAATATTGTGCTAGTTGAATACAAAAGTAGTGTAACTTTAAGGTACAGAAAAACATGTAACAACATCAAGAGCAGGGCTTACATCAATGAAGACCCTAAGGATGTCTTTGTTGTCAACTTCAGACGGAAAGCAAGCAGCTGAAGAGGACACTGGCAGAAGGAGTAGATGCTAAAGAGAACTCAAAGGACTAGTTGTGGGCTAGGTGATTGGTATTCGAGATCAGTCTGGCTTATGGCTCTGATCTGAGAGATCAGACTGGCAGCAGAGCCAGAGGGCATTACAGCCAAAACACAGCTTCTGTGCTCCACTAACAGCTTGTCTTAATGTCCTGAAATTTCCCTAAAATAAATAACAGCCATACTATTTCTTAAAATGTGGAAACTGAACCTTATGAAGTTTTAATGGCATTGAGGAAACCGCTAAACATGACAAACCCAATTTTCAAAGTTGCCTTTGATCTTTTTTTGTAACTTTTTCTGTAATCTTTGCAAGACCACAATGTGAAAACAAGAAAGGCATACTATTTGCTATAATTGGGGACAGAGCATGTGTGGCTCATTTAAAATGTATAAATATCTGACAGGTACTTTAGTTGTACAGAAATTCAAAAAATAGAAGCATTTAAAATTTCCCTTCATCATTCTTACTACTCCAAGCTCAGTACATATAACTAATGTTTTCTATCACCAATTGCTATACTTTGTTTCTCAGACTGGTTCATTATTATGCATATGTATCTAGTCATGGAATATGAAGCATCATGAGTGACTGTTCAGTACTTTTGATTTTCTATCACAATGTATCAAGGTTGTTCTAACAAAATGACAATCCAGATCTTTTTGATTGAAAAATACATTCTGATATCAAAATATAAAGTGATTTTCTGTAAAATCATCTGTGACAACCTATGAATACATTTGACTTGAAGAATTAATGCACATTTTATGTAGTTTACCAGAATGAAAAGCAAAGCAGTTGGTGGGAAGATGTGATGGCCTCAAGAAAAAATTCTAAGAATAAAAGTTTATATAAAATTTGTTTAATTTTTTGGTACAGCATGTGAATGTAAAAAGTTATTCATTGAGAATGAGAAAAAGTCAGTTGAATTTGTTGAACAAGGCATTTAATTTGTGTAAGAGTGAGCCTTTATGTCACTTTTATAAACAATTTCTGAAGCATTTATGACTGTTCAGGCTTTCTTTGTTTGAAAGATTATGAACTCAGTTTACTGTGGCTCAAAATTTATCATTAGAGATAAGCATTTGTACTTACAACAGGTATTTCATAATGGAACTGATAATCAATTATTAGCTCAAAATTGCGATCTCATGGCAAGATTAAACACTTGTAGGAGCTGCTGAATAAATATCTAATCTATTTTTTTTTCAAGATATATTTTTGTAACAAAACCAATACTTCAGTCAGGAAATGCATGTTAAGAAATTAACAAGTTATAATTGAAGAAAGAACACTGCAACTGAAAAATAATTGTGTATTCAGTTAGATAAACTATGTGAATTAGTGGGATAGGTTTGCAAATTCTGTCCAGGTGTTAAACTGGTGTTGTGAAAGCCCCCATTACAGGATCCGTTTGATTCTCATTCCATTGAAGTCACTGG
Organism: Cetorhinus maximus; assembly: GCF_964194155.1. Lineage (NCBI taxonomy): Eukaryota > Metazoa > Chordata > Chondrichthyes > Lamniformes > Cetorhinidae > Cetorhinus > Cetorhinus maximus. The sequence continues at coordinate 58,664,696 of NC_135879.1, forward strand.
AAATGCAACTAAGGTGGTTTCTACACTGGGTGGCCAATTTGCAATGTCAGTGTAATACCTTGGCAACAAGTTGAAAATCTACCTCATTGATTTTAGGAGATAAGATAATGCTAAAGTTTGAATGGTGAAATAAAACTGCCTTTTATTATCCCAAAACTGAATTTAGTATCAGATACTTTTATTATATCTAACTGAGGCCACGTAGTTTGGTTTGTTCCTGAATGAAAATGTTCAATAGTTAAAAATTGCAATTTTATGTAAATAAAATTATGGGCTGAATTTTGTCCTAAGGGCAAAGGTCATGGCAGCGGCACTGCAACTGGGTGTCATTTCCATTTGGTCATTAAGCAACCAGCGAATGCAATCTCGCAAAGGAATGATAGATGCATAAGTCATCCAACTAAGGAGCGCGGGGTGTGGGGCGGTCTGATTCAGGGCCTGAGACGGCAACGCAGGCAGCGAAGTGAACATCAACTATCATGGTGGTGACTGGCAGATAGTGGTGTAGTGGTATTGTTACTGGACTAGTAATCCAGAGGCCCAGGCAAATGCTCTGGAGACACAGGTTCAAATTCCACCATGGCAGTTGGTGGAATTTAATTGAAAGCTGGATTCAGCAATGGTGACCATTGAAACTATCATTGATTATTGCAAAAACCTATCTGGTTCACTAATATATTTTAGGAAGGAAATCTGCTGTCCCTACATGTGACTGCAGTCCCACAACGATATGGTTGATCCTTAACTGCCCTCTGAAATGGCCTAGCAAGCCACTCAGTTCAAGGGCAATTAGGGATGAGCAGCTAACCCTGGTCTTGCTAGTGACACCCAAATCCCACGAAAGAATGAAAAAAAAACTATGGCAGGTGTTGATGCCACTTTTATATGGCTGCTGGCTCTGCATTTGTTACTGCCTGAACAAAGGACTCCTCCCTGTTTCTTCTGCCTTGAGCCATCCCACTGTTGCTGCTTCTGCTGCTGCTGCTCCCTTGACTGAAGCCTCGAACCAGTCAAGGAGCTCATCAAAATGCTATAGCAACACTGGCAGAAGGAAAACCCCGGGTGGCACCACGATTCAGTGTTGCCTCCCTGCAGGTTCTCTTCCTGGCTGCAGGAACGTGGTCGGAGGTCCTTCCATCAAAAGGAGCGTGAGAGGAGTCAGCAGTTGCAAAGGAGCGCGAGACGAGCTGGGAGTTGAAAAGGAGCTGGGAGAGCAGAGGTGACTGAGGGAGTTTGGTGAAGAGGGAGGAGGGGCTTCTTTCCTTTTCTATATTTCTTCAGAAAGAAGAGTAACGGCCTTGTGCTGACTTTGCACTGAAGTGCTGCTTTGGGCTGCAGTAGAGTGCTTAAGTTGGAGTTGGTGACTGAGGGAGTTCGGTGAGGAGGAAATGAAGTGATCTTTTGAGTACTGTATGGTCGGGTAAGTATTTACTACTTTTATCACTTATAGTCTTTAAGGTCTTATTTTGTGGTTCATCGTTTGTAAGAGCTATATTCTGTAACAACGAGCAGCAGGGAAGAAGGGCCCGAGAGTAATTGATATTATTTGATATTAAGTATCGTCCAAAAGGTTTAATTTAATTTAAAGGGGTAAGTCATGGCAGGAAAGCTCAAAGCTGTGGTGTGCTCCTCCTGCTCTATGTGGGAAGCTGGGAACATTTCCAGTGCCCCTTACCAGCAGGTGTGCGGGAAGTGTCTCCAGCTGCAGCTCCTGGAAGCCCGGGTTTCGGAGCTGGTGCAGCGGCTGTGGACATTGTAGAGCATCCACGAGGTGGAGAGTATCGTGGATAGCACGTACAGAGAGGTGGCCACACCACAGGCTAAGAGTCCACAGGCAGGAAAGGAATGGGTGACCACCAGGCAGAGCAAAAGGACTAGGCAGGCAGTGCAGGAATCTTCTGTAGCTACTCCCCTGCAAAACAGATATACCGCTTTGGACACTGTTGAGGGGAATGGCCTCTCAGGGGAAAGCAGCAACAGCCAAATTCGTTGCACCACGTTTGGCCCTGCTGCACAGGGGAGGAGTAAAAAGTGTGGGAATGCAATAGTTATAGGGGATTCAATTGTAAGGGGAATAGATAGGCGTTTCTGTGGCCGCAAATGAGACTCCAGGATGGTATTTGCCTCCCTGGTGCTAGGGTCAAGGATGTCTCAGAGCAGCTACAGGACATTCTGAAGGGGGAGGGTGGTCGTAGTACACATTGGTACAAACGACATAGATTAAAAAGAAGGATGAAGTCCTAAAATCAGAATATAGGGAGTTAGGAAGTAAGTTGAAAAGTAGGACCTCAAAGGTAGTGATCTCAGGATTACCAGCAATGCCACGTGCTAGTCAGAGTAGAAATAGCAGGATATATTGGATGAATACATGGCTGAAGAGATGGTGTGAGGGGGAGGGTTTCAGATTCCTGGGACATTAGGACCGGTTCTGGGGGTGGTGGGACCAGTACAAACTGGACGGGTTACACGTGGGCAGGACCGGGACTGATCTCCTAGGGGGATTATTTGCTAGAGGGATTTGGGAGGGTTTAAACTAAAATGGCAGGGGGATGGGAACCTATGCAAGGAGTCAGAGCATAGGGAATCTAATACAAGAACAAAAGACAGAAAGGGAAATAAGAAAAGTGATAGGCAGAGAAATCAAGGGCAAGAATCAAACAGGGCCTCAGTGAAAAATAGTGGGAACGGGACAAGTCTTGTTAAAAAGACAAGCCTTAAAGCTTTGTGCCTTAACGTGAGGAGCATTTGCCATAAAGTGGATGAATTAACCGTGCAAACAGATGTAACCGGGCATGATATAGTCGGGATTATGGAGACATGGCTGCAGGGTGACCAGGGATGGGAACTGAACATCCAGGGGTATTCAGTATTTAGGAAGGACAGACAAAGAGGAAAAGGCGGTGGAGTTGCATTGCTGGTTAAAGAGGAATTTAATGCAATAGTGAGGAAAGATATTCCGACGATGTGGAATCTGTATGTGTAGAGCTGACAAACACTAAGGGGCAAAAAACGTCAGTGGGGGTTGTATATAGACCCCCAAACTGTAGTGGTGACGTTGAGAATGGCATTAAACAGGAAATTAGAGACGCATGCAGTAAAGGAACATCTGTAATTATGGGTGACTTTAATCTGCATATAGATTGGACAAATCAAATTAGTAACAATACCGTAGAGGAGGAATTCCTGGAGTGTATACGGGATGGTTTTCTGGACCAATACGTTGAGGAACCAGCTAGAGAACAGGCCATCCTAGACTGGGTATTGTGCAATGAGAAAGGAATAATTGGCAATCTAATTGTGCAAGGCCCCTTGGGGAAGAGCGACCATAATATGATAGAATTCTTCATCAAGATGAAGAGTGACGTAGTTGAATTCTGAGACTTGGGTCCTGAATCTTAATAAAGGAAACTACGATGGTATGAGGCACGAGCTGGCTATGATGGATTGGGAAAAGTTACGTAAAGGGATGAAGGTGGATAGACAATGGCAACGTTCAAAGAGCGCATGGGTGAACTGCAACAATTGTTTATTCCTGTCTGGCACAAAAGTAAAACAGGAAAGGTGGCCAAACCATGGCTTACAAGGGAAATTAGAGACCGTATTAGATCCAAGGAAAAGGCATACAAATTGGCCAGAAAAAACAACAGACCTGAGGATTGGGAGCAGTTTAGAATTCAGCAAAGGAGGACCAAGGGATTGATTAAGAAGGGGAAAATAGAGTATGAGAGTAAGCTTGTGGGGAACGTAAAAACTGACTGTAAAAGTTTCTATAGATATGTGAAGAGAAAAAGATTGTTGAAAACAATTGTAGGTCCCTTACAGTCAGAAACAGGGGATTTTATAATGGGGACCAAAGTAATGGCTGACCAACTAAATATATACTTTGGTTCTGTCTTCACAAAGGAGGACACAAATAACATATCAGAAATGTTGGGGAACACAGGGTTTAGTGAGAGGGAGGAACTGAAAGAAATCAGTATTAGTAGGGAAATAGAGTTGGGGAAATTGATGGGATTGAAGGCCGATAAATCCCCAGGGGCTGATAAACTACATCCCAGAGTATTTAAGGAAGTGGCCCGAGAAATAGTGGATGCATTGGTGGTCATCTTCTGAGATTCTGTAGGCTCTGGAACAGTTCCTACAGATTGGAGGGTAGCTAATGTAACCCCACTATTTAAAAAGGGAGGTAGAGAGAAAACAGGGAATTATAGACCAGTCAGCCTGACATCGGTAGTGGGGAAAATTCTAGAATCCATGATTTAATAGCTGAGCACTTGGAAAACAGTGGCAGAGTCGGACAGAGTCAGCATGGATTTACGAAAGGGAAATAAAATCATGCTTGACAAATCTACTGGAATTTTTCGAGGATGTAACCAGTAGAGTTCATGAGGGGGATCCAGTGGGGTGTGGTTTATTTGGACTTCCAGAAGGCTTTCGACAAAGTCCCACTTAAGAGATTAGTGTGTAAAATTAAAGCGCATGGGATTGGGGGTAGTGTATTGAGATGGATAGAAAACTGGTTGGCAGACAGGAAACAAAGAGTAGGAATAAATGGGTCTTTTTCCAAATGGCATGCAGTGACTAGTGGGGTACCGTAGGGATCGGTGCTGGGACCCCAGCTATTCATAATATATATTAATGATTTAGATGAGGGAACTAAATGTAATATCTCCAAATTTGCAGACGACACAAAGCTGGGTGGGAGGGTGAGCTGTGAGGAGGATGCAGAGATGCTTCAGTGTGATTTGGACAAGCTGAGTGAGTGGGCAAATGCATGGCAGATGCAGTATTATGTGGATAAATGTGAGGTTATCCACTTTGGTAGCAAAAACAGGAAGGCAGATTATTATCTGAATGGCTATAAATTAAGAGAGGGGAATGTTCAACGAAACCTGGGTGTCCTCGTATACCAGCCGCTGAAGGTAAGCATGTAGGTGCAGCAGGCAGTAAAGAAGGCAAATGGTATGTTGGCCTTCATAGCTAGAGGATTCGAGTACAGGAGCAGGGATGTCTTGCTGTAATTATACACGGCCTTGGTGAGACCACATCTGGAATACTATGTGCAGTTTTGGTCTCCTTATCTGAGGAAGGATGTTCTTGCTATCGAGGGAGTGCAGCGAAGGTTTACCAGACTGATTCCTGGGATGGCGGGACTGACATATGAGGAGAGATCGAGTCGGTTAGGATTATATTCACTGGAGTTCAGAAGAATGAGGGGGGATCTCAAAGAAACCTATAAAATTCGAACAGGACTTGACAGGAAGGATGTTCCCGATGGTGGGGGAGTCGGGAACCACAGGTCACAGTCTGAGGATACGGGGTAGATCATTTAGGACTGAGATGAGGAGAAGTATCTTCACCCAGAGAGTGGTGAGCCTGTGGAATTTGCTACCACAGAAAGTAGTTGAGGCGAAAACATTGTATGTTTTCAAGAAGGAGTTAGAGATAGCTCTTGGGGCAAAAGGGATCAAAAGATATGGGGAGAAAGCGGGAGCAGACTATTGAGTTGGATGATCAGCCATGAATATTGATGAATGGCAGAGCAGGCTCGAAGGGCCGAATGGCCTACTCTTGCTCCTATTTTCTACGTTTCTTCCCCAGGGATAGGAGGAGAGGACCCGGCCTGACCAAGCAAGCCTGGACAGAAGATCACAGAGGAGGTCAACAGCCATGGAGTTACCCCACCGCCCTGAACCTAGATCCAGTGCCGCAAGCATGTCAGTGACCTCATTCAGTCTGTCATGGTGAGTATTCCATTCCTCTTTTCCCTTGGGGCTTGTGTATGGTAACGTAAAACGGCGCTTTTGGTGTCGAGCGAATGACCAGTTAGTCAATGGCAAAGGGTTATGCAGCAGTATACCCTGTCAGAGGCATGGCTGCACTTCAGTGAGAGGCGCTCATCTACCTTTTGCTGACCCCTCAAGATCCCTCAAGAGTGACTATATGCAGGTGCGATTTTTGTGCCCCGTCATGGACCATTTGACTGCCACCAGGCATAGGTTTTGTGCTTGTCTCCGTGGAGAAACTAACAGTCTTCCTTCTGATGCTTGCAAGAGAAGAGAGCACACAACAACAAAGAGAGGGCAAGACTGGCAGAGGAGTACTGTATCTCCATATCCTGACTTGAGGTGGAGAAGAAGGTCTTGGACTTGGCAGGGCACCAAATGGCTGTGCAATTGCTGATTGCAAGACAGGAGTGTCAACCCAAAAGCGTGTGACCACTTTTGAGGGAGCACAATGGTGCATCTGGCACATACAAGGCATGCTGCTCATGTGGTCAATGCTGGTCAGATGGAGTTCCAAAGCAAGCATGGTTGGGATGAGAAAATGGGAAGCTCATAACGCTTAGAATTTCATGTTCTGTCATGCAGATCAGGGTCAAGCCGAATGTCAAGAAATTGTCATATTTTTCCTAATATTATTGTGGTAAATCTTAAAACAGGCATATGTCTGTGTGTATGTGGTTCTGTGTGTGTGGCTAATTTAATTAAACTAGAGACAATTGGACGGCAAGGTTTAAATTATCAAAGAAGTGAGGTGTAAAACAGGTGGCTGAAATGGAGATAAGCAAAGCTAGGGTGAAGTCTCAGCAGATATGATGTGAATGAAATTTGCATTTTTAGATAGTGGAGAAAGAAGTGTTTGATTTTCGAAGGGACATGGGAAGTGTTTACAACTGGCAAGATAAATAAGGCAAGGCTATTACATTGATTTTTCACAGAAGTACTGGCCATAATGATAACATGAAAGATTTTTATATTCTAGGAAAAGTGACTTCTAAAGACAAGTGGAAACAATTGGATTTACCAATCAAAAGGAATAAAATATATTTAAAGAAGGATGGAAGGCTGTGTGAGGTGTGGCCGTGTGCGATCTTGAAAGGTGACTGTGAAACAGACTTGGGGGAAAAAGCCTCTAGCCACTGTACAGAAGTTTGCTGTTCCAGTAACCAGTTAAGAGCCTTTGAAATTCTATTGTACAGTAGGTGCTTGTGGTAAAATTGCTGGATGACTTTATAAAATTTGATACCTATTTGGACTGTTACCTTAAAGGCGGCATGTATTTGGGAATCTGGTTAAATAGAAATTTTGGGAACTATTATAACTGTGTAGCTGTAATCTTTTGTGTGTTTAAGTTTGTTCTTCGTTTGTTAATAAATATTTTAATTTAATCTTTAAAATCTCTAAAGGTGGTAATGAACTCATTACCTCTGACTTCAGTGCACAAGTCTTCTCGTAATAAATACAAATTGCAAAATCATTGTGATAGCGTGACCAAGTTTCCCTTGTGGATTTGGTCAGCCTGGCAAATACCACCTGCCGTATCATAATAAAACTGGGGGCTCTTTGCAGGATTTTAAAAATTCCTTGATTGGCTTGGAGTTGTGGCACGGAGCTGCCTCGGGGAGATTTAATGGTTGTGAAAACTTTTTAATAAATAAAATGAAAATTAATTTAAACATATCCCCTCGTGACAGTGTCACATGAGCTGGGACATGTTTGTGAAGTAAGTAAAAATTATTTATGCATTTTATAAAACCTTCAGGAAACCTCATCCTGCCTGTGGATGAGGTTTTTTGAAAAACATGAAGGCCGCTTGGGCTCTTCGCCTGCCCGCCAACCTTAAGATTGGACAGGCAGTGTTGCTAACAAGTTAAGTTACTTTTTTAATGGCCTTAATAGGCCGTTGATAGTTCAGGCGCGCAATCGCCTCTGGCGCACGCCTGCCAAACGAAAATATCGAAATGCATGCCCGATATCATTGCACGTCATTTTACACGTCGGCATGTCGGGCCTGCCCCTGCACGCCGATGGCAATATTCTGCCCCAGGAGTTGGTGTTGAAGGATTTTAAAGTGGTTAGACTGCAAATATGGCTTTAACAATTGCTAAGACTTTGCTGGGAGTAGAAGATGTAACCCAGATTGGTTTACAAAAAGTTACTAAGGCATAGTTAACAGAATTGGCGGATAGGTTGCAGTTAGGATTAACCGCAGGGGCAAATAAAGTGGATATAATTGAAGTTGTAGCGCAGCATTTGAAACTGGAAGGGATACCTAAAACTTGTGAGTCACAGCTGGAGGTAGTGAGACTTTAGTTGCAAATGAAAAAACTTGAATTGGAGGCAAATGAGAGGGAAAATGAAAAAGAGAGAACATTTCAAAGAGCAATGGAAATGAGAAAACATGACCTTCAGAGGGAGAAATTAACAATGGAGGAAAGAGATAAGGAAAGGGAAAGAGAATATCAATTTTAAAGGCTGGAAGTTTAAAAAGAGACTTCAGATGCAGAGGAAGGCTCTGATGTGGAAACAACCACTTTTAACTGAAAACCCAGTGGGGAAATGTTTAAATTTGTACAGGCACTCCCGAAGTTTGAGGACAGGCATTCTTTATTTCGTTTGAGAAGATAGCTAAGCAAATGAAATGGCCACAAGAAATCTGGACATTGCTTTTAGAGTCTAGGTTAGTAGGTAGAGCTCATGAGGTATATGCATTGCTGTCAGAAGTATTATTGGTGGATTATGAGGCAGTAAAAAAAGCTATTTTGAGTGCATATGCGTTGGTTCCTGAGGCATACAGGCAGAAATTTCGGAATATGAGGAAAAAGCCTGCCCAGACTTATACTGAGCCTGAGTCAGTGAAACAAGAGAGTAAAACAAAGTTATTTTGACCAGTGGATACGGGCATTAATGGTAGAGACAATATATGCAGCTCTTAGAGAAGTAATTCTTCTGGAAGAATTTTAGGATTCAATTCGTTCGGTAGTTAGAACAGAGGGTTAAAATGGCCAGGCAAGCAGCAGAGATAGCTCATGATTATGAGTTAGTCCATAGATCTAAACCTTTTCTCATCACCCTTTTAAATCCGAGAAGGATAGAAAGTGGGAGGGTGAAAGAAAGGCAGGAGGTCAGGGAAGAGAAGGAGTAGATGGAAATTTGCAGGAAGTTCCCCATTAGACCAAAAAGGAGGGTGCTGAGGGTAGAAGTGACACTTGAAGACTTAAATGTTTTCACTGTAATAAGGTGGGGCACACAAAGTCAATGTGTTGGAGGTGACAGGAAAAACCTATTGCAATAGTTGGAACAAAGAAATGTTTTGGAAATAAGAGTACTATAGATTGAGATCCAGGGACAAGAAATACCACTGGTTTGTGTACAGGTGAAGCAGGAAGAATCAGTGGTAGGTAAAGAAGTGGGAATGTGTTCACAATTTACCTAAGGGAGTTCTGAAGGGCAGGTTACAGAAATGTTTAAAGATTGTGTGTGTGAAGGGAAAGTCTTTCCATGTGTACAGGGTAGAGCAGGCAAAGATATTAAGATTTTAAGGGACACGGGCTAGCCAGTCCTTAATGTTATGGGATAGCACTATTTGTTGTCCAGAGGGAGTATTGCAGGAAAAAGTTTTAATAAGTGGAATTCATGGAAGTGCTCAGCCTATTCCATTGCAGAAGATAAATTTAAAGAGTAAGTTGAAAACAGTTGAGGTGATTGTTGGAGTAGTAGAAAAATTGACCATTGCAGGGGTTCAATTTATCTTAGGTAATGATAAAGCTGGGTCACATGTTGGTGATGCCTACTGTAGTCAAGCAGCCTGTGGCAATGCATTCAACAGAGATGTTGCAGAAATAACATCCTGGATTGTTCCCAGATTGTGTAGTAACGAGATCACAAACTTGCAGGTTGAAACAGGAAGAGGAGCAATCTAAAAGGCAGGGGAAGGATGCTGACATCCAGTTAGCTGGATAAAAGCAAAATACTGCGGATGCTGGAAATCTGTAACAAAAACGGAAAATGCGGGAAAAACTCAGCAGGTCTGACAGCATCTGTGGAGAGAGTAACAGAGCCAACGTTTTGAGTCTATATGACTCTTCAGGCTGAAGAGAAGTAGAAATATGATGGATTTCCTATTGTTTAAGTTGGGTTGGAGCAGGTGGAATGAGATAGAAGGTCAGGGATAGGTGACAGCAAAGGAGAGGTTGACAAAGATGTCATGGACACAAGACAAAGGGAATGTTAATGGTAGTGGTGAAGAATAAAGAAGGTGCTGAGGGTGACATAAAGATAAGATAGCAGAAGGTATTAATAACAGAACAAGGGTCAGCACGAGTGAAAGCAAAACATAAAAGCAAGTGACAGGTGGCCCTGGGGAGGGGAATTGAAGAAAAGGATAAAAAATGAACAAACTGTTAAATAAAAAAAAATCGATTAAAAAAGGAGTCAAGATGAAGGAGAGAGGTCATGGTCTGAAGTTGTTGAACCCAGCCACCTGTCACTTGTTTTTATGTTTTGCTTTCACCACAGGAAGAGAAGGTTGAAGAGAATGAGGCACAAGTTTTAGCTCTGTGAAATCAGTAGAATTACAGCAGAAGCTATCCACGAATAAAGTAGTTATATCAGACAGCTTATTTGGAAACAGGCAGAATGTATTCCAGAATGTTATTATCTTAAAGGTAATGTGTTAATGAGGAAATGGAGGACGTCTCATATTCCAGCAGGTGAGAAGTGGGTGGTAGTACATATCAAATAGTTATAACATCTGGATACAGAAATGAAATATTGAGAGCAGCTCATGAAATTCCAATAGCTGGACATTTAGGAATTAGAAAAAACTCAGGCAAAAATACAAAAACATTTTTATTGGCCTGGACTGCATAAAGATGTAGTCTGGGAAGAGTATCCTGCAGTCAGCATCGCGGTGAAGCAGTCTGGGAAGAGTGTCCTGCAGTCAGCATCGCGGTGAAGCAGTCTGGGAAGAGTGTCCTGCAGTCAGTTCTTGTTGAAAATAACAAGAGTGACATCACAAGACAATGCAAGAGAGCGGCGGAGAGATCAGAACCAGTGCGAGTGTGGGGAAGTTCAAAAAGTGACATCAGCACAAAGGTGAGAGCTGATTGGTGAGATGGTAAGTGTTTTTCTCCAGTTTTCCTCCAGCTTAAAATAGATTAAACTAAGGAAAGGTAAGAGTTCTAGTTTTTATTTAAAGTGCATAAATAATTAAATTTTTTTTACTGTATTTAACTTAAAGTAAGAGTTTTCTTTTCAACTAGAGGCATGACGAGGCAGCTCAGTCCCGTGTTATGTACTGCCTGCAACATGTGGGAAGTCCTAGACGCTCCTTGCGCTCTGATCGACCACGTGTGCAAGAAGTGCCACCAGCTGCAGCTACTTGAGCTTCAAGTTTCAGAGCTTGAGCAGCAGCTAGAGGCACTGAGGTGCATCCAAGAGGCTGAGAGTTTCGTGGATAGCACGTTATTAGACGTGGTCACCCCACAGCTTACGGAAGTGCAGACAGGGAGGGAATGGGTGACCATCAGTTAAAAGAAAGGTGTCAGGCAGGTAGTCAGGAAATCCCCAAGGTGCATCTCGCTCGAGAACCGTTTTTCTCTGTTAGACGGTTCCTCTGGGGAGTGCAGCCACGCTCATGGCACTGTGAGTGGCTCAGCTGCACGGGGGGTGGGGAGGAAAAAGAGGGGAAGAGCAATAATGGTAGGAGATTTGATAGTAAGGGGAACAGACAGGTGCTTCTGCGGCCATAGACGTGACTCCAGGATTGTATGTTGCCTCCTTGGTGCCAGGGTCAAGGATGTCACTGAATGGTTGCAGGGCATTCTAAAGGGGGAGGGCAAACAGACAGAGATCGTGGTACATATTGGTACCAACGACATAGGTAGAAAGAGGGATGAGGTCGTGTAAGCAGAATTTAGGGAGCAAGGAGGCAGATTAAAAAACAGGACCTCAAAGGTAGTAATCTCTGGATTCCTTCCGGTGCCATGTGCTAGTAAGTATGGAAATAGGAGGTTAGTCCAGATGAATGCGTGACTGGAGAGATGGTGTAGGAGGGAGGGCTTTAGATTTCTTGGACATTGGGACCGTTTCTGTGGGTGGTGGGGCCTGTACAAGGTGGATGGGTTGCACCTGAACCAGAATGGGACCAACATCCATGAGGGCAGGTTTACTAGTGCTGGTGGGGAGGGTTTAAACTAACTTGGTAGGGGGGTGGGATCCTGAGAGGAGGTTCAGCAGGGGGAGATGCACAGCTAAAATTAGAAGAGAGAGCAAGTGAGTCTGGAAGGCATAGAAATTATAGGCCAGTTAAGGCACAAGGGAGTTTGGCAAGGTTGGATGGTTTTTTTTTAATGCAAGGAGTCTGACGAATAAGGCAGATGAGTTGAGGGCACAAATTAACACATGGAAGTATGATGTCATTGCTGTCACAGAGACATGGTTGAGAGAGGGGCAGGATTGGCAGCTCAATATTCCAGGATATAGGGTCTTCAGGCGAGACAGGAAAGGAGGTAAAAAAGGAGGGGGTATGGCAATATTGATCAAGGAATCAATTAGAAGGCTCCTCAAATGAAGTCATATGGGTAGAACTGAAAAACAAGAAAGGAGCAATCACATTGCTGGGAGTGTACTATAGGCCCCCAAACAGTCAGAGAGAAATAGAAGAGCAGATATGTAGGCAAATTTCAGAGAAGTGTAAAAATAATAGGGTAGTAATAGTCGGGGTTTCAACTTCCCCAACATTAACTGGGTTAGTCATAGTGTGATAGGTTTAGAGGGAGCGGAATTCTTAAAATGCATCCAGGAGAGCTTTTTAAGCCAGTACGTAGAAGGTCCTACAAGAGAGGGGGCGGTCCTGGACTTAATTTTAGGGAATGAAGCCAGGCAAGTGGTAGAGGTATCAGTGGGGGAGCATTTTGCAGATAGTAATCATAACTCCATTAGATTCAAGGTTGTTATGGAAAAGGACAATGATGGGCCAAAAATCAGAGTTCTAAATTGGGGGAAGGCCGAGTTTAATAAAATCAGATATGATTTGTCCAGAGTGGACTGGGAGCAGCTTTTAGGTAAATCTGCGTCAGAGCAGTGGAACTCATTCAAGAAGGAAATAGGGAGAGTACAGGGCCAACACATTCCAGCAAAGATAAAAGGTGGGACCAACAAATCCAGGGAACCCTCGATGTCGAGGGATATACAGGATTGGATAAAGAGAAAAAGGGAGGCTTATGGCAGATACCGAGTGCTCAAAACAGCAGAAGCCCTAGAGGAATAAAGAATGTGTAGGGGGGAACTTAAAAAGGAAATTAGGAGAGCAAAAAGGGGGCACGAAAAGACATTGGCAGGTAAAATAAAAGAAAATCCAAAGTTATTTTACAAGTACATTAAGAGTAAGAGGATAACTAGAGAAAGAGTAGGGCCCATTAAGGACAATAGTGGTAATTTGTGTGTGGAGCCGGAATACGTAGGTAGGGTTCTAAATGAGTACTTTGTGTCAGTGTTCACAAGTGAGAGGGACGATGTGGGTATGGAAATCAGGCAGAAGGACTGTGATACAATTAAAGAAATTAGCATAGAAAGGGAGGAGGTTCTAAGTGGTCTGGCAGGCTTAAAAGTAGATGAATCTCCAGGCCCGGATGAAATGTATCCCAGGCTGTTGAGTGAGGCAAGGGAGGAGATAGCAGGGGCGCTGGCAGTAATTTTCAATACCTCTCTGGCAACAGGAGAGGTGTCAGAGGACTGGAGGACAGCCAATATGGTACCGTTATTCAAGAAGGGAGGAAGGGATAAACCAGGGAACTACAGGCCAGTCAGTCTAACCTCAGTGGTGGGGAAACTATTGTAAGCAATTCTGAGGGACAGAATTAATCTACACTTGGAGAGGCAGGGATTAATCAAGGACTGTCAGCATGGTTTTGTTAAGGGGAGGTCATGTCTGACCAATTTGATTGAATTTTTCGAAGAGATGACCAGGTGTGTAGATGAGGGCAATGCATTTGACGTAGTCTACTTGGACTTCAGCAAGGCTTTTGATAAGGTCCCGCATGGGAGACTGATAACGAAGGTAAGAGCCCCTGGGATCCAAGGCAATTTGGCAAATTGGATCCAAAATTGGCTGAGTGGCAGGAAGCAGAGGGTGATGGTTGATGTGGTGTTTTTGTGACTGGATGCCTGTGATTGGTGTTGGGTCACTTGCTGTTTGTGGTATATATAAATGATTTAGACTTGAAAGTAGGAGGGTTGATCAGTAAGTCCATGGACGACACGAAAATTGATGGGGTGGTAAATAGTGAGGAGAATAGCCTTAGATTATAGGAGGATATGGATGGGCTGGTCAGATAGGCTAATCAGTGGCAAATGGAATTTATTGCGGAGAAGTGTGAGGTGATGCACTTGGGCAGGACAAACAAGGCATGGGAATGCACGATGAATGGTAGGACCCTGGGAAGTACCAAGGATCAGAGGGACCTTGGTGTGCATGTCCACCAGTCCCTTAAGGTAGCAGGACAGGTAGATAAGGTGGTTAAGAAGGCATATGGGATACTTGCCTTTATTAGCCGAGGCATAGAATATAAGAGCAGGAAGCTTAATCTGGAACTGTATAAAATGCTGATTAGGCCACAGCTAGAGTATTCTGTGCAGTTCTGGAATCCGCATTATAGGAAGGATGTGATTGCACTAGAGAGAGTGCAGAGGAAATTTACCCGGATGTTGCCTGGGCTGGAGAGTTTTAGTTATGAGGAGAGATTGGATAGAGTGGGGTCATTTTCCCTGGAACAGAGGAGATTGATGGGGGGACATGATTGAGGTATATAAAATTATGAGGGGCATAGACAGGGTAGGAAGGAACTTTTCCCCTTGGCAGAGGGATCAATAACCAGGGGACATAGATTTATGGTAAGGGGCAGGAGGTTTACAGGGGATGTGAGGAAGAATTTTTTCACCCAGAGGGTGTGTGGGAACCTGGAACTCACTGCCTGAAATGGTGGTAGAGGCAGAAACCCTCATAACATTTAAGAAGTATTTGGATGTGCATTTGCATTGCCATGGCATACAAGGCTATGGGCCTAGAGCTGGAAAATGGGATTAGAATAGCTAGGTACTTGTTTGACCGGTGCAGACTCGATGAGCCAAAGGGCCTTTTTCTGTGCTGTCGACCTCTCTGACTCTATGAACTTCTGTAGATCATGTCACACATGTCAGGTGACAGAAAAACCTCAAGCCGTGATTAAACTTGCACCTTTAGCTCTATTTCAAGCATTTGAGGAACCTTTTACCAGGGTCCTGATTGATTGTGTAGGGCCCCTCCCCAAGACCACAAGTGGAAATCAGCACCTGCTGACAATCATGGATATGTCTATAAGGTTTCCGGAAGTAATAGCTTTACGAAGTATTACAGCAAAGAGAATTGTGGAGGAGTTGACCAATTTCTTTTACAAAATTGCCAAAAGAAATACAGTTGGATCAGGGCTCAAATTTCATATTTAAGGAAGTAAGGAACAGCCTGGGGATAAAACAGTTTAAGTCATTAGCTTATCACCCTGAATCACAAGGTGCTTTAGAGAGATGGCATCAAACTTTAGAAACCATGATGGTAGCTTCTCGTCCAGACCATCCACAGGACTAGGATTGGGGGATTCCATTTTTGTTATTTGCTATTAGGGATGCCCCTAATGAATTGACAGGATTTAGTCCTTTTGAATTAGTCAATGGTCATGAAGTAAGGGGGCCACTTAAGTTGATTCAGGAGAAACTAGTGGGTCAGAGCTCAGAACCTACTCTGTTGGATTATGTGACAAAATTCAGAGAAAGATTAAACAGAGCATGTGAGTTAGCTAAGGAGCATTTAAAGATGTCAAAGCAGGCAATGAAGACAAATGCAGATAAGAGGGCAAAAGCTCATAGTTTTGTGGCTGCGGAAAAGGTGTTAGTTTTGTTACCAGTGTAAGGTAAACCATTAAAGGCAAGATTTAGTGGGCCTTACAGGATTGAAAAGAGACTGAATGAAGTCAATTATTTAATAAATACTCCAGATAGAAGAAAGAAGCAGAAGAGGGTGTGTCATGTAAATATGCTTAATAAGTACTTTGACAGGGAAGATAACCAAAGGAGGTCTTAGTAGTGGAAGATAAAGAGAAACAGATATAAATAAAAGATTCTGAAATTGAGTTTCCTCTAATCAAATTGGACAATGAGGGGGTGCTTAAAAATTTAAGGTCAGAATTTTTCATGTGGTGGGCGGGCTGGACAGGAGTGGATGTCGGCAGGCGCGGAGCCGCCCGCAATCAGATCCATGACGCAATTTTATGCGGGCGGGCCAATTAAGTCCCGCCCAGCGTAATACGCGACCGGTGGCGTTCAGCGCTACCTATATGGGCGGGGGGAGGAGGGAGAGTTGGGGCCAGCATGAAAGAGCACAACAATTTCCCTGAGGCACAGAGCTGCCTCAGGGAGATTGAATGGACATTATAATAATTAAATAAATGATTTAAAAATTTATTTAAACATGTCCCCTCGTGTGACTGTGAAAGTCACATGAGATGGGACATGTTTTTATTTTTATGAGACCTTATTTATTTATTTAATAAAAGCTTTAGAAAACCTCATCCCACTTGTGGATGAGGTTTCCTAAAAAATGCAAAGGCCGCTTAGGCTTTTCGCCTGCCCGCCAACCTTAAGGTTGGACAGGCAGCATTACTAATTACATAAATTACTTTCTTAATGGCCTTAATAGGCCGTTTACATACTGGCGGGCACGCAGCCGATTCTGGCGTACGCCCGCCGAACGAAATATCACGGGACTGCACGATGACGTCGGGATGCACGCCTGATGTCATCACGCATCATTTTGTGGGTCGGTGTGTTCAGCCCGCCCCCACACGCCAATGAAAAATTCTGCCCTAAATGTAATATTGAGTTACCTTCCTGACAAGTGGCAAAGTGATTTGGCAAAACTATTGCAGTCACACAAAGCTATTTGTGGACATAAGCTGGGGAAAACAAATTTAGCTACACGTGACATAGATGTGGGAGATTCAGTTTCAATAAGACAACGCTCTTGTAGATTAAATCCAGTAAAATTAGCTCAAGTACAAAAAGAAATCAAATCATGCTTTAGAATGACATCATAGAGTCTAGTTGCAGTGACTGGAGTTCACCTATTGTGATGGTGCTGAAGCGATATGGAACACAAAGACAAGGTCTTCTGTAAGCATGTAAATAATAAAAGGGTGGTAAAAGAAAGAGTAGGGCTGATTAGGACCAAAAAATGGGACCTCCATGTGGAGGCTGGAGAAATAGTGCAGGTGTTGAACAAGTACTTTGCATCTGTTTTTACAAAGGAAAAGGATCCTACCCAGGCCGTGGTGAGATAGGAGATAACTGGTACACTGGAGGAACTTGTAATTAAGAGGAAGGAGGTGTTGGAGAGGCTATCATTTCTTAAAATAGATAAGGTACCAGGACTGGATGAGATGCATCCAAGGGTACTGGGGAAAGTGAGAGTGGAAATTGCAGAGGCACCAGTGATAATCTTTCAGTCTTTCTTAGACACAGGGGTGGTGCCAGAGGACGGAGAATTGCGAATGTTACACCCTCGTTCAAAAAAGAGTGCAAGGATAAAGCTGGCAACTGCAGACCAGTCTGTTTGACATCAGTGGTAGTGCAACTTCTAGAAACTATATTCCGGGATAAAATTAATAATCACTTGGACAATTGCAGGATAATTAAGGAAAGCTAGCATGGATTCATTAAGGGAAAATCATGTTTAACTAACTTGCTGGAATTTTTTGAGGAGTTAACAAATATGGTTGAAAAGGGAAATGCTGTTGATGTGCTGACTTTCAAAAGGCATTTGATACAGTACCATACAACAGACTTGTGTGCAAAATTCTTGGCCATGGAATAAAAGGGAAAGTAGGTGCTTGGATATGAAATTGACTGAATGATAGGAAACAGAATAGTGATAAATGGTTATTTTTCAGATTGGAGGAAGGTTGGTAGTGGAGTTCCCCGGGGGTCAGTGTTGGGACCCTTGCTCTTCCTGATGTATAATAATAACTTACACAGTGGTGTGCAGGGCATGATTTCAAAATTTGCAGATGATACAAAGATTCAAAATGTTGTCAACTGTGATGAGGATAGTCTTGAACTTCAAAAGGACTTAGACATGCTGGTGGATTGGCAGATGAAGTTCAATGCAGAGAAGTGTGAGGTGATTCATTTTGGTAGGAAATATGTGATGAGACAGTATAAAATAAAGGGTGAGCCTCTAAAGGAGTTGCAGGAACAGAGGGACCTCAGTGTATACATACGTAGGCCATTGAATATGGCAGGGCATGTTGAGAGAGCAGTTAATAAAGCAGGCTTTATTAATAGGGGCATTGAGTACAAGAGTAAGGAGCTCATGTTGACCTTGTATAAGACACTAGTTAGGCCTCATCTGAAGTACTCCATCCAGTTCTGGGTGCCACACTTGAGGAAGGATGGGAAGGAATTGGAGAGAGTAGAGAGGAGATTCACAAGAATGATTCCAGGGATAAAGAACTATAGCTATGAGGATAGATTGGAGAGGTTGGGACTGTTTTCTTTGGGGAAAAGAAGGCTGAAAGAAGACTTGATAGAGGTATTGAAGATCCTGAGGAGTATGGACAGTGTAAATAGTGGGAAACTGTTCTCACTCACGAGAACATCAAGAACTAGAGGGCACAGATTCAAGATAATTGATAAAAGGAGTAAATGTGATGTGAAGAAAAATGTTTTCACCCAGAGGGTGATTGGAGTCTGGAACAAACTTCCTGAAAGAGTGGTGGAGGCAGGTTCAATTGAGGCATTCAAAAGGAATTGGATTTCTACCTGAAAAGAGAGAATATGCAACGTTATAGGGATAAGGCAGGGGAGTGGGACTAGGTGGAATGCTCTTTCAGAGAGCCAGTGCAGACTCAATGGGCTGAATGGCCTCCTTCTGCAGTATAAAAATACTGTGACACTATGTGTGTGGATTATCGAAAAGTAAACGCAGTGACAAAAGCGAATTTGTATCCTATTCCAGGTTTGGAAGATTGTATTGAGAAAGTGGGACAATCCGAGTTTATCACAAAGTTTGACTTGCTGTGAAGATATTGGCAAGTACCCATTCTTGGAAAAAGCAAAAGAGATATCGACTTTTGTAATGCCAGATGTACTATATCAGTTTAAAGTTATGCTTTTTGGTATGAAGAATGCACCAGCAACATTTCAAAGACCGACAAACAAAATAATTGTAGGACGGAGCAATTGTGCTGTTTATATTAATGACTTGGTAGATTTCAGTAAAACGTGGGAGGAGCAATTACAACATCTGAAAGAACTGTTTGATCGACTGCAAGAAGCTAATTTCGTGGTGAACTTGGCTAAGAGTAAATTTGCAAAAGCGCAAGTTACATTTCTAGGCCATACCATTGGACATGGTCAGGTGGGTCCAAGAGATGTGAAAGTAAAAGCTATCATGAATTTCTCCTGCAACAAAACGGGAAGTTTTGAGATTTCTGGGCATGAGTGGATTTTACCAGAAGTTTACCAAATTTTAGCAGTGTGGTTGTTCCATTGACTGAACTACTAAAAAAGAACGAGAAATTTCAATGGACTCAGGAGTGACAGGATGTATTTGACAGTTTAAAAACTGTGTTGACTACTACACCAGTTTTGGCAGCACCTAATTATGCCAAGCAGTTTAAGCTGGCAATTGTTGCAAGTGATTTGGGAATTGGTGCTGTGTTGTTACAAGAAGATGAAACAGGAATTGAAAAGCCAGTAGGATACTTTTCATAGAAGCTGAATGTACATCAGAAAAGTTACTCAACCATCAAAAAAGGGACTCTAGGTCTGGTGTTAGCATTGCAGCATTTCAAGGTTTATGTTGCAAGCAATTCTTCAGCAACAATTGTTTATACAGACCACAATCCTTTAAAATTTCTGGACAAATCTCAAGACCGAAGTGCAAGACTGTTCAGATGGAGTTTATTACTGCAACCATTTAATTTACAGATTATATGTGTGGCTGGACAAGAAAATTTAATTGTGGATACATTGTGAAAAGTTTAAAATTCAAAGGAGATTGGACATTTGAAACATGGACATTAGACTAAAATGACCTCAGTGGATACAAAGGATTTGTATGTATTGTCATGCTAATGCATGTACCTGGTAGTGTAATAGTTTTGTGTGTATATATATAAGTATATTAAGCAATGTAAGATGGGTTGAGAAACTGAAACTGTCTTTTAAAGTTATGATGGTTTATTTTTCCATAAGGTTGGAGGTGTCAAGAAACTGTCATATTTTCCTAATATTCTTGTGGTAAACCTTAAAGCACGCTTATGTGTGTGTGTATGTGGCTCTGTGTGTGTGGCTAATTTAATTAAACTAGAGACAATTGGACTGCAAGGTTTAAATTATCAAAGAAGTGAGATGTAAAACAGGTGTTTGAAATGGAGATAAGTAAAGCTAGGGTAAAGTCTCACCAGATATGGTGTGAATGAAATTTGCATTTTTAGATAGTGGAGAAGTGTTTGATTTTCAGAGGGATATGGGAAATGTTTACAACTGGCAAGGTTATTACGTTGATTTTTCCTAGAAGTGCTGGCCATAATGATAACATGAAAGATTTTTATATTCTGTGAAAAGTAACTTCTAAAGACAAGTGGAAGCAATGGGATTTACCAATCCAAAGGGATAACATATATTTAAAGAAGGATGGAAGGCTGTGTGAGGTGTGGCCGTGTGAGATCTTGAAAGGTGACTGTGAAACAGACTTGGGGGAAAAAGCCTCTAGCCACTATGCAGAAATTTGCTGTTCCAGTGACCAAAGTTGTGTTAAAAGCTTTTGGAAGTCCATTGTCCAGTGGGTGCTTGTGGTAAAATTGCTGGATGACTTTATAAAATTTGAGACCTATTTGGACTGTTACCTTAAAGGGGGCGTGTCATTGGGAGTCTGGTTAAGTAGAAATTTTGGGAACTGTTATAACTGTGTAGCTGTAATCTTTTGTGTGTTTAAGTTTGCTCATTTGTTAATAAATGTTTTAATTTAATCTTTAAAATCTCTAAAGGTGGTAATGGACTCATTACCTCTGACTTCAGTGCACAAGCCTTCCCGTAATAAATACAAATTGCAAAATCGTTGTGATAGCGTGACCAAGTTTCCCTTGTAGATTTGGTCAGCCTGATAAATACCACCTGCCATATCATAACACAGAGGCACAAAGAGCTTGAGAGACCAGGGGTCAGCCAGCCACCTCTGAGCAGGAGAAGGGATCCTCAGAGAGTGCACTGTAACATCATTCCCCTGCACTCTCCACCAGCGCAGATGCACTCATACTGTTGGGTATTAGTTCACGATTAGATTCAAGGTCATAAGCTGATGAGCACATGACAGACGTGTTGGAGGCTGTGCTAGTCAAGGTCACTGGCAATTGGAAGCCTGGCCCCTTACTGAGCCCCAGACTGATGGTACACCTTTGGACTTAGCCACAACATGACAACTGCTGCAGCTACAGCGTGAGGTAATGGAACATTTGGCAGAGCTTCCAGAAACCATGTGCAGACTATGAAGGAGTACTGTCAAGACTTCAGTGCTGCCATGCCTCTGATGGGTGTATGCTTGGCTTCCACGATTGAGAGATTGGTGACCCTCATGGAGAGCCAGATCCAGCAGACCAGTCAGTGGATGCCAGAGGTGTGCACAGACCTGCATGCGATTACCTTGCCCATGTGCCCTTTACGGTAGTGGCAAAGCAAGGGGTTCAATGGACGTGGATTTTCCACCAGGTCCTCCTCTTCCTCAGGTGAGCCAGAAGGTACAAGTGTGCCTTTCAAGAAAGAAGCTGTGGATGACTTCTGCTCCTGGGAGCTCCTCTCGGGGCTTGCCTGTTGTGGCCAGTGGCTCCTAAGCCCTTTTGTCGATGACAACATCACCCAAAGAAGCGGCGGCACCAGAGGAGAGTCCTGCACCTGTGCAGCATGCCAGGGCCCTCAAAGAGCTGCTTGAACTGATGTTCCGTTAACATCGCCATCACAATAGCCCAAATCTCAGCCCTCCATGAGGAGGCATATCTGAAACTGAACAATCAGCTAATCTCACCCCACCGCACCTGGGCTCAGAACGAAACATGTTATCTATCTGACTGCAGTAGATTGGACCTTGCCAGGGTACATTCAACCATGTCAGGGGCAGCTGGCCAATCAGTGGACTTATCTAAAATATCAATTCATGTACAGGAGGTGGTGGCATCGTGATATTGTCACTGGACTGGTAACCCAGAGATGAAGGGTAATGCCCTGGGGCCCCGGGTTTGAACCCCACCATGGCAGATGATGGAATTTGAATTTAATAAAAATCTGTAATCGATTGTCATAAAAACCCATAGGGTTCACTAATGCCCCTTTAGGGAAGGAAATCTGCTGGCCTACATGTGACTCCAGATCCACAATAATGTGGTTGACTCTTAAATGCCCTCTGAGCAAGGTAATTAGGGATGTGCAATAAATGCTGGCCTAGCCCACATCCTATGAATGAAAAAAAACATGCTGTGTGGGCCCAAATCAAGGATATATGTAATCCCCTTGAAAATATTATTCATGTAGAAGTCAATAATTCACTTACTGCTATTGCTTCTCGTTCTAGTTATTGCTGCTCTCTGAGATTTCATCTACAATGGGCTTGAAGTGGTGGACAAAGGCACATCTGCTCAGCTCCTCAGCTTTGCCAATGGGCACTGTGCACCTGAGCACTGGGAAATGGAGTGCAAAATGAAGGGGTCTGATTAAAGGTGACACTTCATTGGAATTTTTCCGAAAAAGGAAAAGGATCCCAGGAAACAGATATGTAATAGGGCGTCCCGAGCCTCCCTTATCTCATTGTGCTTTACCTGTGGTCCGTCTGGTCAGCTGGCTCCTCTGCATCCTCATTGTTGGAGGAGGCATCACAATCAGCAATGTCCTCATGGTTCAAAACTTCCCCCCTCTGCAGTTCTAGGTTGTGCTGTGCACAGCAGACCTCCATGATACCAAAGAACTCCACGAGTTGATCTAGGTACCTGAATCGCATCTTCAGAAATCCAGTGACCTATTTGATAGTCACTCGGGTTGACCCGTAGCAAGTGTTGTACCTTTCCTCCCGATTTGTGTATGGGTTCTTCCCAGGCATGAGTAACTGCTTCTTTAATGGGTAGTCCTTGTCTCCAAGCATGTATCTCTGAAGGCACACGAGGGAAAAGCTGTGGCACCTAAGAACGGAGTATGTAGGAAGAATGGCTGCTTCCCAGGAACCATGAACACACCTGAAGGATCCACTTTCAGTGGTTGCAGACCAGTTGGACAGTGGTGGAATGGAAGCCCTTCCTATCAATGAAAACTGCTGCTGCTGGTGGGAGCCTTGATGGCCACTTACGGGCAGTCAATGATACCTTGCACATTGGAGAATTCAGCGATGGTCATTGAACCTCTCTGCTTGATTGTCCGGTCAGTCCGGTGGCACACAAAGTCATCGCCCCTCTTGAACATAGCACCGGGCACCTCCTTGAAAAACTATTTGGCTGCAGACTTGGGGATCCCATAAATGTATCCAGTGAATCCCTGGAAAGACCTGGAGGCGTAGAAGTTGAGAGCCATGGAAATCTTCAACACCACTGGCATTGAGTGCCCATCAACCCCCATGGGTCACCCTGCAGCATGATGCAGAGATCAGTCCCTAAAAATGCACAGTCTTCGCTGACATTACCACTGGAATGTTTGGAGAAAGTTTAGCTTTGAGTGGTAAATTCTGTCCTAGGAATAGCCTCTTCTCCGCATGTGTCTATCTTTTGACATAGCCCTCCATGCCCTTCTCTGGCATGCCCACCCTGAGGTCTGGCCCTCTTGCTGTTTGTGAGATTGGGGTTGTATCCCTGTCAGTGCCTGGACCTCTGTCCCACTGAGCTGCCCCTCCTCCTAATCAGGGGCCACAGGGTCCGGGGCAGAAAAGGCGTGCAGCAGGTGTCTTCTCTCTGATTCCTGGGGTCCTTCTACCATTACCACTCTACTCCTTCCACCCACCAAACCACCCTACCCCCTCCCCCCACCACAGTCCTGGGACCTTTTCCCTCTTTCTGCCAATGTCTGGCATTTACTATTGTGCACCACCCTTCCTTCCTGAGGGCTTCATGAGAGAGACAGCACTTATCCCCACTTGCTACCTCATTTCACTAGGTGGGTCTCCGAAGCCCTGTGGTCCCCGTGCACCAGTAATAAAAATAGAAATGTGCTGTAAAATTAGAATTAATTGCCTTACAACTATCTTAATTCGTGACCTGCAGCCTCAATATCCAAAGTCCACCCTCCATGGTTCCCACAACTACTAAAATCCAGAAGGGACATCAATATGTTGGACTTCTGGCTAAGTGCAGTCTGCTCCCATTTTGGGACCTCAAGATGTCAGACCTCCGGCCAAATCCAGTCTGCTCCGGCTCCCCCACCACCAACTACCTCGCCCCCCCCGCCCCACCCCTCCAAACTCGCTCTAAATGGCCCGGTAAAATTCCGGCCCATATTTCAGTTTAACTGGATTTTGATTAGAAAAAAAATGTCAAAAATGTAATTTGATTTATACAAAGTATTCATTAAAATAATTAATATGAACAATAATATGAAAAATGAACTGAAAAAATGAATACTTCTCAAATAGTGGTAAATAGCAAAGCACCTTAAAAAGCATTACCAGGATAAAGCTTTGGATGGGGACAGTTTCTTAGAACAATATGCTGTGGATCCAACCAGGGATCAGGCTATTTTTGATCTGATAATGTGTAATGAGGCAGGTTTAATAAATGGTCTCAGATGAAAAGATCCCCTAGGAAACAGTGACCATAACATGGTGGAATTTAGCATTCATTGAGAAGTGAGAAACTTAGTTCGGAAACACCTGTGCTAAACTTAAATAAGGATAATTACAAAGGAATGAGGGCAGAGTTGGCTGGAGTGGACTAGGAAAATAGTTTAGCAGAAAAGACGGTTGATGAACAATGACAGACGTTTAAGAAAATAGTTCATGACTCACAACAAAGATATATCCCAGTGAGGAAGAAGGATTGTAGGAAGGGGATAAACCACCCATGGTTAACCAAGGATGTTAAGGATAGTATCAAAGTGAAAGAAAAAACATAAAATGCGGCAAAGATTAGTGGTAAGCCACAGGATTGGGAAAATTTTAAAAACCAACAAAAGATGACCAAAAAATATAAAGAGGGAGAAAATAAACTTTGAGGGTAAACTAGCAAGTAATATAAAAATGGACAGTGGGAGTTCTTTAAATATATAAAAAGGAAGAGAGAGGTCAAAATCAATATAGGCCCCTTAGAGAATGAGGCTGGGGAAGTAATAATGGGGAACCAGGAAATAGCAGAGGAGTTGAATAAATACTTTGCATCAGTCTTCAAGGTAGAGGAGACTAATACTACACCAATAATACTATATAATCATGGGGCAAAAGGTGGGGAGGAAATAAATACAGTAACTATCATGAGAGGAAAAGTACTAGGGAAACTAATGGGGCTAAAAGCCGATAAGTCACCTGGACCTGATGGGTTGCATCCTAGGATATTAAAGGAAATAGCTGCAGAGATAGTGGATGCACTGGTAGTAATCTTCCAAGAATCCTTAGATTCTGGAAAAGTCGCAGAGGATTGGAAAACTGCCAAAAAAGGGAGGGAGACAAAAAACAGGTAACTATAGGCTAGTTAGCTTAACATCTGTCATTGGGAAAATGTTGGAGTCTATTATAAAGGATGTAATAACAGAGTATTTAGAAATACATAATCTAATCAAGCAGAGTCAGCATGGCTTCATGAAGGGGAAATCATGCCTGACAAATTTATTACAATTCTTTGAGGAGGTAACAAGCAGGATAGATAAAGGGGAACCAGTAGATGTAATATATTTGGATTTCCAAAAGGTGTTTGATAAGGTACCACACATAAGGCTACTTAATAAGATAAGAGCCCATGGTGTTGTGGATAGTATATTAGCATGGATAGAGGACTGGCTAACTAATAGAAGAGCTGGGATACGGGGGGCATTTTCAGGATGGCAACCTGTACTAGTGGAGTGCCACAGGGATCAGTGCTGGGGCCACAATTATTTACAATACATATTAAGGACTTGGATGAGGGAAATGAATGTACTATCGCAAAGTTTGCAGATGACACAAAAATAGGTGGGAAGGCAAGTGGTGAGGATGACACAAAGAGTCTACAGACAGAAACAGACAGGTTAAGTGAGTGGGCAAAAACGTAACAGATGGAATATAATGTGGGCAAGTATGAGGTTATGCATTTTAGCAGGAAGAATAGAAGAGCTGAATATTATTTAAATGGAGAAAGACTGAAGAAAGCTGCAGTACAGAGGGATTTGGGGATCCTCGTGCATGAATCCCAAAAAGCTAGCATACAAGTTCAGCAGGTAATAGGGAAGGCAAATGGAATGTTGGCCTTTATTTCAAAGGGAATGGAGTATAAAAATAGGGAAGTCTTGCTAAAACTATACAGGGCACTAGTTAGACCACACCTAGAATACTGTGAACAGGCTTGGTCCCCTTATCTAAGGAAAGATATACTGGCATTGGAGGCAGTCCAGAGAAGGCTCACTAGGTTGATCCCAGGGATGGAGGGATTTTCTTATGAGGAGAGGTTGAGTAGGTTGGGCCTGTACTCAATGCAGTTTAGAAGAATAAGAGGCGACCTTATTGAAACATATAAGATCTTAGGGGGCTTGACAGGGTAGATGCTGAGAGGTTGTTTCCCCTTGTGGGAGAGTCTAGGACCAGAGGGCATAATCTCAGAGTAAGGGGGCACCCACTTAAAACAGCGATGAGGAGGAATTTCTGCTCTCAATCTGTGGAATTCTTTACCGCTGAGGGCTGTAGAGGCTGGGTCGTTAAGTATATTCAAGGCTGAAATAGACATTTTTAATCAGTAAGGGAATCAAGGGTTATGGGGAAAAGGAAAGTGAAGTTGAGGATTATCAGATCAGCCATGATCTCATTGAGTGGCGGAGCAGACTCGATGGGCCGAATGGCCTACTTCTGCTCCTATGTCTTATGGTCCTATAGGTCGTAACCCCTGCAGGAGAATTTTATACCGGAGAGAATATATTTGAAAAAAGAAGAATGGGAAAATGTAAAACGGAAAGCTAATAACTCTTTATAATCCTTTATGTACCTTAAGTATGCCTTTATTGAGAAACTTAAATGCATTTATTTGAATTTCTTTGAATGCTAAGATTAAACTAGACCCATGAATGAATATACAGGCCTAAAATGATGTCGGACAGTATTATGGATTTGATAGTGGTCTTCAATGTTACACATTAACATATTCAATTAAAAGATTGAACAGGGAAAAATATGTAGAGAATCATTAAATATTTTTCAAAAATGACCTTAAAACTGTTTCTCAGTGAGATGCAATTTTACTCCTCCAAAATATCCCAAGCACAAGTGCTTATGTAAAGTGCTTAAGTTAGAAGGGTTTGCAAAATTTTGAGGAATTGTTTGATCTGATTGTTGTGCAGTACTCACAAATATTAAATAAGAAATTAATGTGGATAAAGAGAATATTATACAGGTTTGAGTTAAAGATTTTTTAAAAGAGTAAGAATTTTGCTTTCCTACCCATTTAAATTTGACTGTCATGGTTAAAACTCATAAGTGCACATGAAATGATTGAATGAGACCAACATCTGGTTTGTAAAGATTAAAATAGTTTTTGCCATTCAAACATGTACTCAGTTGGCAGGTGCCTAAACCAATTCAGTATGCAAATAGCATCTTTTGCTTCCCTGAAGAGATCTTGTACTGAGAATATATGAATAGGGATGTTCATCAGACTGTTGGAATTATCCATGGAGAAACACAAACTAAAATAGTAAACCAAATTGTACGCAAAGGAAGATGAATCATGCTTGGATATATTGCAAAGCACCCAAATGCATGAGAACATTAGTTCAAATAAACAAGAAGATACAAGATTAACTAAACTACTTAACGTACAGATTGATTGTCAGATCTTTTCGCAATTTAACTTTGTGCGTGTGGTTATTTGTTACTAATAATTTTTCTATTTCTTTTTCTCAGAAGCATAACCGTAGCAATTTATTGAATGCTTCCTCATTTAGAGAACAAAGTGTACAGTTTGCAATGCATTCATTATTAACAACATGCTAATAAACACCAAATCTCTGTTGTTTCAGACTGTGGTTCATTTATACTTGCTTGCATAAGTTGCAGAACCACTTGAATCATCAATAAATTTGTCTAAGGAATGGTTTGATAGCCTAGACTCATGCAATTGTTTTCTACTGAAAGCAATAATGTGTTGCATTTTAGTGTTAAACTGATGAAGAAGTTGAAAAGTCATTCCTCATTTTACATCACAGGGAATGTGTTGGCTATCAGTTGCATGTTAGGCTGGCAACAATATTTGGGACAGAAGCCGTAACTGTGGCTTATCCCTCTATCTAGGCACATCATTGGTTGAAAGTCCATGAATTTGAGTGTTTACTTGAATCAAGAAAGAAAAAGAGTAGAAAGCAAAGGAGAGAAACTGAATAAAAACAGAGGTAAAGGGTACCACAGTCAAATGTAGTATTTTTTCTTGAAACTTTGCCACAGTGATTGCAAAGACAATTAATGACAAAGTTTTGTTCAAATTTTGTTAAAATTTAAGGATCAAATATTTTTTATAAAGAATGTGATATATCAAAATGCAATATTGTGTAAATTTGTCCTTAATATTCTAAGGTATGTTACATGTTAACAACAATTTTCACTTATATGGCTTATTTTAATAAAGCAAAATGCTACAAGACTTGTCATGAAGAGCAGGCACTGAGCAGAATGTTGGGATATGGGGTCGGAAGGGGCAAAGGAACAATTGAATAAATTAAGGGTTAACTCCAAATCCAAACATCTGAAAGTAAATAGGGATGCGGAGAACCTTAAGAAAAGAGTTCCAGAGTGCCGGACCATGTGCTTCAAGGCTCCATTGCTAAGAGTAGACCAGAGTGAAAGGAGAGGCACAGAATGCCAGAATTGGTGGAATTGAAGGTGCATGCTGGGATGTAGGACTAGAGAAGGCTGTTCACCGACTATGGAAAAAGGCAAGGAGGGAAAATACCATTTCATGTCCACCTGAACAGCATTATTACATTAGTACTGCACTGAAATACCAACCTGGAATTTGTGCACAGCTGGAAGCCACAACACTCTGACTCTACCTGCAACACCGTACCAGGCTTGTACCCCCCCCGCACCCCTAGGGAAACAGGTTGAAGTGGCTGTCATTTTTGCACACCCGACCCTTATATGCCCTCAGGGTATCAGATTGAGAGTGATTTTTTTTCATTCGTTCACGGGATGCGGGTGAGACCAGCATTTATTGCCCATCCCTAATTGCCCTTGAGGTGGTGAGCTGCCTTCTTGAACCACTGAAGCCCATGGCCTGAATTTTGAGCACGTCTTGCTCATGTGATCAGCGGGCCCAGAAGTAGCCCCGATTGCCGCTTCTGCCCATGAACGTCAGAAGAATGCGATTTCACGCTGGCTGGTTAATTAAAGGCTGGCTAGTGTGAAGCACGTCCCCCACTTGGGGAAGGGCTGTAGGTAGGGGCGGGAGCGTGGAAGGTCCAATGGGGAGCTGGAGGGGGTGGGTTTTAAAATGCTGAGGCAGCACCCTGAAGGCTGCCAGGATGTCCAGAGGAGACACATGGAGCTGTCCAAACCTAAGCTGAAGGTATGGCATTGGCACTTGCTCAACATGCCAGACAGGAGGGCAATACGAGCAGGTACCCTGTTCCCCCGCTTCTCGGATGAGTGCCTGCGCACTTTCATGGAGGCAGTTAGTGCCAGGCGGAACATCTTGATCCACGGGATGGCAAGAGGTGGTCACCACACAAAACAAAGAAGGCTGGGCACGACATTGTGCACCGCAGCTGGATTCAGTGCCAAAAAAGGTTTAATAATGATCTGTGCTCGGGAAGGTTGAGTATCAATTTGGCATGGTACTGTGTGGAAAATGCTTGAAGAGTAGCGTCCTTCGTGACATTCAGGGGTGTAAGACTCAGAAGGCACATATACCTGTTAAGGCTGGGAGATCAGACCGGTAGCCCTGGGTGCATATGAGAGTCAGGTGTGTAAAAATGATGGTCACTTCAACCTGCTTCCCCGGGCGGGGTGGGGGTGTGGGTGGTGGTGTGAGACTGGTTTGGTGTTGTGGGCAGAGGGTTGACTAATGAACATTCGTACAGGAGAAGAGAAGCCATAATGCTGCTGAAAGCACAAGAATGGGTGGTGGGATCGCCAACCTGCTAATTTTGAACAAATGTGAGATGGACGCCCTAGAGCTCAAGTGCAAGCGCACACCAAGGTAATCAAGTTGCGGAGAGGCAGGCATCTCGAAAACAGGTAAGAGTCCAGTGAACAGATGCGGGACAGGCAGAGACTGCAAACAATGTAGGCTCCACTCATCTTAAAAGATAACTTCTAATCAAGAGTACCCGGTGATCCAGGAATGATGATAGCACCATGATGCTGCTGTCCATAGTCTCACCAAGCTGCCTAGCATGCACATTCAGCGAGTGATTATTGATATATTTCTTTTATTCATTCATGGGATGTAGGCTTCGCTGGCTGGGCCAGCATTTGTTGCCCAGTCCTATTGCCTTTGAGAAGGTGGTGGTGAGCTGCCTTCTTGCACCGCTACAGTCCCTGTGGTATAGGTACACCAATAGTGCTGTTAGGAAGGGAGTTCCAGGATTTTGACCCATTGACAGTGAAAAACAGCAATATATTTCCAAGTCAGGATGGTGAGTGACTTGAAAGGGAACCTCCAGGTGGTGGTGTTCCCATCTATCTGCTGCCCTTGTCCTTCTAGATGGTATTGGTTGTGCGTTTGGAAGGTGCAGTCTAAGGATCCTTGGTGAATTCCTGCAGTGCATCTTGTAGATGGTACACACTGTTGCTACTGTGCGTCAGTGGTGGAGGGAAAGAATGTTTGTGAATGTGGTGCCAATCAAATGGGCTGCTTTGTCCTGGATGGTGTCAAGCTTTTTGAGAGTTGTTGGAGCTGCACTCATCCAGCCAAGCGGGGAGTATTCCACCACACTCCTGACTTGTGCCTTGTAGATGGTGGACAGGCTTTGGGGAGTCAGGAGGTGAGTTACTTGTCACAGGATTCCTAGCCTCTGACCTGCTCTTGTAGTCACAGTATTTATATGGCTAGTCCAGTTCAGTTTCTGGTCAATGGTAATTCCCAGGATGTTGATAGTGTGGGATTCAGTGATGTTAATGCCATTGAATATCAAGGGGCAATGGTTATATTCTCTGTTGTTGGAGATGGTCATTGACTGGCACTTGTGTGGCATGAAGGTTACTTGCCACTTCATAGTCCAAGCCTGGATATTGTCCAGGTCTTGCTGCATTTGGACATGGCATCTGAGCATCTGAGGAGTTGCGAATGGTGCGGAACATGATGCAATCATCAGTGAACATCCCCACTCCTGACCTTATGATGGAAGGAAGGTCATTGATGAAGCAGCTGAAGATGGTTGGGCTGAGGACACTACACCGAGGACTCCTACAGTGATGTCCTGGAGCTGAGATGACTGACCTCGAACAACCACAATCATCTTCCTTTGTGCTTGGTACGACTCCAACCAGTGGAGAGCTTTCCAGATGATTGTGCACTGTGGGGAGGTCACGGCACACTTGCATGAGGAGCTGCATGAGGCAGAGAGTGTCCAAGGCGCCAGCTGTCGGAGGACTGCTGGAGACCAGGACAATGCTGAGTCAGAGACAGGATGAACCTCTGGAATCATCCATCAGGCGGCAGATGCTGGATGTCCAGTGGGATGCTCAGGAAGATCTGGTGGAGATCCCTGAGGGTTTGTGTGTCATGGTCTCTGTCATGGAGGAGTCCTTGAAGAGCTTGAGCACTGTGTTGACCCTGAGAACCAAGCACACAGCCTCCTCCATTGAAGATTGGTGACTCATGAAGAGGTAGCTCCAGGATCAGAATCAGGGGTTCCTGGGACCGTGCTTGGACCTGCACTCCCACACACCAGCAGTGACTCCAGGAAGTCACTGCCAGTGTGAGAGATGGATGAGGTACCTAGTCTCTTTGCTAGGTTCCCACCCATCAATGGTGAGCAGAGAGGTACAGATGTACTAATGGATGAGCTGCTTGCCATCTCTGTGGGCTCCTCTCATGGCGCTCCAGGCGAGGATGGCAGCTCCAGTGATATCTTTTAAGGCTACGACAACTGATGAGTGTCCAACCATGTCACTGATTGCACCCACCCAGGCAGAGCCTGCTCAGGCCCCACTGGCCAGAGGACACCTGCCAAAGTCATTGGGGCCGACGTGATGGCACAGTATAGTCATAAATCGAACTCCAATGCCGCTGCCAGCCAATAGGGACCTCAACATAGCACTCGCGAGCACAAGTTTAAGGCACCTTGGGCACAGCAAGGGGTTCTCAAGGTTCTTTCATCAGTGTTATATATTGTTTTTGTGTGACAGTAACAACAAAATTATGTTGCTTTTTTGCAACTCTGGAAAAGATATAAATCTAGATTTTGTTTCAATGTCCTGAGTGTCCTTCATGTTTTCCATAGGTGCAGGCCTCATCAGTGCATTATGATAGACGGCAGTGGCAGGAAACCTTATTACAGAGGTTGTGAGGCAACATTGGGGTCAAAGGATTGCCTCCTCAGAAATGTGTGTGAAGGAGATGGTGCCGTTGCCATGAGATCGAAGCCATGCCTTGGCAGACAAGCTGAAGGTGCGTTAAATTAGGGCCTCCCTGGTGTCCCTGCCTCCCTGAAGGTTCCTTAAGTCGGCCTCCATGTCCTCACCCTATGCCTGCCTGGGCACCTTACCAGATCCATCAGTAGAGCCATCTCTGTGGACTGTGGAGTTGCCTTGCTATGCTTTTCCTCCAGTGGGTCCCCCTCCCTTGCGAGTGCCAGGTTGTGCAGAACACAGCAGACAACGATGATAAACGACACACGCTCCGGAGGACATTGAAGGGCACATCTGATCAGTCCAGGCAGCGGGACCTCATCTTCAGCAGACCAATAGTCCTGTCAGCCACCGCAGGCAATGTTGCAGGGGCAGACCTGTGGGAGGAGAGGCACTGGCACGGGGTGTGCAGGGCCAGCAGGGAGAGCGAGGCGGAAGGGACCACCTCTTCTGTCTCTGTCCTCGGGTGCCAGAGTGGCATCTTGTGCCACCTTTTCAAGGGATATCCTTTGTCACTCAGCAGCAAACCATCGAGCCAAGCTGGAGCCACGAAAACCTTGGCATCTGGGAGTGTTGTAGGATGTAGGCATCATGGGAGCTGCCAGGGTACTTTGCACAGACTTGCAGAATTTGGGTCTTATGGTCACATACTATCTGCACGTTCATGGAGTGGTAACCCTTTCTATTCACGAAGGCACCCGGCTGACCCTCTGGCACCTTGATGGCTAAATGAGTGCAGTCTATGGCACCCTGGATGCGGGGGAACCCAGCAATAGCTCTGAAGCCTCTAGCTCGCTCAGCCTGGCTGGCTTGGTCCAGTTGGTAATGAATGAATGTGAGGACTCAACTGAACAGAACGTCAGTGACGAGCCTGACACAACTATGGACAGCTGATTGGGACACTCCACACGTATCCCCCGCTGACCCTGGAAAAATGTGGAAGCAAAGAAATTGAGGGCCACTGTGACCACTGGCATTGGGTGCCAACCCACACAGTTGGAGGTGATCTCCGGACCGATCATATGGCATATTGATGTAACGATGTCCCTAGAGAGGTGGAGCCTCCTGTGGCACTGGACCTCAGACATGTTAAGGTAGCTCACCTGAGTCCCCAAAGCCTGTCCACCATCGACAAGGCTCAAGTCAGGAGTGTGATTGAATACTCCCCACTTGCCTGGGTGAGTGCAGCACCCACAACACTGAAGAAGCTGGACACCATCCAGGACAAAATAGTCCGCTTGATTGGCTCCACATCCACAAGCATTCATTCCCTCCACCACTGATGCTTAGTAGCAGCAGTGTGTACCAGCTGCAAGATGCATTGCAGGAATTCAGCAAGGCTCCTTAGACAGCACCTTCCAAACGCACGATCACTACCACCTAGGACAAGGATAGCAGATAGATGGGAACACCACCACCTGGAGGTTCCCCTCCAAGTCACTCACAATCCTGACTTGGGAATATATCGCCGTTCCTTCACTGTCGCTAGGTCAAAATTCTGGAACTCCCTTCCTAACATCACTGTGGGTATTCCTACACCACATGGACTGCAACGGTTCAAGAAGGCCACTCACCACCACCACCTCAAGGGCAACTAAGGATGGACAATAAAAATGCTGGCCCAGCCAAGCGAAGCCCACATCCCGTGAATGAATACTTTTTAAAAAGCTGTATCACTGCTTGTACACACTGGCAGCAGGATGGTGGCGTCTTCTGTGGTCCCTTCAGTCTTGCTCTCCCTGCTGGCCCTGCACACTTTGTGCCAGCATCTCTCCTCCTACAGGTCTCTCCCTGCGACACTGCCTGCAGACATCTGTCCTCCTCTCCCTTCTGTCCCTCTCTTCCTCCTCAGAGGAGGGCCTCCCAACAGAGTACACAATCATCATCTGCTGAAATGGAGATGGCACTGTCCAATGCACTAAAGGCTGCACTTGGAAGAAATGCTCCAAGAGAGTTGACAAAACAAAATAGCCCTCAAAACAAAGCTAACAAAGCAAAACCTTCAGCAGAAACCACGAGAAATAATGAAATCCCAGCAAACTCTCACCAGAACACCTAACAACTCTTACACCCAATGCTCTGCTCCACTTTTACCCCGCCCTTGGGCAAGAAAGGTGAAAAAATGAGTTGGCTGCCCATCCATGTTGCCCGTGTGGCAAGCGCAAAATTGCACAGGCAACATAAAATTTACTTCAGTGGCACTTTTAATTACCTTAAATGGCTGATTAATTGTTGGCAGGCGCACCTCCGAGTCCTGTGTGGCCCACCAACCGAAATATCGCACGAGTGCACAGTGACGCCTTTTGAGATTTAACGCTCTTTCAGGTTGGGCGCTCGCCTGCTACTTGCGTTTTAAATTCTGGCCCATTTGTTGCAGGAACGCCCATAGTGCTATTAGGAAGGCAGTCGAAAGATTTTTGACCCAATGACAGTGAAGGAACAGTGACATAGTTCCAAGTCAGGATGGTGTGTGGCTTGGAGGGGAACTTGAAGGTGATGGTGCATTTGCTGCCCTGTCCTTCTAGGTGGTGAAGGTTGCGGGTTTGGAAGATGCTGTCAAAGGATCCTTGGTGAGTTGCTGCAGTGCATCTTGTAGATGGTACACACTGATGTCACGTTGGTGGTGAAGGGAATGAATGTTTAAGGTGGTGGATGGGGTGCCAATCAAGTGGGCTGTTTTGTCCTCGATGGTGTTGTTGGAGCTGCATTGGTCCAGGCAAGTGGAGAGCATTCTATCACACTGCCTTGCAGATGGTGGACAGGCTTTGGGCAGTCAGGGGATGAGTTACTCTCCACAGAATCCCCAGCCTATGATCTGTTCTTGCAGCCACAGTATTTATATGGCTAGTCCAGTTCAAGCTCTGGTCAGTGGTAACTCCCAGGATGTTGATAGTGGGGGAATTCAGCGATGGTAATGTCATTGAATGTCATGGGGAGATGGTTAGATTCTCTCTTGTTGGTGATGGTCATTGTCTGGCATTTGTGTGGTACGAATGTTGCTTGCCACTTATCAGCCCAGACCCTGAATATTGTCCAGGCCTTGCTGCATATTGACATGGACTGCTTCAGTGCCTGAGAGGTTGCGAATAATGTTGAACATCCCCATTTCTGGCGTTATGATGGAGGGAAGGTCATTGATGAAGTACTTGAAGATGTTTGAGCCTAGGACACTACCCTAAGGAATTCCTGCATCGATGTCCCAGGGCTGAGTTGATTGACCTTCAACAACCACAACCATCTTCCTTTGAGCTAGTTATGACTCCAACCAGTGGAGTGCTTTCCCCCTGATTCCCATTGACTTCAATTTTGCTAGGGCTCCTTGATGCCACATACAGTCAAATGCTCCCTTGATGTCAAGGGCAGTCACTCTCATCTCACCTCTTGAGTTCAGCTCTTTTGTCCATGTTTGGACTAAGGCTGTAATGTGGTCAGGAGCCGGGTGGCCCTGATAGAACTCAAACTAAGCATCAATAAGCAGGTTATTGCTGTGTAAGTGCCACCTGATAGCACTGTAGACAACACCTTCCATCGTCAAGAGTAGACTGATATTGGCCTGGTTGGATTTGTCCTGCTTTTTGTGGGCAGGACATACCTGGGTAATTTTGCACATTGCTGGAGAGATGCCGGTGTTGTAGCTGCACTGGAACAGCTTAGCTGGAGCTGCGGCTCATTCTTGGGCAGAAATCTTCAGTACTATTGGCAGTGTATTGTTAGGGGCCTTGGCCTTTGCCTTCCAGTGCCTTCAGCCATTTCTCGATATCATGTGGAGTTAATCGAATTGGCTGAAGACTGGCATCTGTGATACTGGGGACCTCAGGAGGAGGCCAAGATGGATCACCTACCCAACACTTCTGGCTGAAGATGGTTGCAAATGCTTCAGCCTTGTCTTTTGCTCTGACATGCTGGGCTTCCCCATAATTGAGGATGAGGATATTTGTGGAGCCTCATCCTCCTGTTAGTTGTTTAATTATCCACCGCCATTCATAATTGGATGTGGTAGCACTGCAGAGCTTAGGTCTGATTCATTAGTTAGAGTCATAGTCATAGAGCCTTAGAGGTCTACAGCACAGAAAAATGCCCTTCGGTCCATCGAGTCTGCGCCGGTCAAACAAGTACCTAACTATTCTAATTCCATTTTCCAGCACTAGGCCCATAGCTTTGTGTGCCATGGCATCGCAAGTGCACATCCAAATACTTCATAAATGTTATGAGGGTTTCTGCCTCTACCACCCTTTCAGGCAGTGAGTTCCAGATTCCCACCACCCTCTGGGTGAAAGAATTCTTCCTCACATCCCCTCTAAACCTCCTGCCCCTTACCATACACCTATGCCCCCTGGTTATTGATCCCTCCACCAAGGGGAAAAGTTCCTTCCTACCCTATCTATGCCCCTCATAATTTTACATACCTCAGTCATGTATCCCCCCCCCACCTCAATCTCCTTTGCTCCAGGGTAAATAACTCCAGTCTATCCAATCTCTCCTCATAACTAAAACTCTCCAGCCCAGGCAACATCCTGGTAAATCTCCTCTGCACTCTCTCTAGTGCAGTCACATCCTTCCTATAATGCGGATTCCAGAACTGCATGCAATACTCTAGCTGTGGCCTAACCAGCATTTTATACAGTTCCGGTGTAACCTCCCTGCTCTTATATTCTATGCCTCGGCTAATAAAGGTAATTATCCCATATGCCTTCTTATCTACCTGTCCTGCTACCTTAAAGGACTGGTGGACATTTATAGGATTGCTTAGCACTGTCTATCACATGCTGCTTCCACTCTTTGGCAGGCAAGCAGTCCTGTGTTGTAGCTTCACCTTTTTTTTAGGTATGCCTGGTGCTGCTCCTGGCATGCCCTCCTGCACTCTTCTTTGAACCAGGATTGATGCCCCGGCTTGATGGTAATTGTCGAGTTGGGGTGGGGGGGAAATGCCAGACCATGAGGTTACACATTTGTGGTTGAATATATTCTGCTCCTGTAGATGGCCTACAGCGCCTCGTGGATGCCCAGTTTTGAGTTGAGAGATGTGTTTGAAATCCATCCCATCTAGCACATTAGTAGTGCCACACAGTACAATGGTTTTACTATCTTAACCCCCCCAGCAAGGTAAACTTATTGTTAACTTAGAACCTCAACTAAAAGAAATTTCAAATCATTTGATGGAGCTTAGTCTACTTTATCAGATATAGACTGGGTCCTGAAATAATAAGCCCTTTCTGCCAGGAGTTTCCAAACTCGCAAAGTTATCTTAGGATGGAATATACATAAAGGTATATTATAGCAGATTAAACTATTGTTGATTTTACCAATATCAGCTCTTAGAATCCTAACTTAGAATTCTAGCACATTGTTGTTATATGTGGGCTCGTGAGGATGTGAGTGTGAGACTGCAACTCTTTTACATTTGTTGAATAAATATTTATTGTAAAAACCAATTATAGATTACATTTTATGGAAGAGAATTATTTCATAGCATAAATGATAATTAAAGCTAGTTATAATATGCCAATTCTACTAACGATAACATACAATTTTTAAAACAACAACAGAAAATGCTGGGGAAACTCAGGTCTAACAACATCTGTGGAGAGAAAGACAGAGTTAACATTTCAAGTCTGTATGGCTCTGAAGAAGAGCCAGATGCTGTTAGACCTGCTGAATTTTTCCAGCATTTTATGGTTTTGTTTCAGATTTCCAGCATCCGCAGTATTTTGCTTTTACAATTTTTAAATCCACCTTAGTAAACAGTTTGGATATACAAACAAATATTGATTAAAGAAAATTATACTTACAATCCATTATAATTTCTTAATGATATTAAGTGTCTTTGCCTTAACCTTAGGGGAATTCTAATAGTCAGAATGTAACCCTTGTGTCCAAGATTGTTGACTAACCTAGTCCAGACATCCTGCCCTTTTAAAATAAATTCTAGGAGAAATCAAACAAGCTGCTATTGTCATAATAAAAACTGAAAATGCTGAAAAAACTCAACAGGCCTGACAGCATCTGTGGAGAGAGAAACAAAGTTAATGTTTTGAGTCCATATGACTTCTTCAGAGCTGCTATTACCTATTGTCCCCTTACACAAACAAGTTACTAATAAAAACAAAAACTGCTGGAAAAACTCAGCAGGCCTGACAGCATCTGTGGGGAGAAAGGCAGAGTTAATGTTTCGAGTCCATATGACTCTTCTTCAGAGCTAAAAGGAAGTAGAAATGTGGTGAAATATATACTGTGAAATTGGTGAGGCTGAATAGAAGGCCAGCGATAGGTGGGGGCAAAGGAGAGATTGCGAAAGATGTCATAAACGGAAGGTCAAGGGTTGTTAATAGTGGTGGTACTGGCTAAAGGAGGTGCTAATGGTGACATTAAGAGTGGAAAGCAGAATGTGATAATGGCTGGACCAGTACAGCTTCATGCTCTCGTCTGGACCTGGAAAAAATTATAATTTTGCTTCCAATTTCCACCCCTCCATCACTTTCACATGATCAATCTCCAACACTTCCCTTCCTTGACCTCTCTGTCTCAATATTCGTTGAGACTGTCCAATATTCATTACACAAGCCCACCAACTCCCACAGCTACCTCAACTACAGCTCCTCACACCCTGCTTCTCATTCTCTCAGTTCCTTCGCCTTCATGGCATCTGTTCCAATGATGCCACTTTCAAAAACAGTGCTTCTGACATGTTTTGCTTCTTCCTTAGCTAAGGTTTCCCATCCACGGTGGTTGATAGGGCCCTCAACCGTGTCTGACCCATCTCCCGCGCCTCTGCCCTCACACCTTCCTCTCCCTCCCAGAACCATGATAGGGTCCCCTTTGTCCTCACTTTTCACCCCACCAGCCTCCGCATTCAAAGGATCATCCTCCGCCATTTCCGCCAACTCCAACATGATGCCACCACCAAACACATCTTCCCTTCACCCCCCCCCCTATCCACTCCTCTATCACCCCCAACACCTCAACCCCCTCCCACGGCACCTTCCCATGCAATCGCAGAAAGTGCAACACCTGCCCCTTTACTTCCCCCTTCCTCACCATCCAAGGGCTCAAACACTCCTTTCAAGTGAAGCAGCGACTTCCCTCAATTTGGTCCACTGTATTCGCTGCTCCCAATGCGGCCTCCTCTATATTGGAGAGACCAAACGCAGACTGGGTGACCGCTTGTCCGCAATCATGACCCAGACCTTCCTGTCGCTTGCCATTTCAACATGCCACCCTGCTCTCATGCCCACATGTCCGTCCTTGGCCTGCTGCAATGTTCCAGTGAAGCTCAACGCAAACTGGAGGGACAACACCTCATCTTCCGATTAGGCACTTTACAGCCTTCCGGACTTAACATTGAGTTCAACAACTTCAGACCATGAACTCCCTCCTCCATCCCCACCCTTTTTTGATGCCCCCCCTTTTCTATATTAATTTTTATTTTTTTATTTTAAATTATTTATTTTCCCCCCACATATTTTCATCAGTATTATTTTTTAAATTTATTTCCATTTTTATTCATTGTTTTATCCCCGGCTTTTTTAGCCTTTTCGATCTTTTTTTCCCACAACCGTCCCTTCCCCCCACCCCACCCCCACTAGGGCCATCAGTCACTTTCCAGAGTGCTTACCCTGGTCCGGCCATTATCACATTCTGCTTTCCACTCTTAATGTCACCATTCTGTGCTTGGACCGGGTCTGCGTGCTGGCACTTTAACAACCTGCTGCTGGAGGATGAGCGGTTCCTGGACTCGTTCTGTCGTCTCTGGGCCGGCTGGAGAAGAAAACGGAGGCTTCTCCTCCTTGAGGCTATGGTGGGACGTGGGCAAGGTTCACGTCCACGTCTTCTGTCAGGAATACGCGAGGGGGTCGACAAAGAGGCGGAAATCCAGGATCGAGGAGTTGGTGAGGAAGGTGCTCGAACTGGAGGCATGTCTCCGTCAGCTCAATGTGGACCCAGCCCTCCGGCTGGCATACGAAGAGAAGAAGAGCGCGCTGTGGAATCTGAAACTCATCGGGTTCTGCAGCGTGTATGTGAGGTCACGGATCCAGTTCCTCAAGGACCTGGACCGCGGCTCCCCCTTCTACTCACTGGGAAAAAGGCACGAGGTCCGTCAGCAGCCCCTTATGCTGCTGGCCAATGACGGATCCCTTGACTGAGATCCGGAGCACACCAGGGCCATTTCCAAATCCTACTACACTGCCCTGTTCTCTTCGAATCCGTCCAGCGAGGACACTTGCAGGGTTTTGTGGGAGGACCTGCCAGAGGTTGGCCCGGAGGGCGCCGGAAAGCTTGATTCCCCTATTAGTCTGAGGGAGCTGACAGGTGCCCTCAACAGCCCCTCCAGGGACAAGTCCCCAGGACTGGATGTGGAGTGACCATGTAGTTCTTCAGGGTATTCTGGGAAATGACTATGCAGGGGTCCTGGGGGAAAGAATCACGACAGGGGAGATGCCCCTCTTGTGGTGCAGGGCGGTCATTGCCCTGCTGCCAAAGAAGGGGGATCTCCGCCTTCTTAAAAACTGGCGCCCAGTCTCCCTCCTCAGCGCGGATGGCAAGATCTTTGCTGGGGTAATGTCCTCTCACCTTGGCACCATGCTGGACCACATGGTCCACCCTGACCAGCCCTACACAGTCCCAGGCCGTACTATCTTTGATAATATCCGGTCCGGGATGTCATCCACTTTTCCCAGAGGACTGGTCTGCTGAGCGTCTTCCTGTCTCTTGACCAGGAGAAGGCATTCGACAGGGTGGATCACAGATATTTATTCGGGCTCTGCGAGCATTCGGGTTCGGGATGCATTTCATCGCCCAGATCCGACTTCTGTACGCTGCCGCAGAGTGTCTAGTTAAGGTTAATGGGTCCCTGACGGCACCCCTTCACTTTGGGAGAGGGGTGCGTCAGGGCTGCCCCCTGTCTGGCCAGTTGTATACCATCTGCGTGGAGCCTTTCCTGTGCCTCTTGCGGAGGAGGTTGTCGGGATTGGTTCTGCATGGGCTGGGCATTGGGGTGGTCCTCTCAGCTTACTCCGATGACGTGCTCCTCATGTTCATCAACCCGGCTGACCTGTGGAGGATGCACGAGTGCCAGGAGGTCTACTCTGCTGCATCCTTTGCCAGGATCAACTGGTGCAAGTTTTCTGGACTCCTGGTCGGTCAGTGGCAGATGGATCCCCTACCCGAGGAGCTCAGACCTTTCACCTGGAACAGGACTAGTCTCCTCTACCTGGGGGTCCATCTCTGCTGAGGAACCCTGTCCGGTGCTGAAGGCCAAAATCACCACCCACCTGCAGCTCTGGATAGGACTGCTCTAAATGCTGTCTTACCGGGGTTGAGTGCTGGTCATAAACCAGCTGATTGCCGCCAGGTTGTGGTACCAGCTGATCACTTTGACCCCTTCCCCAGATTTTGTCACAAAAATCCAGAGAATCCTCGTCGACTTCTTCTGGGACAAAAGGCTGCACTGGGTCGCTGCTGAGGTTCTGAGTCTCCCACTTAGGGAGAACAGTCAGGTGCTGGTGTGTCTACGCAACCAGGTGGCGACTTTCCACCCTCAGGCCCTGCAGTGATACCTTTACAGCGAGCCCCCTCCGATATGGTGTGCCCTGGCGACGTATTTCTTCCGCCGGGTGCACGGCCTGAATTATGACGTGCAGCTCCTGCTTGTAGACCTGAGGGGCTTTCGTGGCTCCTTGCAGATGTTGCCCATCTTTTACCAGAACCTGATCAAAGTCTGGAACATAGTCGCCTCGTGATGCAGCTCTCTGCCGTCAGGAGTAGCAGTTATCATCAGAGAGCCGCTGCTCAGAAATCCGCACCTCCGGCCTTTTCAGTGGCTGGCGGAGACGAGGGCTGAAGCTGCCATGGTGACGAAGATCAGGTACGTGCTGGATGGCAGAGGAGTGGGCTGGATGATTCCCCAGGAGTTGGCGCAACATGTGTCGGTGGACATCCGGCTTGCGGCCAGTGCCACCCAGGACCTTAGGACGGTTGTGCTCAGCCCCAATGTCATTCTGGGTCTCAAGGTGGCTCAGATGCGCGGTGGTCTTCCGTACCCATGTGCGGATGGAATTCCACATTGGCCCCACGCCCCGAACCCTCCCTTGGGAACCAGTGCCCCGCAACCTGAGT
Organism: Cetorhinus maximus; assembly: GCF_964194155.1. Classification (NCBI taxonomy): domain Eukaryota; kingdom Metazoa; phylum Chordata; class Chondrichthyes; order Lamniformes; family Cetorhinidae; genus Cetorhinus; species Cetorhinus maximus. The sequence goes on from NC_135879.1 coordinate 58,707,395, forward strand.
CACCTCATGGAAATGCCCTCCGTGCCCTTTAACACGTATTGGCTGCTGCTGCACACCCTTCACTTCCTTACTCTCGTCCAACATGGCGTGCCTTGTTGCTCCTCCCATTTCCCATTGGGGACCTGGGGTGAAGGGTGTTGCATGAAACAGTCCCATACAACCGTAGGATGTGTCGGTTCACGGACTTCCAAGATGTTTGTGTTTTTTGTGGCCTTGTGGTGTCCGTGGACCACGCATATGTAAGTTGTTGTAGGCTGCACCCCTTTTTTAGTTACTTGAAAAACCTCCTGCTTCTATTTTGTTTGCACTTCAGTCCCACGCTCCTGATCTACTGGCATCCGGTGCGGAGAGGGTCCGGGAGAGAGGAGGACCTTCTTGTGAACCTGCTCCAGGGCCTTATCAAGTTGGCCATTTACAGGTCCAGGCAGCGGGTGATCGAGCGGGTCGTCCGACCCGACTGTCTGCCCCTTTTCTGTGGCTATGATCCCAGCCGGGTGCCTCTGGAGTGGGAGCACGCTGTGTCTGCCGACACTGTTGAGGCCTTCCGTGCTCAGTGGACACCGGTGGAGATTGGGGTATTTTATTGACCCTCTTACTAACATCTTGGTTTATATTGGTTTGTAACTTTCCTTTAAATTTTGTCTTTTGTTTTTGCAGTTTCCCTTTTTGGAGCTGCCTTTTACTTTGTCCCTTGATTTGTTAATTTAGTTTATTTGGTTGACTCAAAAAGAGTTTGCATCTTCTTAACTTTCTTAACCGTGCCACTATGTCTTGATGCTCCCCAGACATACTCGGCGGAGGTGGAGGCAGCCTACTGACTGCTACGCCCTGTCTGTGATGACCTTGGCGGGCATCCTATCGAGGGCCAAGACCTGGAGGGCCCCGGCCTGCTTTCGGGATCCTGCTGTGTGGCAATGACACCCTCCTCGGCCTGTGGAACTGGCGCTGCTGAGGTCACAGGAAGAGGCGATTCGGATGGGCTGGACACTCCCAGAGTCACCTGGACGGATGGCCCCAGGAGGTACGCCTGCTGATCCTCTCCCCAATGAGTGCCCTGGCTGACTCCTTGAGGAGAAGGGGTAGCTGGAGTGAGATCGAACTACCCCGCATTCTTGTGTACTGTTGGAGGCCAGCTATGGCATCAGGGATGGAGTTGAGCTTGTGTAGCAGTGCAGCAGTGATGTCCTGGACCAAGGTCTCCATGGTGGCCGCCATCCTACCAGTGTTGACCTCGGTGCGTTGGCATGCCGGCGCTATCACCTCAGCCTGAAGGTGGACAGACTCCTCCTTCGTGCCTTGCAATTTGAGGAGTGCAGCAGACACCCCTTCCTGATGTTCCCAAGCTTGTTTTTGCAGCTCCAACAACTGTGACATGACCGAGTCCAGAGGCTCATCATCTGACTCGAACTCAGCAAATTTCTGGCCTCCAGCCGTCCTCTAAGTGCCGGAAACCTGGTGAGTCTGCTGCGGATGAGACAGTGCAATGTGCTCACCAGATTGTGATCCTGAGGCTACTGTAAAGCTAGGTCCTACAGAACCATGTGTCTCTGCACTGGTGGAGGGTGTGGGTGAGCGCTGTGACAGGACTGCAAGGAGGGTGCCTGCAGATCCCTCTGCAGAGGTTTCTTTGGGGCTTGGTTGGAAGCTTCAGCTGTTTCCCAGATGTGCCACAGAAGCAAGGGGAGATAATTAGTGCATGCCTCAATGAGCATCATCTGCTCAAAATCCACTCTGAAGCTTGTCCTGGTTTACTCTTAAAGGGACCTGTATTTCTACCATTGTCAGATTCCCTTTCTAAGAAGAAAAAGCAATTATATTTAGACAAAGGCACATAGATGTAAATATGGGAAAATAATTACAGATCCCCCTATGTTAAATAGCTAGACATCCTTCTTCTGGAACCTTCAACAACTTTTATGTGGAGGCATTCCTGGTAGTGAAACAATCGAAAGTTGATGACTAGTCTCTACCCACCTTAGCTTAGTGATTTATTTCCTCCCTAACATCTGCTTTAAACTGGCTTTGCCTATCCTAAGCCTTTTCTCATTTACACTTTTTGTAGAATGTGCATTACCCCACAAAGATCGGTTACCTATGTGACATTCTACTGGTATTGTTCTTTCAGTTTCTTTTTTATATAACTTTTCCTCCATGATCTTGTACAAATAGAATACCATGTCAACAGCATCAATGAGACCAAGAGTTTCAGCAGCTAATGTGCTCTTTACCACTCTTATTTCCTTTGTATCCCATGCCAAGCGGCAACTTTTCCCATTTTCTCCCACGAGAAGTATCACGAATCCTCCTGCACTGGAAAATCCGTTGCCATGGTTTACATGCGAGGCATCACTAAAAATTATTAATTTCATGTTATTGGGATCACCCAAAGCTGGGAACTTCAGCATACACTTCTCTATTTTTAATTTTTTTAAAGTTTCATTTGCTCTCAAGATGTCCTCCACCTTCGGATTTTTCATGACAAGACTAAGTTCCAGCACATCAAAACTTGCATCTGGTCTTGTCTGTATGCCTAAAGAAATGAGTTGTCTGACGAGACTCCTCAGCTGTTCCATCTCATCCTTGGTAGTGGCTGCATCTTTCTGTCTGGACCTGTACAGCTAATTGTGATGGGATTGATATTGTCCAAGTAAGACATTTGACTCAGCCTGCTTGATCTCCGAATCCACATATTTGAAAGCCCCAAAAGCTTGACTTCCTATTTTAAATTCCTTCCTAATTTGATTAATAACATTTTCTTCAAAGTCATTCGTGCCTCCCCACAAAAAATCGTCCACACGCATCATAAAGATGCCTGAAAGCTTTTCCATTACAGTGCCAATAGAACGTGGCTAGGTCCACCTTCAGTTGTGAACACCCTAACTTTAACCACACCCAAGAAGCATCATTTAACCCATTTATTCAATTTCCAGAGCTTCCCCTCTATTCCTGGTGCTTCCTTTGGAGGTTATAAGAATACTTCCCTCTTGAGCAGATTACCCTGAAGGAAAGCCGCTTTGATATCATTCGAGTTACATTTCCAAGAATAAGTTGTTAAAATGGCTAAAAAGATCAAAATCACCTTTCCAGCTCTAGGAGAATCTACCCTGATCTCCAACCCCCAAACATTGCTCAAAGCCTCTGGCTACCACTTCATTATATTCCCTGGCTAATGGAGCACTTACAACCGGGCACAATGGTATCTTCCAATATTTAATACATATATCACATTGAGATGTGATCCGTTATACAAGGGATTCATATTCTTTATCCATAACTCCAGCATCCTTTAGCAGCAGCTTTAAGTTTTGTGATGAAGGGTGGGCAAATTGTTTATGCAATTTCCAGATAATTCTCTTCTTGTTAGCCAGACTCTTATCTCCAGAGATGAACAATAATTCTTGACTAGAGACTCCTGGTTTCCTCAACGGAATACGATAATGTCCGGATCCAGTGAACTTTAAGTTCACCACCTTACTAAAGAGAAATGCTTTGTTATTCTCCACGTTCAATCACTTTTTTCATCGAAGACTTACTCAGCAATAATGGTATGACACTCGAAACCACATCAGTGCTGATGAAATTACACATTTCTGCAATTTCACATTGGAGGACCACTCTCTTTAAAGATGTTAATGTATTATCATCCCTAGATCGAAAGCAGCTAATGCCTTCATGTTCCTTGACTCTATTTTTTCCGCTTTGTCAAGGGTTTCCAAATAACAGTTTAGCCAACTGACCCCACACACTATTGAGCTACAGCCACTATCTAGTACAGTATAATTGAATGAATAAACAACTAAGATATGCATGGGCCAACTTAAGTTTTCGGTCACTAATACAATATTTTCTTGCCTTTCATCCTTATCATCTTCATCGTCAGAGCCGTCTGCTTAATGGTTTGCATCAAATACTTGATTCCTGATTTTTGGATAATTCCTTACGTAGTAACATTTAGAGTTACGCCGGAAACACCTATTAATGATTCCTCGTGTATTTTTGGGATTCATTCACTGTTGGCTATCACCCCAATCTTGCATTTCGCCTTGATCCGTGAATCTATTAAAAGTATGACCTACCTCAGAACACCTTCCAGTAATTCCTTCTTTGTACAAGCGCCTGCGACTAGGCCCCCAATGATTTTGAGAGTCAGTAGTCATGCAGTCCTCTATTCTCTATACCACTGCAGAATTTTGAACATCTCTCGCGAAGGTAGCTGGAAACGTTTGTTTCCCCCAAAGTTTTTTTAGAGCAGCAGACATTTGTTCAAACAGAATCATCACCATGAAATTGAACACTTGTCAAAACCAAAAGTCTATCCATGTGTAAGATTTGTGTGCAATCTAATAATTTGAATGCAAGTACAGACTCCAGATCAAATTTCTTTAGTCTTTTACATAAACTCTCAAAATCCATGACATATTCTTCTATGGACTGATCATCCATCTTCTTAAATTTATAAAATATTGACCAACCCTTGTAGGCTTCTAATAAGTCATCTTTTCTGTAAATTCTGTCCATAAGTTGTTTTAGAATCAGCAATCCCTCTTCGGCATCTAAGTTTCATTCAGTTCTGAAAATATGTTATTTCTAAACTTACTTTTTCCTGGTAAACACAAGGCCAAAGTCATACCTTGCTTCTTTTTGATTAGAGAAGTGACCCGAGTCCACATCTCCACCTCATTCTTCCATTGTTCGTATGGTTCCAGTTCTGAAAAGACTGGTGGGTAATCATAGTTTGTGATCTGCAGCGTGACTCAGCCATTTAACCTTAAAAGCTGCTGGTGAGCTTTGCTTTTGTCAGAAGCAGGGATTTCTTACTGTTTTCTTAATCTTCCCATCTGAAGAGATCGAGGTCAATCTTCTGCTGCCATATTTAATAGGTTCCATTAACCGAATCAGGCAGCAGAAGCCGTTCTGTGGTTCACAACTGTTTTATTGTTAAACTATAGTTCACTATAAATATCAGTTTCCACTCTTCCCTTCTAGATCCTCTCCTTCTCCAGAAGCAGACCCCTACTGGGGAAAAACCCAGCTCTTAAGTACAGCATCACCTGCTCTCAATTCACTCTGAAGCTTGTCCTGGTTTGCTGTTAAAGGGACCTGCATTTCTAACATTGTCATATATGACATTCAAGAAGAATAGGAAGCTAGGTAATGGTAGAGGGGTAGCACTGTTAATCAAAGATGGCATTGGTGCAATAGTTAGAGGTGACCTTGATTCTGGAGATCAGGAAGTAAGGGGTGATGGTGTAGTGGTATTGTCGCTAGACTAATAATGCCCTGGGACCCAGGTTCAAATCCTGCCACAGCAGTGGCCTCAGAAACTTAAAATCCTTTTGAGTAAATCCTACAATTACGAAGCTCTTCTATATGGTTGTATTTGAGAGTGCTATCATTTTTGGATGTCTCTCCTGGTATTGTTGTCTTAGGAAAGTAGACTCTTTAAGGGTACAGAGATTATTGAATGAGACAGGAGGAGTATATGATGAGCCCATCTTCCTTGATTAAATCAGTTCTCAAAGAATCCTGACATAAGTAAAAAGTGTTATGAACAATGAGAATCCCCAGTAGTCTCAGTATTACAATTGGATGCATTCAGGGAAAAGGCTACAATGCCCCAGATGCGAGACAAATCGGTTCTTGAACTTGCTTGTGCCCTTCTCTATGAGAACTTTTAAGAGGAGCTTGGTGAATGGATGAGGATATGCACTCATGATGGGACTCATGAATGACTATTTTAATGTACTGAAATAGTTTTTAATGTATATTTTAATCAATGTTAGACATTTGTAATAGAGTAATTTTCTTTTGTTTTATTGTTATTATTCATTTATATGTATTTTTTTTAATAAACAAGCAATGTACCCAAAATGAATTTCTGTCCGGACAGTAAATTGAAATTGAATTGAATTGAATTAAAGATATTAGAGAGAGTGCAGAAAAGATTGATGATAATAGATTCAGGAACGAGGAACTTCAGTTATGTTTGGAGGCATTGGAAAAGCTGGGGCCATTCTCCTTAGGGAAGAGAATGTTGTCATGAAAAGATTAATGTCTGTAATGTTATTGGAAATTATTTTTAAATTGAAATTGTATTGGGGTCTGTGTCTATGTGTGTGTCTGTGTGTGGCTTAATTGGATTAAAGCCAGCCAGTCTGGGTGCTTTGATGTATGGTAGTTTTGAGATGTTAATTAGATAAACATAAGGAAGTTAAAAGGTAAAGTGTAATTTGCATTTGTTGAATAAACCACTCAAAAGAATGGATAAAATCTTGCACCTAGCTGGGAGATGCCAAGCAATGTGTTTATATTACTAGTAAAATTGGTGGAATGAAAGGATTATTGTTAGGAGAGGTAAAATTTTAAAAACCGAGCAATACAATGGAAAATTTACATTCAAAGGGGAAGCTAGGCATAACCAGAAAGGAGTTTGTGTGTGAGTCAGGCATTTAAGATCTAACCAGCCTGTAGGCCTACAACTGTGTCTGCAAAGGAACCAAATTGCAAGGAATGTCATTTTGAATTTGTAAGGTCAAATGTGCTTTGCCTGGTGTCTGTTTAAAGTCTATGGGTTATTGTTGCCTTGGTGAAGATTTACCTGAGAGTGATTAACTTGGAGATTTGTTTAAAAGTTATTATGGTAGTAATTTATAGACATGTGTATGTGTTTAATTTGTTGTTAAATTAATAAAGATTTAATTTAGTTTTATATAAAAAACCTCTTGAGGCTTGGTGGTTTTATTCCTAAATTTGGAGCTGCATCTCAAACATACCAATTGAAAATATAGGTTATGACAGTTGTTCAAGTTTCCCTCTGGGATTTAAACAACTCAGCCTTTATAAACTACCGTGTCATAACAATTGGGGGCCCTTGGCAGGATAATATTTGTAATTCCTTGATTAGTTTGGAATTTGTGAATCTTAAGGTTATGAGGAAGAGAAGCACTTTGAATTTCAGAGTTGATGAGGTATTTCTATAAGTGGAGAGACTGCAAGATGGCTTTGGCAATTGCTAAGACTTGTCTGGGTGTAGAAGTAATAACTCTGATTGGATTACAAAAAGTAACCAAGAGTAGGTTAACAGAGTTGGCGGATAAATTACAATTGAGGTTACCTGCGGGGGCTAGGAAATCAAGTATAATTAAAGGTATAGCACAGTATCTACATTTGGAAGTGATACCTGATGTTAGTGAGTCACAGCTGGAGGTAGTGAGACTTCAGTTACAAATGAAGATGCTTGAACTTGAACAAGCAAAGGAACTGAAAAAAACTTGAATTAGAAGCAAAGGAAAGAGAAAGGGCATTTCAAGGGGAGTTAGAAATTGTGAAGATAGAGAAGGAGGAAAGAGAAAAAGAGAATTTCAACTGAAAATCTTGGCAGTTACAAAAGAGATGCTAGAAGGTGAGGAAGGACTTATTTCCAGAGTAGAACCCAGTGGAGAGATGTTTAAATTTGTACAAGATTTTCCAAAGCTTGAGGGAAAAGATATTGAGGCATTCTTTATTTCATTTGAGAAGATAGCTAAACAGATGAAATGGCCATAGGAAAACTGGTTGTCATTGTTACAGTCTAAGTTGGTGGGTAGAGCGCTTGAGGTATATGCTTTGCTGTCTGAAGAAGTATCAGGGAATTATGATGTGGTGGAAAAGGCTATTTTGAGTGCATATGAGTTGGTTCCCGAAGAATACAGGCAGAAATTTTAAGATACGCATGGGCTAGTCAACCCTTAATGTTGTGGGATAGTGATATTTGTTGTTCAGAGGGGGTATTACAGGAGCAGGTGATAATAAGTGGGGTTCATGGAGATGCTAAACCTATTCCATTGTGGAACGTAAATTTAAAGAGCAAATGGAAGAAAGGTGAAGTTATTGTTGGAGTAGTGGAAAAATTGCCCATTGCAGGGGTTCAATTTATTTTGGGTAATGATGTAGCTGGGTCACCGATTTGGGTGATGCCTACGGTAGTTGAGCAGCCTGTAGAAGTGTTTTTTAACAAAGGTGTTACAGAAGGAGCATCCAGGATTGTTTCCAGATTGTGTGGTAACGAGGTTACTGGCACACAGGTTGAAACAAGAAAAGCAGGCAGTTCAAAGGCAAGAAGAAGGTGTCGAAATCCAATTAGTTGGCACTGTGTTTGATAATATTGTTCAGGAAGAAAGACTGCAGGACAATTCAGCTGAGGTGTTTAACTCAAGGAGGTTAGTGGAGTTACAGAAAAATGATTTGCAGTTAAACCAGTTATATCAGAAAGCTTACTCAGAAACAAATGCAAATTGCACTTTGCCTTTTAACTTCCTTACGTTTATCTAATTAACATCTCAAAACTACTATATATCAAAGCACCCAGACTAGCTGACTTTAATCTAATGAAGCCACACACAGACACACACATAGACACAGACCCTAATACAATTCCAATTTAAAAATAATTTCCAATAACATTATAGACATTAATATCTCTTCATGACAACGTTGAGCTGAGATTTGATAGAACCTGGACAAAGGAGATAGAGAAAAAGTGTCCCACTGATGGAAGGATCAAGAACCAGAAGACACTGATTTAAGTTGAATGGCAAAAGGACCAAAGGCAATATGAGGAGAAACCTTTTGATGTAGTGAATGGTTAAGATCTGAAATTGATGCCTGAAATGGAGACAGATTCAATCATGGCTTTCAAAAGCGAATTGGATAATCATCTGAAGAGAAAAAATTGCTGGTGGGAGGGAGTAGCTGGGTTGCTTTTGCAAAGAGTTGGCATAGACACAAGTGGTCTTTTTCTCTGCTGTAACTATTCTATGATTTGAAGATTCGATCAGGACTTCTGCTACTATTTAATGAGCTATGCTCATTGTACTGCTTTTCACTGGGATCCAATGGGAATTCTTCCAATACTTTGAAGAGGAGGATGGTGAAAATATATGAGGCTAGAATGGAAGCTCCAAGAATCAGGCATCACAGCAGGTATCACTTCCCTATGTGCCCATACCCGATCACTCTAAGTCTCACTTAGGCGTGGATTTTTGCTCCAGGGTGGGTGCGCAAAGTTGGGAAATTTCCTGCACCCGCTTTGGGAGAAATAGTCCCGTGGGGCCGGATTTTTGCTCCGGGAGGGTGTGAGTGCAGGATGGAGTCAGGCCTGCCGACCCCAGAAGCAGTGCAGATGTGGAGTCAGGACCTGTGTGGGTAACAAATCTCAGGCACAATATAAAAGGAAAGCCTGTGAGGAGTTACTGCTGTGAGGCAGGAAGTGTATAGAAATGCTGCTCGTCCTGGGAGGAAACGCCATCAAGATTCAGATAAGCACTAACTGTAATAGTTGTCCAACTGGTTGCTGACACTAGAAGCGATGGTCCATCATGGGCTTTCCAAAGGAAAATGTAGAGATTACTACTACCTATTTACCTTGTAATGAAGGAGCACACTCTACAAAGTTAAGAATGGGAAAGTTTCACAAGATGCAGCCATGGCAGCATCTTGGCACTATCAGCTGCTCATGACATTCTGTACTGACTGCGATTACCATAATGTCTGAGGGGATGACTGAGACACACAATATGCAGAACCTTTGACCTAGCACCTACCCTTTTTCCACCCATCTCTCAGGGTGTGACCATGCAATTGAGCTTTTCCCCAAGACCCTCACAACTGCACACTATCGTGGCAGTACAGTGACAGAAGGAGCAGGCCAGCAGGGTAGATTGTGTTTGGGAGCACAACATGTCATCTTGGAGTGACAGGAACAGATGCCAAGCCACCATTCATTCATGCAACCCCATTTCACACTCCCCACAACATCAGGCATTGCTGAGCTGGAAAACATGGTTTTTGTATGTAAGCAGATGTACCTTCTGTGTGAGACCAATTGAAGCTGGAAGGCTTACATGCCTATGTTTGTTTTTATTTGTGATGCCAGAATGTCTCGAGCAAGGCTGAGTGGGGAAGAAGTGGGAGGGGCATGCACCCCGCTTCAGTGACCAGGGCATCCAGATCCTGGGCAAGGAGGTCCAGAGACACCACAACACATTGTACCCGAGTGGCTGGCGGAACCTGCCCACAGTGACTAAGAGGGCATGATAAGAGATAGCCTGCACCATAAGCACAGCAGGGGACCATGGAAGATCATGGAATCAGTGCAGGAAGACGTTCCACAACCTGCTGCACTCTGGGAAGAAATGCACAGAGATCCAGGTGATGGCTTACACCTCAATTCTGTACCTATGATGGGAAACTTGGCACATATCTCTCCTATAGCATGGAGTCTTCTATGTTTATAAAATTCCTGTAGGTGTACATAGTAATGGGTAGAGATGTGAATGTACACGGTGATGCACTGCCAGATTCAAGAGATTTATTCCTGGTGGCACTATATATTAGGCTAATACCACTCTGTATGTTGCATTTGCAGGACAAGAGGGCCCACAATGCCAGGATGATGGCCCAGACTGGGGATGGGTCTGTGAGGCTATGGGTGATTAGAAACATCAAGGGGACAGCCATGGAGATAGCAAGAGTGGTCTGGCCTATTGTCGGGGTTGGAGAATTGCCCGCAGCAGGTGCTAAGGGCAGCGGGACATGTTGGTAATGGTGGCAGTGATGTTGTTAGTGCGCTAAGCAGAAGGGGGCATTGGTATCAGAGGGAGTGTGAAGGTTAGGTTGCATGACAACAGCACCACAATTATGATTAAAACAATGGCATATATCAGCATCTGCTTTCACAAGGTAAAGGGCTAAATCTCATTACTTCCTTTTGTGTCTCACGCAGACCCCAGAGGTTTTAGCTCACCCCGCCGCAGAGCTAACTCATCCCTTAGGCATCAGGAGGGGGAGGAGATACCGGAGGAGGCAGCATCACATCTGACTTTCCCACACTCCGCTAACACAGATACAAGCACATCAGAGAGATGTAGTGCATGTTTAGAGTTGGTGGCATGTGGGGAAAGGCACTGCACCAGAGTGCAAGAGAAGGTGTATGAGTCAGAGACATCTGTGCGCAGTCCCCCTTGGAGGAAGAAGGAAAGTCACGATGATGCTCTGTAGGCAGTGAGGTAGAGCCTCAGGAGTCACCTTATGGGGCACAGTATTTGAAACATCAGCAACAGATGTGTGGACATCTGGCGGAGTTCCTTTAGGCAATGCAAGTTCAAGCACTGTATGTGGAGGAGTCCATGGCGGTGATGAGCTGTACCTTGTCTTGGGTGTAACACTTGAACTTATGAGGATTCAGACCTGAATAGAGTAAATAGTGATGCTAGCAAAGGTATAGGATTATAAAATTCTTGAACTAATTTTATTGAACTGTTATCACAAGCAGCACACATAGTTGAACAGCCGATTAATATCATGCAGGAAACAATGAAAAACAAAACTTACAAACTGATTTCTTTCAATTTAATTGTGTCCTCATTTTATAAATCACTCACAAAAGCTGAATCCTCCCAACCAGTTTGTGTTTTGCCTTTTAAACTACTGGACAACTAGTCTCTTTCATCCAGCTCCCTGTCTCAGTTTAAACTATGAGATCAAAGGTTTATACATCCAGTTGTCTGGACGATACCCACAAAGCCAAATATTTCACACAATCCCCAGCCTTGCACCCCCACTCCCAACAATCACTATTTTAACTCACAGAAAAACTACTGGTCTTTTTTACCCAGGCCTTCTGTCTTTAACTCAACCTTGAGACTAAAGGTTATATGTTCCCTCGGCGATATTCACAATACCCTAGTTTCCATTCACTCCTGGAGTGCTAATCGGACATCCAGGGGAAAAGATGTAACTTCTGACATGTGGCCTACAGCAAAACACAAAGGAAAGGTAGACCTTTCTTATACCCCTTTGTGCATGTGTTCAAAACCTATGGTGATCAGGGATTGGTATCTCTCTGCATGGTAAACTCTGTGAATGGTCAACGGCGATGCCACCCCTCATAGACACAGTACCTATGAACTGTTTCAAAATGCCCTTTTTGACTGTTACAAGACCCCCAAACATTCCATATGGTTGATAAGCATCACACAGGTGCATCTTTTCACTGTCTCAAGGCTTCTTGCTCCTTTGACCATAATGAGGACCACATGAAATCAGAAATTTCAAGATTTCTTTAATGAGGTCCTTCCTATGGAATGCATTTTTGTTTAAGTGCTTGCCTGCACAGGTGAACTGACCATTACTATTTTTCACTCACTTATCCCTTGTGTTCCCACAAAAATCAAGCTAGCAAATTCAACAGTGGCCAATTTGACTTAATCCTATTGTGTCTTATGTACATTCTCACAGCATAACAGGCATAACTGTAGCCATAATATGCAACCAAAATTAATCAGTTACATTGTAATTTCTATCTTTTCAGAACAATTTATATGGGGGTTCGACTGCATGATCTCCAACCATGAGAGAATGGCCAATATCATGAAGAAACACATGCAACATCAATCAGAATGATGCAAGAGCAATATAACTCCCTGCAAAGGGTACAAGTCTCATTTAGTAGCCTGGAGTAGTCTGCTCGGAGCATGAGCACTGATATACGTGGAATGCGTTCCCAAAACAGGACGTTTGCACTGGCACAGCAGTTGCTGGAATGGATGACTGCTGCTCCCCAGGAGCCAGCCCCAGCTAACCCATCTGAAAGCCAATCTAGGGTTGTGGAGCTTGCTGAGGAGGGTGAAGGCTCAGAGAGCATCTCAGCACCCTCATCTTCTTCTAACTCTCCAGCTCCACCACCAGAGCCCTTGTCGGCGTTAATTGTCCCAGTGACAACAGCTGCCCTTACAGAAATGCAGTGGCGTTTTCCCTGTCTCATTGACAGCCTCTAACAGACACGTGAATGCCCCAGGTTGTGAAGGACTTCTCAAGGTGTGTTTGTGCATTATGTTGAGGCCAAGGATTATAATGGTCATGGTTTCAGCTATGCTGATGGCACTGACTTCAGCATGTGCTGTTGGTTTTCTCTTATGTTGGGTATGGGCATTTCCCTGAAAAAGTGTAGCTTCCACGTTAAAGGTAAATTATGTGCAAGCTACTCACCTGGGGATTGCTTGATGTACTTGCTGACTTTAAGAACCTTGGAGAATTTGCTCTGTATTAAGAGGCTTCTAGTGATGACCCCCTCCTGTAAAGAATCTGCCCTGGCTATATGGGCATGCCTCTCAGGTGATCTCTCATTGCCGCCCTCTTCCTCCATGTCATCTCCATGACCCTCAGTAGGGGCCTCCTCCTCCTCTACTTTCAATTTTTCATCCTCCTCCTCAGATGTCATAACCATATGCCTGGCTTCTGTCTCCTCTGCTGCGCCATATTGTCGAGAATGCAGCACATGACAATGTCTCCAGCAGACCCTTGCAGGGAAATACTGTAGTGTTCCTGCAGTACAGCCAAGACACCAGATTTTCAAGATGACAATAACCTGCTCTATTGTGTTGCGGGTCATCACATGGCTGTAGTTGTAGTGTCTTTTGGGCACCTTGTGCAGCCACCTAAAGGGGGTCATCAGCCATCTCCTTAATGGGTACCCCGTACCCCAGGGGCTAACCATGCATTTGTGTTGGGGTCTGAAAAAGCTGAGGCAGATGCAAATTCCTCAACATAATAAGAATCATGGCAGCTTCCAGGATGCTGTGTACATACGTGCAGGATGCAGCTTGAAGTGGTCACACACCATCTGCACATTCAAGGAGTGGAAGGATTTCCCGTTAATGAAGGTCTCTGATTGATGACTTGGTTGCAGGCCTATAGCTCCCTGTATTTGAAGGAACCTCTGGCCCCCTGCGTCTATGATGCCACATCCATTGAGAAGTTTATGCGCCCCCTCCCTCCACCACCCCCACCTTCCCCCCCTCTCGAGCAATTGATTCTGCCTTGATGCACCCATGTGCAGCTGATTGTGAAATGCCAAACAGGCCTGTGGCTGACCCCTGGAAAGAGCTGGCAGCATAAAAATTCAGCACCACTGACCTGCACTGCGACTGGCAGGGCATGTGGATTTACAGACTATGGTGCCAGATCTTGTTGCACCATGGCACATATCTTGGTAACCAATTCCCGGTTACCAAGAAGCTGCCTTCTTCATTGGGTTTCCTGTCATATCAAGATATAATCTCAGGAGTTGGTATACTCTTACCTCTGGGTAAAACTTTGTTCTCCTCCTCCTCCTGGCTGGTACGCACTGTGCTGCCTCCAACCTCTGGTCTTGTCCCCTCCTTCTGGCTGCATGTTGCTCTTGCTCATGTGCCTATATGGTGTGAATATGCAATGGTGACATCCCCATTTTGCAACTTCTTTGGTACAATGCTCACTCATCCTCTTATCTGGCACATTCTCCTTCCTCCTACCTGGATACCCGAGTCAAGAGGGCTGAAGAGATAAGCCCTTGCAAGGCCACAGGCCCCATCCTCCCCGTCGGTGTCAGCCACACACCTGTAATTAGAATGGTTGAACCTCTGTGGCATTTATTGAAACATTTTGTGCTCTCCAAAGGGTACCTGACCTCCCCAAAAACCTTCCACTAGCTTTTTGACTTTTCCACAAAGTTGTAAGTCAGACAAGTCATGTTGCAGAAATACCAATGACAAAAATCGCTTCTGTTTGCGGTCAGCTGCACTTTCAAACGTGCTGCAGCTTCTGCGAAACGCATGTTTGAAAAATCCATCCCACCCCCATTCCCCACCCAGGCAAAAATGGTTTGTGCTAAATATGGGGGTGGGACTTCCAGATTCGGGGCCCGGTGCCAATTTTGATAAGGCACAGAGTTGTGAAAATCCGGGCCTTAATCTTTTCTGACAGTCAGTGCCTCAGAAAGTTGTGCTTCCCACTGGAGGTTATTGGTGAAATGTGCCAATTGCTTTTTGAAGATTTGCAGCTACTTCCACCAGGAGAAGAGCACACATTGCTTACACTAATTTAACATAAGAAATAGGAGCAGGAGTAGATCATACTGCCCCTCAACACTGCTTCTCCTTTCAGTATGATTATGGCTGATCTTCTGCTTCCTTTTTCAGCCAGCAGTGCCAAGTGGATGATCCATCTTGGCCTTAGGAATAGGTGAAGGCCATTCAGCTCACCAAGCTTTCTCCACCATTCAATACGATCATGGTTGATCGAACAGTTCAATGCCTTTTACCCGCACTATCCCCATAACTCTTTACGTTATTTTTAATCAGAAGTCTATCAATCTCTACCTTAATCATACTCAATGACTGAGCTTCCACACCCCTCTGCGGTAGAGAATTTCAAAGATTCACAACCTTCTGGGTAAAGAAATTTCTCCTCATCTCTGTCCTAGGTGGCTTCCCTCTTATTTTGAAATTGTCCCCCCTGGTTCTAGACTCTCCAATCAGGGGAAACATCTTACCTGCATCTACCCTGTCTATTCCTTTAAGTATTTTGTAGATTTCAATGAGATCACCTTTGATTCTTCGAAACTCTAGAGAATACAGGCCCAGTTTCCCCAATCTGTCTTCATAAGACAGTCCTGCCATACTGGGAACAAGTCTGGTGAACCTTTGTTGCACTCCCTCTATGGCAATAATACCCTTTCTGAGGTAAGTGGACCAAAACTGCACAAGTACTCCAGATGCGGTCTAACCAAGCTTCTATACAATTGAAGCAAGACTTCACTACTCCTGTACTAAAATCCTCTTGCAATAAAGGCTAACATTCCATTAGCCTTCCTAATTGCCTGCTGCACCCGCACGTTAGCTTTCAGTGAGTTATGGACAAGGACACCCAGGTCCCTTTGTACATCTACACTTTCTAATCTCTTACCATTTAGGAAATACTCTGTACATCTGTTCCTTTTACCAAAGTGCATAACCTCATATTTTTCCACATCATATCATTTCCATATCATTGATATTTATTGTGAACAGCTGGGGCCCAAGTATTGACGCTTGTGGCACCCAACTAGTCACAGCCAGCCAATACGAGAATGACCCGTTTAGTCCTACTATGTTTTCTGCCTGTTAGCCAATCCTCAATCCATGCCACTATATTGCCGCCTATCCCATGTGCTTTTATTTTGCTAATCAACCTCCTTTTGGCGACTTTATCAAAAGCCTTCTGAAAATCCAAGTATACTACGTCCATCGATTCTCCTTTATCAATATGTTAGCAACATCCTCAAAAAACTCCAACAAGTTCGTCAAACACAATTTCCCATTCGCAAACCCATGCTGACTATGCCCAATCAGATCATGATTATCCAAGTATCCATTTATCACATCCTTTATAACAGATTCTAGCATTTTCCTTACTACTGATGTAAGGCTAACAGGTCTGTAGTTCCAAGTTTTCTCTCTCCCTCCCTTCTTAAATAGTGGGGTGACATTTGCTACCTTCCAATCTTCAGAAACCATTAATAGAATCTATAGAATTTTGGAATGCATCCACTATCTCTATAGCAACCTCTTTCAACACTCTGGGATCCAGAATATTAGGTCCCAGGGACTTATCAACTTTCAGTGCCATTGATTTCTCCAATACAACCTTCTTACTTATTCTAATCCCCTTCAACTCCTGATTCTCCCTAGTCCTTTGGACCCCTAAATCTGGGAGATTTCCTGCATCTTCCTCTGAAAAAAGACACAAAGGGTAGGATTTGCAGTTGCGGTGGGTGGGCCCGGGAGCGGCCGGGAAATAGTCCACTGCCCGCGATCAGCCTCCGACCGCGATTTCATGCCAGCTGGCCAATTAATGGCCAGCCAGCATGAAAGGCGCACTGAAAGGCTCAGCGCTGCTGGGGTGGGGCGGGAGGAGTGCAAGTGCAAAAGTCTGCACAGGCAAGGGGGAGCACGCACTGAAAGCTCCCTGAAGGTAGGGAACTGCCTGAGGGCGCTGAACAATTTTAAAATCAAAAGTGAAGATTTTTAAAACTTGAAAATATGTCCCGACATGGGACTCACTCTCAGTAACATAGGCAGAATAAAAATTCTGCCCAACAATGTACATTCATTTTTTAATTTAATTGTAGAAACCTCATCCCGCCCATGGATGAGGTTTGCTAAAAAAAATCAAAAGGCCGCGTGGCTGATTTGCCCACCCGCCAACCATAAGGTTGGACGGGCAGTGAAAAATAGCTTTCAATTAATTTATTAGGCCTCTTAATTGTCGGTGGTCACGATGCCGACTCTCACGCGAGCCGCCGACCAAAATATCGCACAAGTGCGCGATGATGTTGGGACGCTCACCCGACATCATCGCGCACTATTTTACACCTGTTCGGGTCAGGCGTGCGCCTGCCCGCGGGACATAAAATACTGCCCAAAATAATCATTTAGCTTCTCTGCCATTTCTCTATTCCCCATTATGAACTCTCCTGACTCTGCCTGTAATGGATCCACATTTGTCTTAGCCAAACACTTCCTTTTTACATACCTATAGAAGCTTTTACAGTCTGTTTTTATGTTTTTTGCTAGATTGCATTCATATTTTATTCTCCCTTTCTTTATCAGTTTCTTGGTCTTCCTTAGCCTTCTCCTGCGGCCCCCAGCATTACAGATGCCAGTTTTCAGTCAATTCAATTCACCCCACATGATATGAAGAAACGGATGAAGGCATGAGATACTGCAAAGCCTCTTGGCCCTAACAACATTCCAGAAATAACACTGACGACTTGGGCTCCAGGACTAGCTGTGCCCTTATCCAAGCTGTTCCAGTACAGCTACAACACTGACATCTACCTGGTAATGTGGAAAGCTGCTCGAGTATGGCCTTTCTATAAAGAGCAGGACAAATCCAGCCAATTACTGCCACATCATTCTACTCTCGATCATCAGCAAAGTGATGGAAGGCGTGGTTGACAGTGCTATCAAGTGATACTTGCTCAGCAATAACTTGCTCACTGATGCTCATTTTGGGTTCTGTCAGGGCCACTCAGCTTTTGACCTCATTCCAGCTTTGGTCCAAACATGGACAAAAAAGCCGAATTCAAGAGGTGAGGTGAGAATGACTTCCCTTGACATCGAGGCAGCATTTTATTGAGTGTGGCATCAAGGAGCCCTAGCAAAACTGGAGTCAATGGGAATCAGGGGGGAAACTCTCCACTGAAAGTCACCTAGCACAAAGGAAGATGGCTGTGGTTGTTGGAGGTCAATCATCTCAGTCCCAGGACATCACTGCAGGGGTTCCTCAGGGGAGTGTCCTAGGCCCAACCATCTTCAACTGCTTCATCAATGCCCTTCCTTCCATCAAGAAGTGAGGATGTTCGCTGATGAGTGCACAATGTTCAGCACCATCTCCAGCAAGAGAGAATCTAACTTATTCCCCTTGACATTCATTGGAGCATTATCATCACTGAAACCCCATGATCAACATCCTGAGAGTTACCATTGACCAGAATTCCAAAGATTCACAACTGTCTGAGTGATTAAATGTTTCCTCATTTCAGTCCTAAACGATTGACCCCTTATCCTGAGGCTGTGCCCCCATGTTCTAGATTCCCCAGTCAGTGTCTATCCTATCAATTCCCTTCAGAATCTGGTATGTTTCAATGAGATCACTTCCCATTCTTCTAAACGCCAGAAAGTATAGGCTTAATTTACTCAGTCTCTCATGATAGGATAATCTCAACCCAGGAACCAATCTAGGGAACCTTCACTGTACTGTCTCCAATGCAAGTAAAACTCTGCACAGTACTCCAGGTGTGGTCTCACAATGCCCCATGCAATTGTAGCAATCCTTATTCTTGCAATAAAGCCTAACATGTCATTTGCCATCATAATTGCATGCCTACCTTCTGTGTTCCTCGATTGAGTGCACACAATTCTCTCTGAACATCAATATCTAAAAGTTTTTGTTCTTTTTAAAATCATGTTGCTTTTTTATTCTTATTAACAAAGTGAATAACCTCACCCTTCCCCCATTCTACTCCATTTAGCGCCTTGTTACCCACTCAATTAACCTGTCTATATCACTTTGCAACTTTTTTGTGTCCTCACAGCTTACATTCCCATCAAGAATCAACGGCAAACTTGGATACATTATCCTTGGTCTCTTCATCTTAGTTATTACTATAGGTTGTAAATAGCTGAGGCCCCTTGCGGCACTCCACCAGTTAGTGCCTGTCAACTTGAAAATGCCACGTTTATCCATACTCTCTGCTTCCTGTCCATTAACCAAGCTTCCATCATTGCTAATATTTCACCCCCAATTCCACAAGCCTTTATTTTACGTATTAACCTTTTGTGTGGCACCTTATCGAATGCATTATGGAAATCCAAGTCAAATAAATCTGCAAGCTCTCATAGAAACATAGAAAATAAGAGCATGAATAGGTCATTCGGCCCCTCAAGCCTGCTCCGCCATTCAATATGATCATGGCTGATCCTCTATCTCAACGCCGTACTCCTGCGCTCTACCCATACCCCTTGATGCGTTTGAAGTCCAGAAATCTATCTATTTTCTTCTTAACTATATTCAGTGACTTGGCCTCCACAGCCTTCTGTGGTAGAGAATTCCATAGATTCACCACCCTCAAAGTGAAGAAGTTTCTCCTTATCCAGTCCTAAATGGTCTACCCTGTATCCTGACACTGTGACCCCTTGTTCGAGACACCCCAGCCAGAGGAAACATCATTCCTCCATCCAGTCTGTCTATCTCTGTCAGAATTGTACACGGTTCAATGAGATCCCCTCTCATTCTTCTAGACTCCAGTAAATACAGGTCTAGTCAGCTCAATCTCTCTTCATATGACAATCCTACCATCCCAGGAATCAGTCTGGTGAACCTTCATTGCACTCCCTCTATGATAAGTATATCCTTTCTTAGGTAAGGAGATCAAAACTGCACATGCTACTCCAGGTGTGGTCTCACCAAGGCCCTGTATAGCTGCAATAAGACATCTTTGTTCCTGCACTCAAGTCCTCTCGCCATGAAGGCCAACATACCGTTTGCCTTTTTAACTGCTTGCCACACCTACATGCTTGCTTTCAGTGATTGGTGTACAAGGACGCCCAGGTCCCTTTGTACATCAACATTTCCCAATCTATCACCATTTAAATAATACTCTGCCATTCTGTTTTTCTTACCAAAGTGGATAACTTCACACTTATCCACATTATACTGCAACTGCCATATTGCCATATATTTGTCCACTCACTCAACCTGTCCAAATTGCCTTGAAGCCTCTTAACATCCTCCTGATTGCTCACATTCCCACCAAGTTTTGTGTCATCAGCAAACTTGGAAATATTACATTTGGTTCCCTCATCCAAATCATTAATGTATATTGTGAATAACTGGGTCCCAAGCACTGATCCCTGCGGTACCCCTCTAGTCACTGCCTGCCGCTCCAAAACAGACCCGTTTATTCCTACTCTCTGTTTCCTTTCTGCTAACCAATTCTCAATCCATGCCAATATATTACCCCCAATCCCAAGTGCTTTAATTTTGCACACTAACCTCTTATGTGGGACTGAATCAAAAGCTTTCTGAAAATCCAAATACACCACATCCGCTGGTTCTTCCTTATCTATTCTGCTAGTTATGTCCTCAAAAAACTCTAGTAGGTTTCCCTTTCATAAATCCATATTGACTTTGTCTAATTCAGTTGATATTTTCTAAATGTCCTGTTATCACACCCTTTATAATAGACTCAAGCATTTTCCCTATTACTGATGTTAGGCTCACTGATCTGTAATTCACTGTTTTCTCCCTCCCTCCCTTTTCAAATAGTGGTGTTACATTTGCCATCTTCCAATCTGCCGGGACTGTTCCAGAATCTACAGAATTTTGGAACATGACAGCCAACGCATCCACTATTCCATGGCCACCTCCTTTAGTACCCTGGGATGTGGATTATCAGGCCCTGGAGATTTATCAGCTTTAAATCCCATTATTTTCTCCAGCAATATTGCTTTAGTAATACTAATTTCCTTCAATTCTTCCCTCTCACTAGACCCTTGATTCCCTAGTATTTCTGAGAAGTTATTTGTGTCTTCCTCCATGAAGACAAAATTAAAGTAATTGTTTAATTGCTCTGCCATTTTCTTGTTCTCTATTATAAATTCTCCCCTTTCAGACGATAAGGGACCTACATTTGTCTTTACTATTTCTTTTCTTTTTACATACTTATAGAAGCTTTTGCAGCCCACTTTTATGTTCCTTGCAAGTTTACTCTCATATTCTGTTTTTCCCCTCTTAATCAATCGTTTGGTCCTCCTTTGCTGAATTCTAAACTGCTCCTAATCCTCAGGCTTGCTACTTTTTCTAGCAACTTTATATGACTCCTCTTTCATCGAATACTATCCTTAATTTCTTTTGTTAGTCATGGTTGGACCGCTTGTCCTGTTGTGTTTTTGCGCCAGAAAGGAATGTATAACTGTGGATTCATTCCTTAAATATTAGCCATTGCTTATCCATCGTCATGCCTTTTAATGAATTTCCCCAATCTATCTTAGCGAACCCACGCCTCATACCTTTGTAGTTTCCTTTGTTAAGGTTTAGGGCCCTAATTTCAGATCGGACTACTTCACTTTCCATCCTAATGAAGAATTCTATCATTTTATGGTCACCGTTCCCTAAAGTACCCCGCACAACAAGATTATTCATTAACCCCTTCTCATTGCACAATACCAAATCTAGGATAACCTGTTCCCTAGTCGGTTCCTCGACAAACTGATCGAAAAAATCTCTTGTACACCCTCCAGGAATTCATCCGACATCCATCTTCACCCAAGAGAATGAGGATGAAGGTATCGAACTCAGGGAGAGAGACTATGAGGTTCTTAAGCAAATTGATATAGGCAGTGACAAGGTATTGGAGGTGTTGGCAGGCTTAAAAGTGGACAAATCTCCAGGTCCGGATGATTTGTGTCCCAGACTGCTGAGGGAGGCAAAGGAGGAGATTGCAGGGGCTCTGACCCAAATTTTTAATTCCTCTCTGGCCATGGGGGAGGTGCCAGAGGACTGGAGAACAGCTAATGTGGTTCTGCTATTTAAGAAGGGTTGTAGAGATAAGCCAGGGAACTACAAGCCAGTGAGTCTCACGTCAGTGGTAGGGAAACTATTGGAGAAAATTCTGAAGGAGAGAATCTATCTCCACTTGGAGAGGCAAGGTTTAATCAGGGATAGTCAGCATGGCTTTGTCAGAGGGAGGTCATGCCTAACAAATTTGATTGAATTTTTTGAGGAGGTGACCAGGTGTGTAGATGAGGGTAGTGTAGTTGATGTAGTTTATATGGATTTCAGCAAAGCCTTTGACAAGGTCCCACATGGGAGACTTATAAAGAAGGTAAATGCACATGGGATACAGGGTAATTTGATAAGGTGGATTCAAAATTGGCTTAGTTGTAGGAGACAGAAGGTGATGACAGAAGGCTGCTTTAGTGACTGGAAGCCCGTGTCCAGTGGCGTACCACAGGGATCTGTGCTGGGTCCCCTATTATTTGTCATTTATATAAATGACATAGATGACTATGTGGGGGGTAGGATTAGTAAGTTTGAAGATGACACAGAGATTGGCCGGGTGGTTAACAGTGAGGTTGAGTGTCTTGGGCTACAGGAAGATATAGACGGGATGGTCAAATGGGCAGATAAGTGGTAGATGGAATTTAACCCTGAAAAGTGTGAGGTGATACACTTTGGAAGGAGTAATTTGACAAGGAAGTATTCAATGAACAGCATGACACTAGGAAGTTCTGAGGAACAAAGGGACCTTGGCGTGTGTGTCCATAGATCTCTGAAGGCGGAGGGGCATGTTAGTGGGGTGGTGAAAAAGGCATATGGGACACTTGCCTTTATCAATTGAGGCATAGATTACAAAAGTAGGGAGGTCATGTTGGAGTTGTATAGAACTTTGGTGAGGCCACAGCTGGAGCACTGTGTGCAGTTCTGGTCGCCACATTATAGGAAGGATGTGATTGCACTGGAGGGGGTGCAGAGGAGATTCACCAGGATGTTGCCTGGGATGAAACATTTAAGTTATGAAGAGAGGTTGGATAGATTTGGGTTGTTTTCGTTGGAGCAGAGAAGACTGAGGGGCGACCTGATCAAGGTGTACAAGATTATGAGGGGTATGGACAGGGTGGATAGGGAGCAGCTGTTCCCCTTAGTTGAAGGGTCAATCACAAGAGGACATAAGTTCGAGGTGAGGGGCAGGAGGTTTAGGGGGGACATGAGGAAAATCTTTTTTACCTAGAGGGTGGTGACGGTCTGGAATGCATTGCCTGGGAGGGTGGTTGAGGTGGGTTGCCTCACATCCTTTAGAGAGTACCTGGATGAGTACTCGACACGTCATAACATTCAAGGCTATGGGCCAAGTGCTGGTAAATGTTATTAGGTAGGTAGGTCAGGTGTTTCTCACGTGTCGGTGCAGACTCGATGGGCCGAAGGGCCTCTTCTGCACTGTGTGATTCTGTGAAGCACTCAAATGCAGCTCAAAGCAACACTCGACTTCTCCTTTATCTACCCAACAAGTTGCATCTTCAAAAATGCTCTGTTAATTTTTTGAACATGATTTCCCTTTCCTAAAACTGTGTTGACACTGTCTGATCATACTTTGATTTTCTAAGCGTTGTTAAAACTTTCTTAATCATGGATTCCAGCATTTTCTTGATGACTGATGTCAGGCTAACTGTCTGTAGTCACTCCCAAATTTAACATGGAATTTAAATGTATTATGATCACTTTTTTCCAGAGGATCTTTTACTGAGATTGATAATTCACCATGCCTCATTACACAATACTAGGTCTAAAATAACTTTATCTCTAGTTAATTCCAAAACATATTGTTCTTGTCAGGAAAGCATTCTATAAACTCATCTTCCAGAGTACCTTTTCCAATTTGATTTGCCCTGTCTCTTAAGACCCCCATAACTCTTTGGTCCAAAAGCCAATTATGTGTTACTTAATGCTCTGTCAATTGGTATAACTACTGTTAGTGGGTCTATACTCTACTCCCAGCAAAGCTTCCTGACACTTGTTATTCCTAATCAACACCCATACTGATTCTATCTCCTGATCTTCTCAGCCAAGATCATTTCTTGTTACTGTCCTTACGCATCCTTTATCATCAGGACTGCACCTCCTTTTTTCATTATGCCTGTCTGTTTGAAATATGAAGTATCCTGGAATGTTTATTTCCTAACCTTGGTCACCTTGCAACCATGAGTGGAATCTTGCTGATTTACATTTTTCATGGGTGGCTTGGTCTTTTCTGGGTCATAAACCCAGACATGTGATTGGTGGGACCTCTGCTGCAATCTTTCAGAAGGCATCCACCTCCCAGATTGCCATTCAATTTGGGATGGCGACCAGGATAAAAATTTAGGAATGTGAATGATCGTACAGGATTTAAAGGCCCTCTGACAGCTGTCGTAGTGGCTGCAGTGAGATTAATGCTCGGTGGATTTGGGGAAGTGACTACTGCAGGATATGGAAATAAGATGGGGGGCTGCACCATGTTTCACCAACGCTCTCCTGGGGATTATGTTGGAGGCAGTGAGGGGACAGAGGCAGATGGTTTCCGGTGAAAATGAGAAGAAAGCCACCCTGCATGGCAATCCTGGAGGTAGCTGAGATGGTCAGTAGCTGCAGTATCTTGAACCTGGATCTGGATCCAGTGCAGGAAGCAATTAAATGGCCTCTTAGGGCCTGGCAAGGTGAATGCCCTGCGACTCTTAACTGACAGCTGTGACTCTCTCACTTCCTTAGCAGTCCTATGCACAAGAATGTAGAAATACATACCATTTGCAGCAGTACAGAGATGTTGCACAAGGTCCCTTTATCACCTTTCATATGCACTGACAGCAGTCACACTCAGCCCTAAAGCACCTTATGCACCCATTCCACAGTGAACACCATCAAATGTAGAAATGCTTTAGGTTTCATACACTGGATGCCTCATATTCCTCACACTCTTTTTATCATTGCAGAAGAGAGTGTGTAACTCTTGAGAGAGAAGTTGAATCGGGGTCGGAGTCCCACTATTGGCATTCCTGACGCCAATTGGGAAAGGAAGCCTTAGAGATTGGCAGCATGTCAGCAGGCCAGACAGTTGCTGAAAAAGAGATAGGGGTTCAGGAGAGATCAGGTGAAAGAATTATATATTAATGATGGAAAAGGGTCTGAGCAACTTATCCAATTGAGTTTATGTGTCCACAAGTATACATCTCAAGCTCAGCAGCATGTGTGGGTATAAAAATAGTGTTGTCTATGTGCTTCACTAACTGAGGTCTTTTGTCTCCCACAGGGGCAATGCCACAGGCACAGCGCAGACCTTGGAGGAGGAGCAGCACTTCAAGTAAGAACTGTCACATGAACATGCACATCCTCCACCAGTGGAGGGTTACATTGGTGGGACCTCAGTCTCAGATAGAATGGGTGGCACAAAATGAACAGAAGCAGGTGGTGAAGGCTGAGGCAGTTGTGGGAGTCCCCAGTGGAGGACTGAGGACAGATCCAACCATGCTTATTACAAAACAGATGCTGAGACTTAGGGGGCATACATGAAGCAGATGCTTATGGAGCAGCAAAGGGAGATGTGTGGCCCTCTGCCAGAGTTTCCTGAAGCAGTGCGTACCCTTGTGCAGAAGTTGGAGGAACCATCCATGCCATAAGTGCGGCGATGACTCAGGCATATGATCGCATGACCTCCTCCGTTGAAAGAGTGGTGACCCTCATGGAGAGTCGTGTTCAACAGGTCAATCAATATATGTCTTCAGTCTTGAGCAGTGTTGATCGCTCAGTTGCAGTGATGGCTCAGAGATGCATGAAAACTTTGTCAGGTGCTCACCCATTCTTGGTTAGCAGTGAGGTTCAGGTGAGTCCTGGAAGGGCAGAATGAGGCAGGGCTGATGGCAATGTGGCTCTCCTCAATGAGTATGCTACCCCGATGCCTCTCTGACAGAGACACAAATGCTGCTTCCTTTTCCCAAGCTTAAGGCTGCCCTTGTACATATGCAGATGTGCCAGTCTGTGGACACCACAACCCAGAGGAGTCGGGCTCCAGGCATCTCATTTACTGGACCAGAGAAGCAAGCAGGCTGCCTCCATATCTGGTCCAGCCACAGGAGTAGCGGCATGTAGAAGTGCATGGAAGAGAACATGGAAACTTCTTAGTTGCACATTGGGATTCACTTGGATGCTTTCATTAATGTCACTGTCATGATGAATAACTTTATTGCAATGAAACCATTTGTCTTGACCACTTGTTTAGTCCCATATAGTTTCTAGTGTACCATTGCACATTGATCGTTAGGAGCTGAATTGTTGTGGGTTCAATGAATGTGATGGGTCACATTTTGACAGTGGGCGGGATAGCGGCTTAGGTTTACTTGAAGCAAGAAGATCTGACTGTTGGAATGGGGTTTTGATTGCAGCCACAACTGATGCCACAGGGGCCCTGGTGCCAATAGTGCAGTGCTGCACACAGTTGATCGTCACCTACCTCCTCTTCCCCCTGATGGTGATGTGTGCTCTGTACTATCCTCCAGCACCAGTTCAATTCCACTGTGTAGCGCCAAGTTATGCACTACAGGAATTGACCAAGGCTCCTTCGACAGCACCTTCCAAACCCCCGACCACTACCATCTAGAACGACAAGGGCAGCAGATAGGTGAGAACACCACCACCTTGAAGTTCCCCTCCAAGTCACTCACCATCCTAACTTGGAAATATATTGCCGTTCCTTCACTGTCGCTGGAATTCCCTTTCTAACAGCATTGTGGGTATACCTACACCACATGGACTGCAGTGGTTCAAGAAGGCAGCTCACCACCACCTTCTCAAGAGCAACTAGGGATGGGCAACAAACGATGGCCTAGCCAGTGAAGCCCACATCCCGAGAATGAATAAAAAATTGTTATGCAAGAGCAGCACACCAAGGCCACCATGATACGTGAGACCCTTGAAGGGCCATATTGAAGGGTCCCCCAGATTGATCAAAGCACCAGAACTAAGTTGTGAACAAACCAAAAGCCTGCTCAACTGTTACCCTGGTCATCAGATGACTATGGTTATCGTGTGCCTCTGTAGTGGAGTCATCCATTGTCAGCCAGGAACCATCTACGGAGGCTATCTGGTGACCTGAACAGTTCAGGCAACTGAGACTGCCACAGCCTGAATGTGTCATGTCTACCATACAGAAACCTTGCACACAGTTGCAGGATCCTCTTGTGATGGTTGTATACCAGTTGCACTTTAAAGGAGTGGAACCCCTTCCTGTTCGCAAATGCACCTTGAGGCCACATGAGTGCAGTCTATATCAACATGCACATGAGGGAATCCTGCTATTGAGGTGAAGCTAATAGCCTCCCACTGGGCCTGGCTGACAGCATCCATTTGGAACCTGATGTAGCCCAATGCCCTTGCATATAGGGCATCCATCACCTTGGAATTTAACCCTGAAAAGTGTGAGGTGATACACTTTGGAAGGTGTAATTTGACAAGGAAATATTCAATGAACGGCATGGCACTAGGAAGTTCTAAGGAACAAAGGGACCTTGGCGTATGTGTCTACAGATCTCTGAAGGCGGAGGGGAATGTTAGTTGGGGGTGAAAAAGGCATATGGGACACTTGCCTTTATCAATCATGGCATAGATTACAAAAGTAGGAAGGTCATGTTGGAGTTGTATAGAATCTTGGTGAGGCCACAGCTGGAGTACTGTGTGCAGTTCTGGTCGCCACATTATGTGATTGCACTGGAGGAGGTGTAGAGGAGATTCACCAGGATGTTGCCTGGGATGAAACATTTAAGTTATGAAGAGAGGTTGGATAGATTTGGGTTGTTTTCGTTTGGAGCAGAGAAGACTGAGGGGTGACCTGATTGAGGTGCACAAGATTATGAGGGGCATGGACAGAGTGGATAGGGAGCAGCTGTTCCCCTTAGTTGAAGGGTCAGTCACAAAGGGGCATAAGTTCAAGGTGAGGGGCAGGAGGTTTAGGGGGGATGTGAGGAAAAACTTTTTTACCCAGAGCGTGGTGACGGTCTGGAATGCACTGCCTGGGAGGGTGGTGGAGGCGGGTTGCCTCACATTCTTTAAAAAGTACCTGGATGAGCACTTGGCATGTCATAACATTCAAGGCTATGGGCCAAGTGCTGGTAAATGGGGTTAGGTAGGTAGGTCAGGTATTTCTTACATGTCGGTGCAGACTCGATGGGCTGAAGGGCCTCTTCTGCACTGTACTTCTGTGATCTTAGTGATGTCTCAGTCTCAATCTCCAAAAGCCCCTGGTCACAGTCTCATCAGCAGCATATACTTTTCTTGAGCCATTTGCTCCTTTAGTGAAAGCCTCATTTGGCCTATACAATACATCATGATACGGACAAGGAAAATCATAATATATTACATAGAAAACTACAGTGTACCATATTATCAATAAATCATGGACTTCAAAAAATCTCCTCTCTTTAATCTTTTACATCTTGTGAATAATTCTTGTTCAGTATTTCTCCCTAGCCCTCAATTATCCCAATTTCATTGTTAATTTACCCAATCCTGAAATTTAGAAATCCAAATGCTGCGTCCCTCTTTATTTCATTTTCAATCCTTCTCTTCAGTGCCAACCTGTTCAACTCTGTTCTGATGTTGGCAAAGTCAGTTTCTCTCTGGAGCGTGTGTAAATGCCTTGATTAAACAATGTTCTCACTCTTCTAAGCCACATTAACTATTTGGTTTCATGCTGTTGACAAGGAACTGAACATCTGAAGCCTGTTCTTTAATGCCTAATGTGCAACATACACCAGAATCCTAAAATCATGCTGCATGTGACATCAGATACAAACCCTTCTTGGGTTTTTCAGGTTGTCTTACCAGAAGATTGTTGAGTGTCTGGAGGTTTATGTTTATATTCCCCAGTATGATCAGAAGGTCTCGGCCATTGGCCAGGCTGGGAAATGCAGTTTTCTTATTCAAAAGCAAAATACTGCAGCTATTGCAAATCTGAAATAAAATCAAAAATGCTGTGGAGAGAGAAACAGAGTTAACATTTCAGGTTTTCTGTTTTTACTGCAATTTTCTGATTGTTCAGTATAGGAAAGGACACAAACATTTCCAAGAGAAAACCATCCTGACTTTTGCTAGAACGTACATTGGTAGCAGAATGATATCTTCCAGTGAATGGTGGCTTACGTTACTCATGGGCACAATTACACATCTTTCCCTAGCCATTTTGGATCAGTTCGAAGTCACCCATTATGATTTATTTTTAAAAAAGATCCCTTGAAGAAGCTTGAAGGGTGAAGGATAAGAACAGGACTAGAAGGTTGATGAAGAAACATCGTCACTTGATCTGCCACTCGCAGCCACCTGTTCAGATACTGGCACTTTGCATTCTTTAAAGGGGAATATAGAGGCGGGATCAGCACGCGGTGAGTCACTGAGCATGAGTGGCCTGCAGCCAGACCAGAGGTAAAGTATAGCACATGTGCTAGCTCACCAGAGGGCAAGGCCATAGACAAGTTCTACTGTAGAGGACTCAGATGAGGACTTTGATGAGGCAGCATACAAGTAAAGGATGATGGACATGCACTCAAAAATACTTGGTGCATTGGCAGGTCAGCCACACAGCCGCTGTCGTTCTCAAGGAGTATAGAGGAGTTGAGCTCCAACTTGGCACAGGGCTTTGCACAGAGCTTGGAGCCCATGGCCAATTCCATGACAACTCTATTAGAACCAGCCATGATGCTGCATCTGATAGCCAATGCCTCGGCTTCCATTGCAGAAGCCACCCAACATCTCAGCCAGAATCCTCCATACTCCTTGACAGTAACAACAGTCTCTGGCATGTAAATGCAGCAAACATCTCTGTGTGCACAGTGTAAGCTCAGACAGATGTCATGAGATCTCTGCTTGTTACCATGCAGTTCCAGCTTTGTACTGTGCAAGTTCAGACCACTGCCATCATGGCTGCAGATACCAGTATTCAAAGGGGCTTGCAGGGCCTCACAGCAGTCCAGCAATCTGTGCTCCAGTAGATTACTAGGAATGCTGATGTGCAACAATGGAGAATTGCCAACAGGGCCTAGGAGAGAGGGGTGCACAAGGTGCTAAACATCAGGGCCATGGTCTCAAGAGGCCCGGGCTCATTGGTCAAGTACCTGTCAATCTGGATGGTCAGTATCCAAAGCAGCCAATCAGCTTGGCCATTGACCAAGAAGATACGCCAGATTCCCCAGTCCCTCCTTTCTTGTTTACCTCATGTCGGGACTTGTGAGGACTGTTCCGTTTTTGTTGAAACTTGGGCATTGGTGCTTTCTTCACTTCAGGCCTGGCTGGAGGCTGCTTGAGCACAAGGTAAGGTAAAGTGTTAGCACCTCACCTCTACCCTCAGAAAGCACTTCCTGACTCCCACCCTCAACGGTTTCCTGACAGGACAATCTCCTCTCAATGGTGCGTGGCCCCTTCTCTGGCTTCCTGCCCGACCCACTCTCTTTTGATGGCGTGTGGCCCCTTCCCTGGCTTCCCGCCCGACCCCCTCCATCTCGATGGTGTGTGGCCCCTTCCCTGGCTTCCCGCCCGACCCCCTCCATCTCGATGGTATGTGGCCCCTTCCTGGGCTGCCCGCCCGACCTCCTCCCTCTCGATGGTGCCTGGCCCCTTCCTGGGCTTCACGCCTGACTCCCTCCTTCTTGATGGTGTGTGGCCCCTTCCCGGTCTTCCCACCCGACCCCCTCCATCTCGCTGTTGTATGGCCCCTTCCCTGGGTTCCCGCTCGACCTCCTCCCACTTGATGGTGTGGCCCTGGTTCCACTTTGCCTGCCAATTGTTTTACAGAGTGCCTTTTATAACCTCACAAATGTGCTTCTCTCAGGAATCTCAGCTACTGTAAAGTACTTTTGTAGTCAATGTTGTCAAATTCTGACACTCAATTTGCACTTAGCAAGATTCACAAACAGAAAGGACCAGGTGCTGTTATTGGAGGTGAAATTGGATTATTGGGAGCTACGAAGTGCCTTAAAGTTTCCAAAATGGAGCTTGTGGCACATGTAAACTGTACCGGCTGGAGGCTCGCTACCATACAGGTGAGGAGTTATTGCACACACCTATGGCAGCATTTTTAAGATAGCAGAGATTCCCTTCCCACCATCCAAGGAGTTGGTGGGAATGTACTGACTCCTTGCAGCCATTTAATGCTCCAACAAGTGTTAATTGACCAGAGACAGGAATTCCACCTCTGACTCAGGAGGAAGTCCTGCCTCAGAGAGCTGCTGGCCAATTTGAATGGTCGGGAGCTCTCTAGTTCCAGCAGCGCCAGAAGCTACAGTGGACAGGACTGGGACTACAAGCAGTCCCCAGAGTCTAAGTCCCAGTTGTCCAACAGCAGGTAAATCTTGGGGTTCTCAGAGCGGGGAGAGGAGATGAGGCCTGGGGAGTTGGTCAGAGAGAGGATGGGGGTGTTAGTGGAGAGGCTGGGGCAGGGAGGGAGCACCAGCAGGGGTCTAACCTTGTGGGGGGATGTGTCCGTTATTGAAAGGATGCTGTTGATGAAGGCGCCCCCTAACTTCCCACCCAAGGCCTGAGCAGGGTCACTCTTTGTGCTTCCCCCTGCCCCTGAACTCCTTCTGCCAGCCCGAAAATTGAGGCTGGGCAGGAAACGGACTTTAAGTTGTCATTAATTGGCCATTTAAGGGCCTCAATTGGGGCAAGGGCAGGGGGCCCAGCCTAGGCCTTGTAAAATTGCAGAGAGGTCAAGCTGGACAATAGGCCAGTGAGAAGGCCATCCGAAGAATTTTACAGTGACCCACCCCCCACCACCTACAAACTTGCTGGTGGGAGAATATAAAATTCTGTCCCTAATGTTTCCCAGAAAAGTGCAGAATAGGCAGATCATGATATCAATCAGTCGCACTGATCTGACGCCAGCCTTGCCATTTTAGATCAGCAGGCTTAACCTGTGCCCTCTCCTAACCCCGCACACCTGAACACATGTTCAACATACATGATTGAGATTTGTTAAAGAGTGGTTGGGGAGAATAAGGGGATCGTAAACAGGAAGAGCATCAGGGTGCATGATTTCTTTTCTTGGCCCTGAATGCCAGTGGTTCCATGGAGCATGTACTTCTTTCAGGAGATGACCTGCAAGACTATCTGCAGTCTCCTCCACTGAAAACCGGCAGCCATGCTGCAGCCACAGTGTAGCATTGTGTGATAGCACTAGGACAGGCAAAGGCACCCGTAAGACTGGCACTAAGAGAATACACATGTGTAAATAGTTGAGTATTGTATGTATTATTAGGAGTGGCCTAGAGGACACTATGATGACCCATAGCAGAGGAATGGAAAGATCGTGAAGTGTGTAGCAGTGATGACCTGGAGACATTTTCAGGAGAACCGGAATCTAATCAGCCAATCACAGGCAGCCTGTCTGAAGAGACAATGTCTCAGATGCTTCCTCCCTTCTTCCTCTGGCTCCTCCTCCTTTTCCTCCCCCCTGAGGTACTTACCAAAGGCCTATTGGGAAGGATTGAGCCCTCAAGATTGCCAGACTATGTGGGACACTGCAGACTACCACAAATTTGGAGGCAAGCTATGATGAGTATTGAAGGGCTTCCCTGATTGATCCAGGCAGCAAACCCATTGTTTGAGAATGCCAATGGTTTGCTCCACGACATTCTTTGACACAGCATGGTTGTCATTTATGAGCACAATCTGCATGTAGTGTGGTGGCAGAGCGGTGCCATGAGCCATGCACAGAGGGAGTAGCCCTCGTCACCAAGCAGTCAGCCTCAGGTTTGTTGCAGTTCCTCGAAGATGGTTCGAATGGCTGACTGGCACAGGATAAAAGCATTGTGGCTGTTGGTAGGATCATGAAGATACATCAACATGATGTTATTTCCATGGTCGCATACCACTGCAAGTTAAAAGAGCAGTGCCCTTTGCGGTTCAGGTACATCTCTACATTGAGATGTGTGCCTGAAGAGCCAAGTTCATGCAGTGAAGGGTTTCCTGCACCACTGGCAATCCTGGTATCGTGGCAAAGCCATACACCTGCCCCTCCTGTTTCTGCTTGGAGAGAAGATCACAAAGTCCCCTTTCCCTGCTTAAAAGGTCCCTGACTTCCCTGGTGCTGCAATGCATGGCAAACTGTGAGATGTTTGCAATGTCTGTCTGGAAGGAACCTGAGGCTTAGAAATTGAGGGTGACTGTGACTGTTGGCCACTGACAACACCATCCTCATGCTGCTCTGTAGATGCTGGTCCAGTTGGAGGAGATGGCACAGTTCAGTAACAACCTTCTTGATGGATTCTATCCATCTCAGATGCTGCTCATGGCTGAGGTGGAAGCAGGGGTAGTGATTTCTGAATACCCTCAATGGGTTTGGTCTTCTGTTGAAATTCTTTCTCTTCCTCCTCCAGTTGCACACTTCTCCTCTCTGCTCCCTGTGCTCCATCTTCCCATCATGTTGCAGCCTAAGAGGGACTGCAACTATAGCTGTCATGTATGAGAAGAAGCTTTCTGCTCAGAGGCCTTCAAACTCCACTCAGCTCCTTGCGTAGGTCTAGCACCACTCTTTCTGACTTTTGAGAGCTCTTCCAACACACAGTACACAGTACTTCCACTCATTCTGTATCAGCAAAAGAAAATCCAAAGCATCTGAACTGAAAGTTCTATGCTGATGCTTTTAAATAATGCTAGTGGAAGGAGATCCCTTATGCAGCTGAATGCATGATCAGCTGAGACTCCAAGGTCCAAAATGGCAGATTATGCCAAATCAATATTAAACATTGACTGACATTGCACTCTGTATGCTTCCAGTGCGCACACTGGAAGTGTGTGCTATTGCTCTTCCAAGCATGGCAATCAGCGAGGGGTACTCTGGAAGTCAACGAAAGTGGATCTGCCACCAATGGCCCCTCTTGGTTCCTGTAGTGCTGAAATTAGTGGCACTATGGAATCTACTTATTGGGCTAATACGTTCCTATATTGGCAGAATTTCTAATCTGGAGACTAAGGCTGGAATTTTCTACCCCTGCCAGCAATGGGGTTCCTGACGGGCGGAGGCGGAGAATACAACGTGAGTGAAAAAATCGGTTTCCCGACTTGGGAAATGATGGCAGGAGATTGCAGTCCTGACTGTCATAGCAGGATAATGATGGTTCGCCATTCCCACCAAAGACCATCGGTAAACTGTTTAGTATGTTATTAAGAGGATTGGAATGAACACCCAAAAGGAATTCCCCCACCAGCCTATCATCCGCCACACTGGAGGGAGTTCACGCCAGCCCGATACATGACCGGACCAACGTGGCGTGCAGATGTCGAGGACCTACTGAGATGGCAGGCCCACTCGGTGGAAGGTGCATGGCGACGAGGGGGATTGCGAAGAGGGGGTGTCGGGGTGGGTGCAAAGGTTGCTGGAGCATGGGGAGGGGGCAGAGGGCAGACAACACAGCGTGGGAGGCTGGGTGTACCAGAGGGGGTTGGTGATGCCAGGGGAGAGGGAATGTAAGCATGCAGCTTTGCGGCATGGGAGAGGGGGAGTGGAAGGGTTCAGGCGGAGGGGTCGGTGGCGTCAATTGAGGAAGCTGGGGGGACAAACCGAGGGTACTGGAGATGGGAATGAAGAGTAACAGTTAAAAGAGGCAGTGAGTTGTGGAAGGGTGGCAGGTGATGGGCCAGTTTGGGGTTTTTTTATTAATTCACGGGATGTGGACTTTGCTGGCTGGGCCAGCATTTATTGTCCATCCCTGGTTGCCCTTGAGAAGATGGTGGTGAGTTGCCTTCTTGAACCGCTGCAGTCCATGTGGTGTAGGTACACCCGCAGTGCTGGTAGGAAGGGAGTTGCAGGATTTTGACCCAGCGACAGTGAAGGAACGGCAATATATTTCCAAGTCAGGATGGTGAGTGACTTGCAGGGGAACTTCCAGGTGGTGGTGTTCCCATCTATCTGCTGCCCTTGTCCTTCTAGATGGCAGTGGTCATGGGTTTGGAAGGTGCTGTCGAAGGAGCCTTGGTGAATTCCTGCAGTGCATCTTGATGGTACAGACTGCTGCTACTGTGCATCGGCAGTGGAGAGAATGAATGTTTGTGGATGTGGTGCCAATCAAGCGGACTGCTTTATCCTGGACAGTGTCCAGCTTCTTCAGTGTTGTGGGAGCTGTACTCATCCAGCCAAGTGAGGAGTGTTCCATCACACTCCTGACTTGTGCCTTGTAGTTGGTGGACCGGCTTTGGTGAGGAGGCGAGTTACTCGTTGCACGATTCCTAGCCTCTGACCTGCTCTTGTAGCCACAGTATTTATATGGCTAGTCCAATTCGGTTTCTGGTCAATGGTAACCCCCAGGATGTTGATAGTGGGGGATTTAGTGATGGTAATGCCATTGAACATCAAGGGGCGATGGTTGGATTCTCTCTTGTTGGAGATGGTCATTGCCTGACACTTGTGTGACGCGAATGTTATTTGCCACTTGTCAGCCCAAGCCTGGATATTGTCCAGGTCTTGCTGCATTTGGACAGAGACTGCTTCAGTATTTGAGGAGTCACAAATGCTGCTAAGCATTGTGCAATCACCAGTGAACATCCCCACTTCTTACCTTATGGTGGAAGGAAGGTCATTGATGAAGCAGCAGCAGCTGAAGATGGTTGGGCCTAGGACACTACCCTGAGAAACTCCTGCAGTGATGTCCTGGAGCTGAGATGACTGACCTCCAACAACCACAACCATCTTCCTTTGTGCTAGGTAAAACTCCAACCAGCAGAGAGTTTTCCCCGTTTCCCATTGTCTCCAGTTTTCCTAGGGCTCCTTGATGCCACACTCGGTCAAATGCAGCCTTGATGTCAAGGGTAGTCACTCTCACCTCACCGCGGGAGTTCAGCTCTTTTGTCTATGTTTGAACCAAGGCTGTAATGAGGTCAGGAGCTGAGTGGCCCTGGTGGAACCCAACCTGGGCATCAGTGAGCAGATTATTGCTAAGCAGGTGCCGCTTGATAGCACTGTTGTTGACCCCTTCCATTACTTTACTGATGACTGAGAGTAGACTGATGGAGCAGTAATTGGCCGGGTTGGATTTGTCCTGCTTTTTGTGTACAGAACATAACTGGGCAATTTTCCACATAGCCGGATAGATGCCAGTGTTGTAGATGTACTGGAACAGCTTGACTATGGACGCGGCAAGTTCTGGAGCACAAGCCTTCAGTACTATTGCCGGAATATTGTCAGGGCCCATAGCCTTTGCAGTATCCAGTGCCTTCAGCAGTTGCTTGATGTCACGTGAAGTGAAACGAATTGGCTGAAGACTGGCAACTGTGATGCTGCAGACCTCTGGAGGAGGCCAAGGTGGATCATCCATTCAGCACTTCTGGCTGAAGATTGTTGCGAATGCTTCAGCCTTATCTCTTGCACTGATGTGCTGGGCTCCTCCATCATTAAGGATGGGGGTATTTGTGGAGCCTCCTCCTCCAGTGAGTTGTTAAATTGTCCACCACCATTCACGACTGGATGTGGCAGGACTGCAGAACTTAGATCTGATCCGTTCGTTGTGGCATTAATTATGCATTCCGGGAAACACGCCATTTCCATGGTGGACAGGCTCTCATTCACCTGCCATGCCGTCACCTTGCCACTTCATCATGCCAAGTGCCGCATTTAAAGTACAGTTGCGTGCACATCTCTCAGTGCTTCCAGCCCAGGCCTGCTGCAAATAAGACATGGCCCCGAAAGTCAAGAAGACTGCAGCCCACAGGTTTGGTGACACATCCCTCAAGTGCCTTTTGGATGCTGTGGAGGCTTGCCACGATGTCCTGTACCCCTGCTCTGGCTGCAGGAGGGGCAGCACCATTACCACTTCAGCTTGATAGGCGATGGCAGTGGTGATTGGTGCCAATGCTGCACAGAAGAGGTTGGCCATCCAATGCAGATAGAGGATGAATGATCTCAGCCGTGCCACCAGGGTAAGGCAACCATCTCATCACTCTAAACTCACACACTCAAGCCCATCACACATTCACTGGCATCTCACTCGCTGCCAGCTCAAGGTACATCACCACTCTCTCACACACATCCTCACACCTCCATCTGGCCTCAACTGCTCTGGAGACTACCTCCTCAGCCCTCACCATCTTGACGCCACTTGCACAGATCAACTTGTGCCCCCAAACAAACCCTGGGATACCACCTTCCCCAGTACAGCTCTCACCCTGCAGCCTCTTCCCTTGCCTGAGGCCACTTCTCCCCCTTCCCCAAGCAAGCCCTAGCTCTGCAGCCATACAAAGCCACTCCCGCCTTATGACTGGTCTGGTAGGTAGAGACCCGCCCATGAGCCCTAAAAGTGATGTGGTGCTGTCCGCGAAGCCTGGCATTGATGACTACAACTGCTGACCGAAGCAAGAAAGGCGTACAAACCACGAAGTCCCGAGAGAAGTGCAGCTCACCAGGTGCACGTAACCTATGTTCAGTTGTGAAACATGTCAGTGTGCAATCATACCAATGTGGGCGAACAATCCAGCGTGGGGGATGAGTCCAGCAGGCTAGCCTTATAATAATATGCAGATGTATCACATTGAGGTTCCCAACGCCCGATGGCGGGTACATGGCCCGCCATCAATGGGCTGAGTGGACAATCACAAACTGGTTTCACGGCATTGTGAAACCGATTTCTAGCCTTCTCACCATATCGTCTGCTCAAGCCGCCAAGCACGCCCAACGCCAGCGGGCATGGACGATTCCTCCCTATATCTCAAAACCAATGGACAGATTTCAACAAAACATGGTGCACAAATAGGTTATGGCCCAAGGAAGAAATTATTAGTTTTTGATGAAGATACAGAAACAGATCCAGACTCTGGAATTTTTTTAATTGCCCATCCATCAACATGGGGTTATAGGATGAATTGACTTTTTCTTTTAGAATGGTGTGGATTGTTTTATTTAGAAAGTTGTTGATTGTTTTAGAATTTTGTTGATTGTCTCAGCTGCTGTGGTGGGTTTGTCACAGCTGTCAAAATGTGAGCAGTGTTTTCAGAGCAGGTTGTTGGATGTGAATTGGCCTGAAGCCTCCTCATTGGGATGGAAGCTCTTAATAAAAAGATTTATTTTTTCAGCTTTGCAGTTACAGAGCAACAACCATGCAGGGAATAGCCTCAAGAAACAGCTGTTTAATTGTAATAATATTGAGTTAGCACATTGTGCAGAGGTGTGCCACACTACTGAGTACCTTGTTGTTCTTTGTATCTCTCCTGTGAGTACCCGCTTCACTTGTTTTGTATCTCTCCTGTGAATACCCACTTCACTTGTTGTTCTTTGTATCTCTCCTGGTGCTAATCTGTGCTAATTTTTGCTTTTCGTTTTAGTTTTATGTTGTTTCTAACCACTTAAGTCATCCATGGCTTTTTCTTGGCAAATAGAGCTGTTGCTGCTTTGGTGTACAAATTGGTTCTGTATCACATTAGTAGAAGATTTTCAGAAAAATAACTTAATCTTCTGTCATTTTGCCCAGTTAAATGTGAACAATCTCTGTCTCATTCGGTTGAAATCAACCTTACCTAAATCTAGAATCTTTATTAGCTACTTCACGTTTCTCCTTTTCAAACATCACATTGAACTTGATCATATTATGATTGTTATTTGATAAATATTCATGCACCATTAGGAGGTTAAGTAAATCTGGTTTATTACTCATTACTAAACCTAATATGACCTTGTTGGCTCTACGACATATTGTTGCGAAAAGCGATCCTGAGCACACTCAAGAATATCACAATTTTTCTGCTTATCCCAATCTATGTCAAAGTAAAAATTCTGCATTAAAACTACTCTGCCTTGGATATTGAAAATTGAAGAAAGAATCAGACAGGAAGAGAGAATAAGGAAAATTAAGAGGAGGCAAGCAACATTTTAAAGCTTTTGATTTTAATTTTTTGAATTTTCTGATGTGTGTTTTCTTAGTACGACATTAATAATTCAGCAACAAAGCGATCAACAGCCTTATTACTGTAATATTAGGTAATTTTTCAGAATTATGAAGTACATGTTGAAATCTTTCTTACAAGAAAAAGGCTTAGGAAGCGTAGAGTCCCCTGGAGCGGCTGTAGTAAAGCATTGGAACGTAGGTGATAATTATCACTGTTCAAAGGCATGTGGGATTGCAAACATTAATCTCCTGAGTACAGAATTTCCTTAACGTTGGCATATAACGTTGAAATTTTATATAACTTCCAAATCACATTCTCTAGATTATGCAAAGCACAGGGAATGGGAACGTGAATATAATATGGACCGAATAAACTAAAATTTTAAACAAAAACAAAAATACCTGGAAAAACTCAGCAGGTCTGGCAGCATCGGTGGAGAAGAGCACAGTTGACGTTTCGAGTCCTCATGACCCTTCAACAGAACACATGATGCTGCCAGACCTGCTGAGTTTTTCCAGATATTTTTGTTTTCGTTTTTGTTTTGGATTTCCAGCATCCGCAGTTCTTTGCTTTTAAACTAAAATTTTATTTGTATTCCTCTTGATCATTGAGCAAAAGTGCAACCTTTCAGGAGGATCACTGTGGCTTTTTATTGTTTTTAATATTGTCACTGCAATTGAATGAATGACATGTCAGGGTATGTATTTTTTACAAAAGGGTCAACTTTCCAAATAAGCTCTCTTGCCAGGGAGCTTTGCCACCAACTGTCCAAATTTGGAAACATGAGGATGCTGCCCACAGCTTTACATCGATCTTTATGGAGAATCACAAGCAGCATGCCCACAATTCACCAACAATGTGCAGTCAGCAAAGACTCCCCCAGTAGCCCATATTTGGAAAATGGCTCCTGAATGTTATTTCTAGGCTACGAATGTAAACACAAGTAACAAGAGACAAATGGAAGAAATCAGTAATGTTGCTGATGTTTTCTTGGACAGATTAATAAAATAAGGGAAAATTCAGTAAAACATCACGTTAATGGCATAGCTGAAGGAACACCACTACAAAATGAAAGGCAGGTATGTGGGATTTGGAACATAGGACCTGCAGGCAATGTGGGTCTCAACCGCTGGCTGGAGAGCCAACGAGATTCCTGTGTCATCTCCTTACCAGATGCAGGCACTTAAGTGGCCAGCGGTGGGCCTTCCCTGGGATCAAGGACCCCAGCAGCGGAAATTCCACTCACTAAGCACTGTCAGCCAATCAGAGGCTGGCAGCTGTGCATTATAGTCAGCACCAGAGGGAGCGGTGGCTGCTGCTGGTAATGCATGACCAGAGGCAGAGGGTGAGTGAAGGCGTAATGGAAGTCATGGGGCGAGGGTTGCAGAGAAGTGAGGAGGGGGTTGACAGCAAGGGCAGAGTTGTAGCTCTTAGTGCCACTCTCCCCACTTTTCTGATGCTGGGCCCCTCAATCAGACCCTGACTGCCTTTGAACAAGGGAAATCCTTCCCCAACTCCCCACCACAGATGCCCACAAGAAACACGTCAGGGTTTGATTTTTAGGCTACCTGCATGGCGAGTCCCCCCACACACAGCTGGCTGAATACCAGTGGCAACACGATGAGGCCCTTAAGTGGCCATTAATTGCCCACTTAAAGGCTTCATTTGAATTAGTGGCGGGCTGGGAAGACCGCCAATGAGCTTTCCCTACCCGGACTTAATCGGGGCAGAAGCCGGGAAGGCAGCAGGGTTCCCATCCACCAACCTCCCGCCCAATTAAATGTCCCCACCTCCAAATTCTCCTCAGGGGAGGGCATTAACTTCTGCCCCTAGCCACAGGATGGACACGCACATGAGTATAGTAACATAGACCTGATTATTTGCTGGGGCAAGTGGGGTAGGCGGGAAAGGAGGAATGAAATTTTGAACAGCAAAGCAGGAAGTCTAGTTTTCCACACATACTCTAGAGTTTTGACCTTGCTAAGTTTCCTGCCAGAGATCAGCCTGATTGACAGGCTTTGCTTCTAGTCAGGAAGAGAGCACTTCGGGGAAATCTGTAAGACCAGGTCAGGGGTACCTGATCTGCAAGTCTGGTGCGCCTGACGCTTGAACTGAATTGGGGCTAATGTCTGGCCCCAATGCTGGGGGCCTTTATATTGAGGAGAGGGGTCTGATGAGGGCAAGCTTGAAGGATGGGAAAACACTCCTGTTCCTCCTGGTCCACAAGCCTCAAGCAGAGTGGTGGAGGCACTTCCATTCTCCCCAAGAGTGTCATCGCCTTACTTCAGCCACTGTTTCTTGAGGCCTGAGAAATCTGAACATCCACTGTAAAACCTTCAAAGCAGGTTAAATCAGGCTGCCAGCCGCATTAACATATTTAAATTATAACCAAATTCCTGGCATTGGATTGGCTGCCTGCACTCTGTCCCACCTCCATAAAACCCCAAAGTGGGCAGGTTGAAGGTGGTTTGGGTTCAGGTTCAAATTTTAACATCTGACCCAAACCCAACCTACCTGTCTTGTGTGCAATAAATTCAGCCCAATTCTCTTTGGAGAATAAATCCCACAGGAGAATTGTGAAACCTAAAAGATTCTGACAGGAAGAAATCCTTGGGCTGTAGTCTGTTATATCCAAGATATTATTTGAGGAAATCTTGGGTCGTCATCAGGAGTGTTTTATACAATGGAAAGTATTGTAGATTGTTTCAGAAATCATAGAGATGCCTGCAGCAGGAACAGAAACCAAACTTCAAAGAGTCTGTGAAGGTAAGGTATTTTAATTTACTGATAGATAGATTAATTAGTTGCTTGGGTAGGCTTTGTCCTTTAGGCTTGGTTAGATGCCTTAATATATGAGATGTTGTGATTTGTGATTTGGTTATTGATGTTTTGCAAATATTTTCGGTTATTCAGAGATAGGCATGAGGACAAACATTTGAAGTTGAATGTTGAAAGGGTTTACAGCAGAAAAGAAATTTTGACATTGTCATTCTATTCTGTACATTAGCCTCCATTAAGCTCTCAATCAAAAACTATGATCCCTCTATATTTGCATTTACAGCCTTGGTTTAATTTTAATAGATATTGGTGTATCAAGTAGTGCTTCATATGGTCAGGCAATGATACTCTTTGTATGCTACAATTTTATGGCAATATTGACAGGCAATATTAATAACAAATACAACACATTAGTTTCTCCTCCTTCCCCTCAATAGTTAACTGTTTATAAATTATGAGTGAACCTTTTGAATTCACCTGATCAATTCTATGTTCAGCAATGTAAATGTTGATGTATGGAAAAGGACACAATGCAAGTGGAAACCATACCTTTTCACTTTTTGTTTGGCAAAATGACATTCTTAGCATTCTAAGTTCTGCAAACAAGATTAGAAGGGCATAATACCAGGGTAGTGTCATGTTCAGAAAGAATCAGGATCCTTGTTTCCTTAAATTATTTAGTAGCCATGTTCAGTGGGCTACCAGTGACTGCCTGCAGCAGGTGGGACTGCTGCTGCCTTGCACTCAGAAAGCATCTGCTTGCCATAAGCTTCCCCAGAGCTTACTGCAGTCATTTGTTCAATTTAAAACAGACACTGTCATTGCTTTGTGCAGCAAGTTCACAGAAATAGTTCCTATTAAGAGCCAAACCATCTGAGTAGGAACAGGCAGGCCTCAGGCCTCGTTAATAATATATCTGGGTTTATCGATAGATTTAGACAACTTGTATGTAAAAAATGTCTTCACAAGTGTTTTTCACACTGGTTAACTCCATTCTGTCTATTTCTTGATGTAGACATTATATCCAGCAGAGCTGTATGTGCCAGAGGTGATCTGAAATGGGCCTAAGCTTTTCCTGTAGGTTCAGAGCCCAGTTTGACAGACATAAATATCAACATTGAGCATTGTGTTAACAATGTAGAAGATAAAATTATCGCCAGAGTAAATTGGTTAGGTTTGCCAAACACAGGCAGTAAGTATATGTAGATGTACAAGTATTTGCAATTTGTTTTGTTAAAGAAATACTCACTGGTGTAGGTTCAATTTCCCTCCAGCCCACCCCCCCCCCACCCCCCCCCACCCCAATTAAAGGTATGTCAAGCTGTAACAATAGGCGCAATTGTGGTGAGTTTAGTGGCAGGAGTATTTAATAGGGCAGAAGGGTAGTGGGTGGGGACCTAACTGCCTTTCTGCCTCCACCCCAATTAAGTCTATGGCAGGAAGACTCGTGCATGGCCTTCCTACCTTGCTGCCAATTGAGGCCCTCAAGTGGGCAAGTGTTGCCCAATTGAGGGCTTCATCCCACCAGTGCAGGTATTCAATCAGCAGCAGGCAAGGGAATCGCCATGCGTGGAGGACGAGTTGCTTGCGGCCTCCCATGAGGGGTTGAGGTGTTCCCTCATTCAAAGGTATTCAGTGCCTAATCGAGAGACCCAGCAATGGGAAGGGGGGGCATTGCTGAGAGCCATCCCCCTGCCCTTGCTGCCAACCCCCCTCCCTTGAGACCCCAACCTCACTAACCCCTTCCTGTCATCAATCACCTGTGGCCTGGGTCCCTCCTCGAACCTGAGCCCTTGGTGCGTGTGGTACCAGCAGTAGCCATCACCTCCCCAGTGGCACTGCCCTTCAATGGTGCAACCTCAGTGGACTGCTGGGAGTTTGGTGAGTTGAGGCAATCTTAAACCTCTTTCTAAAAATGTAATATTGTTCGTATTCGTGCGTGAGAGAGTGCTTGCATGAGGCTCCGAAAGGCCCTGTCACACACACTTCTCCCTCCAGATTCACTCCTAGTCTGGCTGCATGCAACTGAACCGTTCGTGGTGGGGATGGGATGCAGGGAGAGGACTCATGAAGCCTGTAAATGAAGCTGAAAAACAACATTACACATTATTCAGTGAAAGTGAACATATTTTGAGATTATAAAGTGACAAAATGAGTTCACCCATGCAACCACTTGTGATCAGAATTTCTTAACTTTTCTAGGCCTACCACTTCTTCTAGGTGCTGCCCTGACATCCGCAACAGGGATACAGACAGCCTGTGCAAAGGTTGGCCGTTTTACCTCCGATGACTTCGACGGCATCCTTTGGAGACTCGAGGACTTGCTTTGGCTGTCCTCCAGTAGGACAGCTGCTCCCTCTATGGTGACAGAGGACGACGTTGAGGGGGGTCACAGGCAAAGGGGACTCAGAGGGAGCAGACAGCCTCTGAGATTCCTGAATGGATAACCCAGGGTTGTTGAGCTGCCGCTCCTCCTCCCTTCGGGTGCTCAAGGGCCCTGGCCTGACTCCTTGAGGGGATAGAGCACCTGGAAGGACATTGAGGTGCCCCTTTCCCCCTCGCATTGCCACTGTAGGAATTCACCTATGGCCACCGTGATTGAGTGCAAGTCTGCGCACATCTCTGCTGGACCAGGGTCTCCATGGCATCCGCCATCCTTCCTATCAGAGAGCAGGCGGATGCACTCCTTCAGCTTACGTGCCACTCTGTTGAGGGCTTCCACGCCAACCTTCTCCTGACTCTCCACGATGAGCTGGAAGGCTGAATCCAGAGGCTTGTCATCTGACTCGGGCCTGGCACTGCCTCTTCCCCAGCAGTTCTCCAAGCTGAACCTGCCTCCTCCTGCTGTGGACATGTGACCACCAGATTGTGAACCCGAGCTTGCTCTAGATCTAGGTCCCACCGAGGTCTGTGTCTCTGCACTGGTGGAGGGTGTGGGTAAGCACTGTGATGGTTCTTCCAGGCTGCTTATTTAAAGCTCTTCAATGGAGGAGATGTCCTCTTCGCTGGAGGTGAGGACCTGGATGGAACTGAGGGACTGGCTTGGCTGAGGGCATCGCTTGGCAGAGCTCCCTGTGAAACAAAGTAGAGATAATTAATACATGCCAG
Organism: Cetorhinus maximus; assembly: GCF_964194155.1. Taxonomy (NCBI): domain Eukaryota; kingdom Metazoa; phylum Chordata; class Chondrichthyes; order Lamniformes; family Cetorhinidae; genus Cetorhinus; species Cetorhinus maximus. The sequence continues at coordinate 58,752,065 of NC_135879.1, forward strand.
CAGAGTCAAAAACAGGAGAGAGAGCACTCACATTTGCACTGAGAGACTGATGATCTGGTGCAGCACCTCACGTTGGTGTTCACCGCCGACCTCATCATCACTGGAGGCACGGTCCACGTCCTCACCAGTCAGCGCGATGGCACACTCCTCAAAGTGAGTGAAGGGCCTAATGTGGGCCACTTCACCCTTGGTCTGGGACCTCTCCTGTTGTGAGCAGGCTTCTTCTGCATGAAAACAGACGGAGAGAGTGCGAGCAGGATGGCATGGCACTGCATGGAATGTTTGTGTGGTGAGCGGAGTAATGGATGGGATGAGGACGTGAGCTCCAGAGGATATGAGCCTGATGGAAGATGTGAGGGTGTGTGTGAGAGTTAGTGGCGTAGTCCCTTGAGGTGGGAGATTCCTGTGGATGTGTGATGGGTTTGGGAGTGTGTGTTGAGAGTGATGAGGTGGTTGACTTATCCTGGCTGAATGGATGAGATCAGTCATCCTCTTCCTGCACTGGATGACTGACTTCCTCTGTGCTGTGTTGGCGCTGACTGCCGCTGCCACCGCCTCCCAGGCCGGATTGGTGACTGGTGGACTTCCTGTGGCCAAAACGAGTGTAGAGGAGCCCACTGTGGCCTTCCACTGTGTCCAGCAGGTGCCCGGAGAATGGGCTGCCGTCTGCTTTGCTTTTGGGGCCATCTGTCACCTGGAGCAGTCCTGGTCTGTAGACATGAAGTAGGCTGTGCTCTGGTGCACTTTAAATATGGTGCCCAGAGCGAGGAAGCACTGAATTAACAACCTGGTGGGCAAATCTGAGCCTGCCCACAAGCGATCCAGTGTGTTTACCGTGAATGCATTATTAATGAGGCGGGACGCGTCGGGAAGCGGACGATATGGCACGAAAATTCGCCATTGCACCCGGCGGGTAAAACATTTTTCATGTCCGCTACTGCATAGTCCCATAGATGTTTACAGCACAGAAAGAAGCCATTCAGCCCATCATGTCCACGCTGGTCAATAAAGATCTGGCTACACTAATCCCCTTTTCCAGCACTTGGCCCATAGCCCTGGAGGCTATGGCAACGCAAGTGAATATCTAAATACTTCTTAAATGTTAGGAGAGTTTCTGACTCAACCACCCTTTCAGGCAGTGAGTTCCAGACTCCCACCACCCTCTGGGTGAAAACATTTCTCCTCAACTCTCCTCTTAGCCTTCTACCTCTTACCTTAAATCTATGCCCCCTGGTTATTGATCCCTCTATTAATAGAAAAAGTGCCTTCCTATCCACCCTATCTATACCCCTCATAATCTTACACACCTCTATCAGATCCCCTCAGGTAAATCTCCTTTGCACCATCTCCAGTGCAATCCTATAATGTGGTGACCAGAATTGCACACAGTACTCCAGTTGCGGCCTAACGAGCATTTTATACAGTTCCAGCATAACCTCTTTGCTCTTGTATTCTGTCCTTTGGCTAATAAAGGCAAGTATCCCATATGCCTTCTTAACCACCTTATCTACCTGCCCTGTTACCTTCAGGGATCTGTGGATATGCGCACCAAGGTCCCCCTGACCTTCAGTACTTCCCAGGGTCCTACCATTCATAGAGTAATCCTTTGCCTTGTTAGCCCTCCCCAAGTGCATTACCTTACACTTTTCCACGTTGAATTCCATTTGCCACTGCTCTGCCCACCTGACCAGTCCATTGATATCTTCCTGCAGTTTACGGCTATCCTCCTCACTATTTACCACCCTACCAATTTTCGTGTCGTCCGTGAACTTCTTGATCATACCCCCCACATTTAAGTCCAAATAATTTATGTGCACCACAAACAGCGTCGGCCCCACCAATGAGCCCTGCGAAACCGCACTGGAAACAGACTTCCAGTCACATAAACATCACCCTACCATCTGCTTCCTGTCTCTCAGCCAATTTTGGATCCAACGTGCCACTTTGCCTTGGATCCCATGGGCTCTTACTTTGTTGACCAGTCTCCATGAGGGACCTTATCAAAAGCCCTGCATGTAGACCACATGAAATGCATTACCCTCCTCAACACCCCTCAAAAATTTGATCAAATTTGTCAAACACGACCTTCCCTTAACAAATCCATGCTGACTGTCCCTGATTAATCTGTCTCTCTCCAGGTGCAGATATATTATGTCCCTCAGAATTTTTTTTAGTAACTTCCACACCACTGAGGTTAGACTGATTGGCCTGTAATTTCCTGGTCTATCCCTTCCTCCCTTTTTTAATAATGAAACCATGTTAGCAGTCCTCCAGATGTCTGGCATCTCACCTGTGGCCAGAGAGGATTTGAAAATTACTGTTAGGGTCCCTGATATCTCTTCCCTTGCCTCCCTCACCAGACTGGGATGCATCTCATCCTGGCCTGCAGGTTTTTCCACTTTTAAGGCTGCTAAACCTGCTAGTACCTCCTCTCTCTCTATCTTAATTTCCTCTAATATTCCACAGTCCTCCGCCCTGATGATTATACCTGCGTCGCCCTTTTCCATTGTGAAGACCCAATGCAAAGTATTCATTGAGGACTGTATGTACCCACGTCTTCCAGGTCCACACACACATTACCTCGATAGTCCCTAATTGGCCCTACTCTTTCCCTAGTTATTCTCTTACTGTTTATATATTTTTAAAAACCCATTGGGTTTTCCTGTATTCTACCCACTAGTGCTTTCTCATGCACTCTCTTAGCTTTCCCAGTTTCCGTTTTAGGTTCCCCCTGCACTTTTTATATTCCTCTAGGGACTCTGCCGTTTTGAGCCCTCAGTGTCTGCCGTAAGCTTCTCCTTTTTTCTAACCCTAACCTTTATGCCCATTGACATCCAGGGCTCTCTGGACTTGGTCCCCACCTTTGTGTCTATGGGAACATATTTGCCCTGTATTCTCGCAATTTCGTCCTTGAATGCCTCCCACTGTTCTGACACAGTTTTGTCTGCAAGTAGTTGCTCCCAGTCCACTTGGGCCAAATCATAGCTCAACCTAGTAAAATTAGCCTTGCACTTAGTGCAAATCTGGGATGATTTCACCCCAACAGCCAAGACTAGATGTTACAAAGATAACAAAAAGACAAAACTAAAGGCTTTGTATCTGAATGTGTGTAGCATTCATAACGAAGTAAATGAATTGACAGTGCACTTTGAAACAAATGGATATGATCTGATAGCCATTATGGAGACTTGGCTACAGGATGACAAGGATTGGGTCCTAAATATCGAGGGGTATATAACATAGGAAGCTAGGTAAAAGGTGGAGGGGTAGCACTGTTAATCAAGGATGGCATTGGTGCAATAGTTAGAGGTGACCTTGGTTCAGGAGATCAGGATGTAAAATCGGTTTGGCTGAAGATGAGGAATAGTAGGGGAAAGAAGTCACTAGTAGGAATGGTCTACAGGCCCCCTAACAGTAACCACAATGTAGGACAGAGTATACAAGAAGAAATATTGGGTGCTTGTGATAAAGGGACAGCAAGAATCATGGGTGATTTTAATCTACATATAAAATATTAGATTGGCAGTAGTAGTCTGGATGAGGAGGTCATAGAATGCTTTTGAGATAGTTTCTTAGAGCAGAACATTCTAACATAACCAGAGAGCAGGTTATATTAGACTTGGAATTGTGTAATGTGACAAGATTAAGGCACTCCTAGGTAGCAGCGACCACAACATGATTGAATTTTACATTCAGTTTGAAAGGGAGAAGAGTGGATCTAAGACTAGTATTTTAAACTTAAATAAGGGCATGAAAGCTGAGCTAGCTAAAGTGAACTGAGATACTAGGCCAAAGGATAGATCAGTTGAGAAGCAGTGGCAGACATTTAAGGGGCTATTTCAGAGTATTCAGAATAAGTATATTCCTACTATAAAGAAAAATTCTAAAGAGAGGACCCACCATCTGTGACTAACTAAAGAAGTTAGGGAAAGCATCAAATTTAAGGAAAAAGCATATAACTGTGCAAGATGAATGGCAGGTCAGATCATTGGTCAGAATATAAAGAATGGCAGAGAATGATTGAAAGGTTAATCAAGAGAAAGAAATTAGATATGAGAGGAAGCTAGCTAGGAATGCAAAAATGGATAGCAAGAGTTTCTACAAGTATTTAAACAGGAAAAGAGTAAGTAAAGTGAGTGTTGGTCCTCTAGAGAGTGAGAATGGGGAGTTAACAGTCGAAAATAAGGAAATGGCGGATGAAATTAACAAATATTTAGTTTCTGTCTTCATTATAGAAGATACAAAAAAAATCCCAGTAATTGTTGTAAATCAGGAGGTGGAAGGGAGAGAGGAACTTGGTGAAATTACAATCACTAGGAAAGCGATACTGAGCAAACTGATGGAGCTGCAGGCTGACAAGTCTCCGGGTCCTAATGGACTTCATCCTAGGACCTTAAAAGAGGTGGCTAATGAGGTAGTAGATGCTTTGATATTAATTTTCCAAAATCCGCTAGATTCTAGAAAGGTTCCATCAGATTGGAAAATAGCAAATTTAACTCCTCCAAGAAGGGAGGGAGGCAGAAAACAGAAACTATAGGCCAGTTAGCTTGATATCTGTCATGGGGAAGGTGTTATCCTGACTTTCTCTGATCAGCTGAAAATTTTCAGTTCTTACACTCAATTATTGACTCTAGTAATTTTCCAACAAGAGATGTTCGGCGAATTGATGTATAATTCCCAACGTTCTTAAATAGTAGAATATCATGAGAAATTTCCAAATTTAAATTGTGGGTTTAAAGCAGAAGTAAACAGTTTACGTTTAAATTTTAGTTTAATTCTAAAGTAAACCTATTCAAAATTTTCCAGGAAAACTTTGGAAGATCACAGTTCAAGCAGCTGCAATATTCTCACCAGCTTTCCTTAAAATCCTGGATGGAAACCATCTAGTCCTGGTGATTTGTCTCACGTCAGTGCCATTATTTTCTTCACTGGTGAATCAATATCCCTAATTCAATATTAGTTTTCTTGGATGTTCAGCAAGCTAACTTCTTCCTCAACTGTAAACAGTGGGAAAAATTTTCCCCCCCGTTGGGAGGGAAGAGCGGGAACGGGTGGGCTCCCGATCAGTGCCCCCGTTTGGGGGTGTGCCACCATTTTATGTGGGCTGGTCAATTACGCGTCGGCGTAAAAGTAGGTCCCGCCCCCCCCGCACGCCAACAGAAAAATACTGCCCACTGATGCAAAGCAATTATTTAACATGTTGGTCATTGCCTTATTTTTATTTACAAAAGCACTGTTCTCAATATTCAAGATGTCCATATTCCTCTTGACCACTCTCTTTTTCATGATATAATTTTATTTTTTCTGTTGATTATGTTGCCCCTTGCAAATTCCTTCTCATGCTCCCTTTTTGTGGCTCTTACTATCTATTTTATCACCTTTTTTGTTCCCTGTCTTTCCCAGTTGCCAGGCTCTGTATTTTTTGTTACCTTTTTGTACGCCTTTCCTTTTAGTTTTATCTTGCTTTCTTACCTTTTTTGACATCGACTCAATGTGTTATTAATAAACAGTTAGTGTTCAACCATACAAGCCTCTAGAACTCTTCATGAGACAACATGGTGGCAGCAAATGAAGGACCCCAAAATCCCTAATGAACAAGTAAAGAAACTGCAGTCTGACCTGAGAGACGTGCACTTAACTTGAAGACCTTGAATACACAGCTGGAAATCGAGTAAGAAGCTCCATTACAGGAATGGAGACTGAAGGGCAGAAGAAAGGTTCACTGTGCATTGTAAAAGGTCTCCACCAGAGCACATGGAGGTCTGTTGCGAGACCCAATTGAAAGCAGAGGCAAAGGACCTAGCCACATCGCAAAAGGATGAGAAAACTCCAAAAAAGGCTGAAATCAGCTTTAAAATTCAGCACAATAATCAGGCAGCACTAGCAGACCAATTGTTTTAATGAAGAATGCTGCAGCCCGGATGCAGAGTCACCGCCATAACACCGTGTGCGAACAAAAAGAGAATTTTTAAACGGAGGTCAGAGCAAAAAATTGGCTTCAATTCAATTCTCCAAGCTCAGAAAAGCAACTGGCCAAAACAATTCATTCAAAAGATTTGCTGAAGTTTAAAGCAGCTCTGTAACTGTGACAGGAGTCCACCAAATCTTGACCAACACGGAAGAGAAAAACGATTACTGTGGTACATTTAAAAAAAGATCAAAGCTGCACTCCCTTATGCTGAAAACCGCCATGGATGGTAAATCAACACTGCTGGACCAATTAAGGCAGATGGAAAGGTCAGACCAGGTGCAAAATTGGGAGTTATGGAGAAGATTTTTAAGATATATGTTAGCATCAGGCTTGAATAAGAAAACAGAAGCTGAACAAGTGAATACACTATTATATTCAGCAGGTCCAATAGCCAATGACATAATTGCCAGACAAGGGATAAATAAATCTTTCAATAACTTTGAAGCGGTCATGAAGTCCTTTGACTATGAAGGGGGTTAATGCACTATTAATACATTACTTAAAAATTGCATATTTGCTTAGCATCACTGAGTTTGCAGATCCAAACATAACTAACTTAGGACTAACATAATTAGTCTATGATCTAAGGGACACACTTCCAGTGGTGACATAAGGGAACTTCTGCTAATGCCTGGGTTACAAGGTTAAACATTATATTTTGCATTATTATTTTTAACAACTTATGGATTTTTGCTGGAAAGAGAGCCAATTAGAAGGAATTAGCAGGTTGAGAAGGTCTGAGTAAGTGCACTTGTGGTATGAGGGGAGGAGAATAATAGGGGAACCAGGTATGGGTGCATATCATTTTTACATACAGGGAGAGATTGAAAGTATAAAAAATGGCATATGATGTATTATGTCTCCAGGAATATTATAAATGTACGGAAGAAACCTCGTATTGGTGAGATACCTTGAAGCTCTCCTGTATATGCATATTCATTAATAAAATTGCTTTGCCATCTCACAACTGACTCATGTTGAGTGTCTTAGATTCTCCGCAACAACACATACTTTTACCTAAGACGCAATAAAATTTTAGAGTGAACAACATTTAACAAGAGAGTCCAAAAGCTTGCAGAACCTGTAGACTCTTGCATAAATGAGTCTCAGAGATTGGATGAGGCTGTGACTATGGTGACCTTAAGTCAGAGCTCGTAAGAGACCCAACAGTATTGGGAGTGGCTGATGATATTCTATTGGATTTACTCCAATCTAAAGAAGAACAGACTTTGGAAAAAGTCATCCAAATTGTCAGAAAATTGGAAGTCTGTCAGCAAAACCAATCCGTTTTGCGTGGCGAAGTTAAACCGTGGTACAGAACAACCCCAACAATCTAGCTCATAAAGCAACAAAAAGGACAAGGAGACTCCAGGACAAGGAAAGCAATATCCAAGTAAAACACAAGATGGTACCACACTATGTCAGCACTGTGGCACCAAAAGACCTCACAGGCACAAGCAGTGTCCAACAAACACTGCCACCTGGGACACTTTGGAAAAATGTTTAAGTCCAAAAGATCAAGATATGCGAAGGATCCCAAACAAGCCCATGAGATAGATGACCCACACAAAGAAGAAGTCCAACAATGCTTCTTGGGAGAAATTAAGGATCCCAGATTCACATTTTAGAATGTTGACATATCTGTAAAGGGTCACCTCACAAATTTCAGTTAGACTCAGGAGCCATTGTGATGGTCCTGTCGGATCAGGAACCATGGCAAAAAGACCCCTGGCTGTGGATGACAGATAGACCACTGTATGGTCATGGAGGAAATGAACTACCAGTTATAGGCATGATTCAAGAACCGCTCTGATATGGCAACAAGCACACAACCGAAATTCTGTATGTCATCTGCAGACAACCCTTTTCTTTCCTGAGTAGAGATGCCTATATTCCGGTGGCATTGTCACTGGACTGGTAGTGCAGTGACCCAGCTCTGGGCACCTGGGTTCGAATCTGATGGTGGAATTTGAATTTAATACAAAAATCTGGGACTAAAAGTTTAATAATGACCATGGAACTATTGTTGATAAAAAAAAAACCCATCTGGTTCACTAATGTCCTTTAGAAAAGAAAATCTGCCATTGTCATCTGGTCTGGCCTACATGTGTCTCCAGACCTGCAGTAATTGTGGCTGTCTGAAATGGCCTAGCAAGCCACTCAGTTGTATCCAACTGCCTATATTTATTTATGGAAGAGGTGGTGGCATAGTGGTATTGTCACTGAGCTAGTAATCCAGAGACCGAGGGTGGAATTATCTGCTCCCATTGGTGGCAGATGCGTTTGGTACTGTGAGCGGACAATATGGCGTGAAGGCCAAAGATTGCTTTTCGGCCATCGTGAAACCAGTTTGCGATCATCTGCATCGTCCATCAGTGGTGGGCCGTGATTCCTGCCTCCGCACATCGGGAAGCTAATTTCAATACATTTGAATCTCATTAGAAGCCCTGCTCACCAGAATCATCTCCCCATGCTGGACCATGCGCTAACATTGGCGTGATTGCACACCGACATATTTCACAATGGGACATAAGCAATGTGCACCTGGTGATCTGCACTTAGCTCAGAACTTCGAGGTTAGTCTGCCCACCTTGCCTCGGGCAGCACTTGCGGCATCAGCGTCGGGCTTTGCAGCAAGCACCACATCGCTTTTCAGGGGACTCATGGGACTCATCTACCTACCAGACTAGTGGTAAGGCGGGGTGGCTTTCCAGCAGTTGCAGGGCTAGGGCTTGCTTTAGGAGGGGTGAGAAATGGTCTCAGGCAACAGAAGAGGCTGCAGGGTGAGGGCTGTACTGGGGAAGGGGGGTATCCCAGGTTGTGTGTGGGGGCACATGTTCATTTGTGCAAGTGGCCTCAAGATGATGAGGGCTGAGGAGACAGTCTCCAGAGGAGATGAGGCCAGATGGAGATGTGAGAGCGAAATGTCAGAGAGTGAGTGGTGATGCCCCTTGATCTGGCAGTGAGTGAGATGCCACTGAATGTGTGATGGGTTTGTGAGTATAGGGTGATGTGATGGCTGACTTTCCCTGGCGGCAAGGATGAAATCATTCACCTTCTTTCTGCCCTGGATGACTGACCTCTTCTGTGTAGCGTTGGCACTTACCACCACTGCCACCACCTCCCAAGCCAGAGAGGGGAGATTGCTGGACCTTCTGCGGCCAGAGTGGGAATGGAGGACATCACGACAGGCCTCCAAAAGGCATTCCAGTGAGGGGTCCCTGAACTCTTCTTGGCTTTCGGGGCCATGTCTTCACTGGAGCAGTCCTGGACTGCAAGCGTTGTGAATTGTGTGCACAGCTGCAGTTTAGATATGGCACTCAGAGTGAGGAAACGGTGAGATAATGGTGCGGTTGGTGAGTCAGAGGCTGCCCACCAACAAAATGGCTTGTTTCCTGTAGCTGCATAATTAATGAGATGGGAAGTGGATGATACGGCGCGAAACCCAGTCATTGCGGCTGGCAGGTAAAACGTCTTTTTCCACGCCCACTACTGCATTTAGCACAATTCTGCCCCCACGGTAATGTTCTGGGGACCTGGGTTCAAATCCCACCATGACAGATGGTGAAATTTGAAATCAATAAAAAAAATCTGGAATTAAAAGTTCGATGGCGACTGTTATGACATGGCAGTTGATGTGTGTCATGCAGATCAAATCCATGAGGGAAACTTGCAGTCACAATGATTTTGCAATTTGTATTTTATTTCGAGATGATGCCTTGAATTCAGTAGTAATAAGTCCACCCAGACTTAGAGATTTTTTACAAAACTAAATTAAACATTTATTAACAAAAGAAAAGATTTCAAGCACATGCATGGGTCTACAAATTACTACTATAATACCTCCTAAAATCCCTAATTTACCTGGCTCCCAGTTACACCTCTGTTAAGGCAACAGTAAAAACTAATAGATTTAAACAGACCCAGGCAAAGTAACATAATACCCTGGACAGTCGCTTTAAAATGAGTTTTCTCAGCTTCAGTTATTATAAACTGCAACTTGGTGCACAGAGGCTGGAGGCTTTTCACACTTGTGTTAGAGCTTAGAATGCCTTCTCCTTACACAAAACCTCATCTCCTTTATACATGTTTCTCCCTTTTAATGCAAATTCCATTGTTCCCATATGTTTTTGAAACTTTACTTTTCTTTTAAATCGTTCATAGTACTAATTTTATCAGTAACCTTTGGGGAAAATAAACACTGTTTGGCTTAGTTTCATTTAACTAGGTGCAACAACTTGCCATCTCTTTGAAATTCAGACTAACCTAATTTATCTATAAATCCAAATTTTCCTCATACCTCACATTCTAAAACTTCAGCTATGTTTACATATTTAGCATTTCAAACAGCTTCTTGTCTGATGACTCAAAACCTCCAGACCAGCTGTCTCCAATTCAATTAAATCCCATGCACGCACAGATATACAGAGAAATTAATCCAAATCCCACTATTAACCCACTTTTACAATAAATCACAATAATATCATGAAAATTATTATATTTTCATGACAATGACCATGAAACCACTATCGATTATCATAAAAACCCATCTGGTTCATTAATGTCCTTTAGGGATGGAAATTTGTTGTCCTTATCTGGTCTAGCCTAAATGTGACTCCAGACCCACAGCAATGTGGTTGACTCTTAAATGCCCCCTGAACAAGGGCAATTATCGATGGACAGTAAATTCTGGCCTAGCCATCCCATGAACAAATAAAACAAAAATTGCAGAAGACGTCATAACAACCAGGGTCGACTACACTGAATTGGGGACTCTCAAGAAATCCATCAGTGCTAATGATCTTGACTGGGACTTCAGATCAGAATTTTCCTCACTCTTTGCAGAGGCAGTTATTGCAGAAGGTTGAGCCTAAACTTCAGAGTTAAACTGATGCTGTCACAAAACCAGGAAAAACTAAGCAATGACACTGGAGTGTCAAGCTCACATGCACAACATGAAGTCGATCCTGGTGCAGGAGAGAAGCAACCAACAACTCAACAAGACAAAACTCAGGGAGGCACAAGTACACATGAAGAAACAGAGTGCCGATTAGAAGCCAAACTGCAGGTTGAGCTCAAGGATGAGAAAAATCTGAACATAGATGAGGTAAACCTTCAGCCTCCAGAAAGAACATGGCAGACCCCATCGATAAAGAAAACCAGAGTCCTTTCCATGAATGAATGGAGAGAACATTCCCTCTGAAAGGAGAGGGATAAGCCCATGCTATCCGACTAAGGAAGACAGATTGTCGACAACGAAAAATACAACAGTAAGGAGTGCAAGAAGTGAACCAGATGTTGTCTCCCGAGTATTTAAAACACCAATTACTACAACTTCAACTCCAAACCAACAAAGTTAGCCCAAAGTAGTTGAGACTATCATTCCTCCAAACTTGAAAAGAAAGGGACTGGAAAAGTCATAAAGCCTCCAGACCATCGGAATATGTAAAGTTTGAGATGTCTGGAAAAAAGTGTAGTGTGTAAATATTATTATAAATACATTTGGGCAAAGACTTGGGGGGAGGTGTAGTATTAGGGTGTTCGAGATTGTAAGGGTTAATGTGGGACTGGAGAAACAGCACCTTCCATGTTATGATGTAGATATTCACATGGGAGTAGTAGAGTGTAATAGTGAGTCTGGTGGAAGTCAGCATGAAGATAGCACCTAGTCAGGACTGTTTCCTATATATATGTATTTAGCTACATGTTATTTATTAACAGTTATTGTTCAACCATACAAGCCTCTAGACCTCTTCATGAGGCAACACACAACGGTACAACAAACATAGTCCAAGATGTACACATTATGAATGGTGGAGGAGGCACTATTGTGATGGTGTTGAAGGTGCTGATACTTATGTTTGAAGACCTCATGAGCTTAGGCTTAAGCTTACAGGGAAAAAAAACTTAAAGGCTTCTTTGTGAAATTCAAACTCTTTGATTCTGATTGAGGTGCTACAACAATGTTACCATTGCTACTGGGTACAAAGCACAAAACATGTAATCCACAGTGATAGAAGTTGTGATGATCAGAAAGATTATCCTGAGAAAGCTACAGCAAATCTTAACTACATCAACTCTACCTAGAAGATTAGCACCACAGACGGAACATTTAACAGGCACCTTTTGTCATCAATTCCCAACATTAAAATAATTACTTAAAGTCTGCATGAGGTACAGAAGTTGAGTGACAAGTATGGCTGTAATTTTTATGCATATTTAAAAGCACTATCATATATGGTTGAGCAAAATTTTGGAGAGATAATGGGGTGATTTTCAATTTTAGGCAGATAAACAAACAGCGGAAGGGAAGACCCAAGCTATTTTGAGCACGGGCATCCTAAATTGTGGCAGAAACGGCCTCTACTCTAGTTCACCTACTCGAGGTTGTTACTGTATCAGGTGTTTCAAATTTCTTGTCAACCTGTAGGTAGGTTGTGTGAGGAGTGAACTGCAGAGGGGAAGCAGGAAGGCAAGTTGTAATGAACTGTATTTTTGTGGAACCAGGAGGAGCACATAATCCAGAAACTTTTCATGGCTGTTTTGGAATGGCAGCAGCAGGACTGCTTGTTAAGCTGCTCAATGCCAGGACATGTAGGTGGAGCATGGACAACGCACAGTCTGCTCATGTCTCCCTGAAAATTGCAATCAGTGACCTAAGTACATCATAGGACCCCCAAGTTGCTGTGGACCTGGAGTCTCCTGGAGGCTGGGTGAGGATGGCAGATTTCCTCCCTTGAAGGACATTAGTGAACCAGATGGGTTTTCATGACAATCTGGTAGTTTCATGAATTAATGAAATTAGCATTTTTTTCAGATTTATTAATTGAATTTAAATTTCTCAAGTTGCTGTGATTGGATTTGAACTCATGCCTCCAGGACATTAGTCTGGGTCTCTTGATAAATTGCTGCTGTCCTGCTGGCTACCACATTGAACTGTCACAAGGTTTGTTATTCCATCAGTAAATGCAATTACTGAGGCTGGTTGCTTCACAGTCTGTGGTCCAGCCCTCATGGGCAATGAGAAATAAAACTTGCCTGGAGGGAGGTGGCAGTGGCACTGAATGGGTCCCTGGAATGTGCACCAGTGTCAGTAGAAATTTAATGACCAGACAATATCAGGGAAGGTGAGGAATATTTTCCATTATTTCCACCATGTCTAATCTGTATGACTCAGGTAAAGTAACTGGATCAGCAATCTGTCAGAGAGGACTGAACTCTCCTCTCAAATATATGCACAGGAGTAGCTTGCTGGAATTGCTTGTCAGATATTTTGATCGATTTCTTTTGTCTTTGTAGGCCAAGCACAACTCCTGGAAGAGGGCAAAGAGTAGTGGGGGTGTTCCAAGTCCCAGGGTATTGACCCCTCCCCTCGCCACTGAAAGAAGGCAATGTTGTGGTTGTGATGGAGGCCGAGACAGGTAGGGAGAATCCAATAACCAGTGAGTACGTACCCTGCTGCCATTCTGTGCTTCTATACAGGACAGTGACATGGGGTTCCCACCCACACCCACTTCCCTTTCTACCTCCCAGAAATATAAATAACCCAATCATCTGGGTTACTCCCTGCAGCTAAGAAGAGACCATAGGTGGTTTTATTTCAGGAGTCAGAGGGGAATGATTTGGAGGAAGAAGTGGTGGAGGGGGTGTGTTTGGGAAAATGAGGCTGGGCAGTCTCTGTAAGAGATGGAATAAAGGTCTCTCTGCAGAAGACAGCTCATCACTATGATGAGAGCTTGATGGAAAGTGAAGGTTCCTTATCAACATTCCTTCCTGGGAGTGAGCTCTCAGCTTCACCCTCATGCCAACCCCAACAAAGACAGAGTGATGTAGTTTGCCTCAACAAACCACCAGGAGACTCAGATACAGGCTTTGATCGTTTATTATTCAAGCGTATGCAGAGAGAGACAGCCTTGGGCAGTCCAAGATCATACTCTAAAAGGTTACAAGTGTTCACTCCTTATATACGCCTTTGGTCACGCACACATATTCTTGTCAACTTACAATCACATGCTTCTAGGGACTCAGTTACTTGTTTCCCAATACATCAAGCATTGTTCTCATCCATGCAAGACCACCATTTCTTGCTGATTGTGCAGAAGTCTGGGCCTACTGATTTCAACACCCACTCCCTGGCCTTGTCCTTTGTTCTACTAGCTTGTTTGTCTCATTCATTATCCTATCTAAAGCACACCTGCTACTCTGCAGTTCTGTTTTTCTGCTTATATTTTACTTTTATTAACAGACACTTCTAGCTAAAATCGTTTAACCCTTTCACAGAGTCAACCAACTCTCCTCAGCCTGTCAAATGACTGCTTGACAAGTGGTTCTGTGCTGCAATAACTCCTAGTCTTCTGATTCCAGCAACATTGTGGCAGTGGAAAACATTGGACAGGCAGCAGTTTTTTTATTCCAGATTTATTTAATTGAGTGAATTTAAATTCCTCAGTAAGTTATTATGAGGTACAGCAAGAAATTAGGGAGGCAAATTGTAACCTTTTATTACAAGGGAATTGGAGTACAAAAATAAGGAAGCCTTGCTGCAGCTGTATGGGGCTTTGGTGAGACCACATCTGGAGTAGTGTGTGTAGTTTTGGTCTCTATATTTAAGGAAGGATATATTTGAATTGAAGGTGGTATTGTGAAGTTTCACCAAATTGGTCCCTGCAGTGAGATGGCTGTCCTATGATGAGAGGCTGAGTAAGTTGGACCAATGCTTTCTGGAGTTTAGAAGAATAAGAGAGAGGTGCTTTCATTGATACAAGATTCTGAAGGGACTTGATAGGGTAGACACTGCAAGGTCGCTCACCTTAGCAGGGGAATCTAGAACATGTTGACACAATCTAAGGATAAGAAGTCGACCACTTAGGACCAAGATGAGGAAAAACTTTTTCACTCAGAATTGTGGAACTTCGGAATTCCTCAATCAAAAGAGTTGTGGATGCTCTGTTGTTGAGTATAGTTAAGGCTGAGATAGACAGATTTTTGGTCTCAGGAAATCAAGGAATACGGTGATCGGGCAAGAAAGTGGAGTTTAGGCAGATCAACCATGATCATGTTGAATCATGAAGCAGGCTCGAGGGGCCATAGGGTCTACTTCTGCTCTTATTTGTTATGTTCTTATGGAGCCTTGATTTCCACATGGGTGCAGTCAATTATGCCTTCAGCCTGAGGAAACTCTGCCAGGCAATTAAAGCCTACAGCCACCTGGGCTTGACTGGCCACATCCATATCAAACATAGGGCTGTGATTCCCTACAAAACAAGGCATCCCTCAATTGGCTGATGCAGTTGGGTTCTTTGGAGTGTAAGATCCTGCAGATACCAGCCCTGGAATGAAATGGATGCAAAAAAATTGAGAGATCTAGTCACATTGACTACCACAGGCAATGGTGGGCACTTGCTGCTACTCGCCTTCGGTCTTAATCCAAGAGGGTGCAGAGATCTTCAAACACCTGACATGAGAGCCACAGCCTTCAGAAGCATTGCTGCTCTCAGAGGTCCAGGAAATTGACTCTTGTCCTATAGATCCTGTGTAGGATCTTCTTCTAGGTGCAGCCTCGTGGCAAACCCCCTTGTTTCGTGTCCAGATGTCTGTGGCTGTGTTACATCAGCAGCACCTCTTGCAGTTGCTGCCCTTGCCACTGTGGCTGCTGATCTGGAGGAGCCTACTTTGGTATATATGAACTCCATGTCCCTATGTAAGCCCAAAGGTGAAAGGACAATGGTCCCATATAGGTATCCAAGTCTCCTTAATGAAATGGCACCAAGTTACTTTTGCCGAAATCTATCTAATATATAGCTTCAAGGAGTTGTTCCTGCTGCACTAGTCTTTCACTACGGCCAGCCTATTGTTTTCTACTCTCCCACTTTATACTGGTGATTTCATGTTGGTTTCAGCCTCAATGACTTCCTGCTGTGCACTTGCCTTCTTTAACATGCGGGTTGCCAACAAAGGGTCAATGTGCATCATTGGGAGAGAGTCATTGGCAGTGCAAAATGGCACTGGATAGGCATTTTAATTGCCTCAATTGGCTGCCCCCTTCAGCCACAAGGGTTTCCAATTTTACAACCAAATCTTAACCCCCTTTCCCCCACCCTTGCCCAAAACCAGGTGCAAGATGAAAGGAGGCAGCAAGATATTGGGATACCAGTATAACAACATTTTTTGCTATTGTCCCTCTTTCACTGGCCTCGGCAAAATTCACCCCATGATTCCAGACCAATAACATAATCAGTCTAATAACATAATTACTGTGCTACTATACCCATATACATTTTTTCTGTACATTTTGGAATACATTTTCTCACTCTTGTTTATAAAATGTCACAAACTTAAAGCAGTGTTATTAAAGAAACAATTAACATTTATTACAACAATTTGAAACAAGAAACAAATTTGGTTATAATTTTGAATTGTAATATTCTAATAATTGAACATTAGCAATTGTAAATTGTAGTCAATCTCTTTTTTAAATTATCAATGTTTGTGTCTTCTGCTCTCAGCATGGAGGCAGGGGCCATGAGGTGGTGAGGCTCACTATGTGAACATCTGCATTACAAGCTATGCTCTCACAGCCTTGCCCTATCAAGCAGTTGCCTTCCATGCAGACTTAACACACCTCAACTGATTCCCATGGCACAACATTCCTCTTGATTGGCTCCTAACCTAGATGTCCAGGTCCAGATCTTTTTCTAGAACAAAATTGCGCAGAGTGTTGCATACCAAAATAATCCTGGCCACACTGAGGAATATTGAAGTATTCTCCAGTACTTAAATAGTTACACTCATACCTATATACACTCTGTAGCTTGTCTGTTGATTCTTACTGCTTTGTTACAAGTAAACATTTACAGGGCCATCAAAACTAAAATGTGAATAGTAACAGACACCTGCTGTCATACTGACATTAAATTAGGATCCTCAAGTCTTGTGTTTATGTTTCTTTAAATCCAATCAGAGGAGGAAAATCTATACAAATCAGAATTGACAAGACCAATAATTTAATGCTTCGACCCCCTCACAGCTACATCACTGTGGTCAGTCACTTCAAATCACCACTTGCCAATAGGAGTAGATCCCCTGTGTGTAAAGCCTAATTCAGTACAATGTTAGAAAAGGCAACAGCCATTATTTGGGTCCCAGCAGATACAATAATAACAATTTCACCTGAAAAGTATTACCAGTTTCTGCTACAGAAAAGAAAACAGCAAAGTGTGTAAAGCAAATCAAACACATACTGAAAAACATTTCCAGAATACGAAGGGGGTGATCTTTGACTTACATCTGGAATAGGTACACAGTATGCAGAGCAGTAGAGACACCTGCCTATTGAGCTAATGTGTGGTCCAAACATTTTGATATCCAAGCCTCATTAACATGCCACCAGCAACCTGAGGGACTAAGGAGTCTCCTCACCAGTTGTTGGTGGGTAGGAATTTGGCAGCTCACATGCTCAGCCAGACAGCAGGTTGCCTGTAAGGAGGAATCTCAAGCAGGCCAGCAACAGACCAGGAGTATCTTTGAGGGCCCAGAAGGTTTTCGATTGGCTATTGGTCATCCCTTTAAGAAGTGCTGGCTAGGCTGCTCAATGCTTCATACAAATGGGCAGAATGGTCTGGGAAAGCTCCATTTATTTATTCCTGAAAATTGCAAATGGGGTCTTACAAATGATGTAGGTCCCTGACTTACATATTCAAGCACTCTCCAAAAAATTGGTGACCAGCAATTGAAAATCAGGCATGCATGGTGCCTCCGCCCACAACTGATTTGCACATTCAAGCACCCTTCCATCAGTTTCAAGCAGCTTGTTAAACAATTTCAGATGAGCAAGCTGCTTGAAACTGATGGAAGGGTGCTTGAATGTGCAAATCAGTTGTGGGCGGAGGCACCATGCATGCCTGATTTTCAATTGCTGGTCACATATTTTTCAGGTGTGATACAGGTGGCTGGGCAGTTTAAGATTGCCCCCTAAAACTCAAGTGACTAATAAACATTTCAATATGTATTTTATAAATGTATAAAAAAAATTAAAGTCTGGTGTAGGAACTCACAACGCAGAATACCCAGAGAGCCAGTTAGTCAGTGGTCTTCGATCCTGTTGTTATGTGGAAGACTTAGTAGAGGTATGTCTCCAAGTCACACTAATGAGGCTAAGCATGAGAGATAATTATTTCTTACAATATAGTTGAAGATTTTATTTTTGGAAAGGCTTTTCACAGGTAAAGGGTATGGACTTATACTGCATTCAAGATAAAGGGTAAAATAGTCAGGTTTTATTGAGGTGACTGGAGGATTGGTTACGTGGGGTATACAAGCTGGTGATGTTATGGCAGGAGTTATGAAAGAGTATAGCCTCAGATTCATGTGTGAGACACAGATTAACTGGAAGGCTTAAGGTGAACCCACTAAAGGCTCTGTCTGGATGGCATAGCACATCTGAGGAATTACCTGATTGTCATACAGGCAAAGCAGGTCCGATGACATTCATCATATCGTCAGATGCCCTATAATCCCAAACAAAGTGTCACTTTTATTTTACTTTATATCATTTCTAATTGTTTTTATTGTCTATTCATGTCTTTTTAACTCCAGCTCTTGATTGAGAATATCATAAGCTATTTTTGCAGTTATTCTGGTAGAAATAAAGCACTGTATCACATCACATTTCCCTGAAGTATGGGGTGTAATTCTTTGGGCACGTGTGTAAAATGCACAGGAGTGGATCAGTTATATGCCCTGCCCAATTTAAGTCAATGGATAGAAAAACCCGGCGGGATGTATAATGGGCAGATGTTCCACATGTGCCAATCTGCTGCCCATTTGCAAACTAAGAATTGCCTTCATAGAATAAATTACATTGTGCAATTATTGTTGTCATATTTACACGGGTAACACACAGCAGCAAGGTCCCATAAGCAGCAATTGGAGCTTGAGTAACCAGTTCACCTGTTTTTGTGATGTGGTTGGTTCAGGGAGGATTGTTGGTCAGGCCACAGAGATACCATTCTGCACGACTCCAAGGGCAGAATTTTTAGGTCAGCTTGCGGGCACGCGCCTGACCCTATAGGATGCAAAATTGTGCAATATTTTGGTCAGTGGGCGCGCACAAGAGTTGGAAGCATGCCTGCCGACAATTAAGAGGCCAATTGGTGTAATTAAGGTTGCAATTGTCTCTGATTTTTCATGGCCCATCCAACCTTATGGTTGGCGGATGGGTGAATTGGCCAGGTGGACTTTGCATTTTTCAAGAAACCTCATCCAAGGGCGGGATGAGGTTTCCGTTATTAAATTAAAAAAATAAAAATCTATGGACAGCATTTTTATCTGGTGACTGATTGTGACACTTGGACATATTTTTCCCGATTTTAATAACTTTATCTAATTGTTTTCAAGTCTTCAGCTCCCTGAACTTTCCTCAGGGAACTTTCATTCAGCGCTCCCTCATTATTGCCTGCCCTCCTCCCACCCCCACCCTGGCAGCGCTGAGCATTTCAGTATACGCTTCATGCTGGCTGGCCATTAATTTGCCAGCCAGCATGAAATCGCGGTCGGGGGCCTATTGCAGTCGGTGATTTGTTCCCTGGCGGATCCAGCACCTACTGATTGCACCCGCACACCGATCTAAAAATCTTGACCCGAGTTTTGCTACTGATTTTTTTCTATCCACTTGAACAGATCAACTTGTATGGGCCTTAGTTGAGCATCTGATCTGAAAGTTGCCACCTTGAGTAATGTGACGCTCCCTCAGTATTACACAGAAATGATGGCCTAGATTATGGGCAGAATCGGCCCAGATTTGCACTAAGTGCATTAGAGGGCGGGAAAAAGAACGTTTTACCCGCTGGCAGCAATGGAGGCTTTTCACACCGTATCGTCTCAATCCCACCTTATTAATAATGCATTCCCGGAAAACATGCTGTTTCAATGGTGGGTGGTCTCTCATCTTCCGGCCATGCCATCACCTCACTGTTTCATCATGCCGGGCGCCATATTTAAAGTGCAGCAATGCTGCAAAGTGGATAATGGGGATCCTGTAGATGTAGTATATCGAGACTTCCAGAAGGCCTTTGATAAGATGCTGCACAAAAGATTAATACACAAGATAAGATCACACAGAGTTAGGGGTAATATATTAGCTTGGATAGAGGATTGGCTAACAAACAGAAAGCAGAGAGTCAGGATAAATGGGTCTTTTTCTGGATGGCAAGCTGTAGCTAGTGGGGTGCCACAGGGTTCGGTCCTTGGGCCCCAACTATTTACAATCTATATTAATGACTTGGATTCAGGGATAGAGGGTACGATAGCTAAATTTGCAGATGACACCAAAATGGGTGGGAAAGTAAGTTGCAATGAAGAAATAAGAAATTTACAAATGGATATGGACAGGTTAGGTGAATGGGCCAAAATTTGGCAGATGGAGTTTAACGTGGTTAAGTGTGAGGTTATCCATTTTGGTCAGAAGATTAAAAAGGCGACTTATTACTTAAATGGAGAACATTTAAAACTTCAGAATGCTTCAGTGCAGAGGGATCTGGGTGTCCTCGTGCATGAATCGCTGAAAGCTAGTATGCAGGTACAGCAAGTAATAAGGAAGGCAAATGGAATTTTGGCATTTATTGCTAAAGGAATAGAGTATAAAAATAGGGAAGTGTTGTTGCAACTGTACAAGGCATTTGGTGAGACCGCACCTGGAGTACTGTGCACAGTTTTGGTCCCCTTACTTGAGGAAGGATGTAGTTGCACTGGAGGCAGTTCAGAGGAGGTTCACTAGATTGATTCCAGAGATGCGGGCCTTGTCTTATGAGGAGAGATTGAGCAGTTTAGGCCTATACTCGCTAGAGTTTAGAAGGATGAGAGGAGATCTAATTGAGGTATATAAGATGCTAAAGGGGATAGACAAAGTAGACGTGAAGCAGATGTTTCCGCTTGTGGAGCATTCTAGAATGAGAGGCCATAGTTTTAGGCTAAGGGGTGGTAGATTTAAATCAGAGATGAGGAGGAATTACTTTTCTCAAAGGATCGTGAATCTATGGAATTCACTACCTCAGAGGTGCAGTGGATGCTGGAACACTGAATAAATTTGAGGAGATAGACAGATTTTTGATTAGTAATGAGTTGAAAGGTTATGGGGAGAGGGCGGGAAATTGGAGTTGAGGCCGAAATAAGATCAGCCATGATCGTAATGAATGGCGGGGCAGACTCGAGGGGCTGAATTGCCTACTCCTGCTCTTAGTTCTTATGTTCTTATGCACAGACCTCTCAGTGCTTCCAGCCCAGGACTGCTGTATGGAAGACAAGGCCCCAAAAGACAAGAAGACTGCAACCCCCTGGTTTAATGATGCGTCCCTTGAGTGCCTTTTGGACGCAGTGGAGGCCCACCATGATGTCCTTTACCCCCGCTCTGGTCGCAGGAGGGGCAGCAACATCACTAATCCAGCTTGGGAGACGGTGGCAGCAGTGGTCAGTGCCAACGCCCTGCAAAAGAGGACAGTCACCCAGTGCCGAAAAAAGATGAATGATCTCCTCCCTTCTGCCAGGGTAAGTCACTCTTTTCAACACTGTCAACTCAAACACTCAGAAACCCATCACACATCCACAGGAATCTCAATCACTGCCAGTTCGAGGGACATCACCGTTAACTCTCCCACGTTGCCTTCATTGTCTTCATCACATCCATGGGACCAGTCAGCACCCACACATGCCAGACATACTTATCATCTGTCCTGGCAGGCATCCTGCTTACACCCTGTCCACCTGTATTCATGCAGGACAAGCTGGCATAGAACAAGAGAGAGAGGTCTCAGACTGTTGGAAGAATGCCTGAAATCACGAACTTTGAAAATAGAGCCATCCAGCTGGCCAGCGAAGATCTGCACTGTTCCTGTGCTGATGGTGTGGTCGGCGCTGCTCTACCAAGTGAGGATCCAGGAGTGCAACATCCATCAGACAACCATGCCGTAAGTGATGTGTCCTCTTTCACAGGCCACTGCCGTGCACTAATTATCTCTCCTTGCTTTCGTAGGTACATCTGGGAAACAGCCGATGAAATCCACGACCCAAGGCCTCCAATCAAGGCCCGAAGAAACCTCTGAAGAGAAATCTGAAGGCACCTTCATTGAAGACCCGTCACAGCGCTCACCCACATCCTCTACCAGTGCAGAGACATGCACATTGGTGGGACCTAGTTCTGGAGTAACTTCGGGGCCACAACCTGGTGAGCACATCACATGTCTATTCCACAGCAGGTGGCGGCAGGGACTTCCCAGGTCTCCAGCACTCGGAGGACTGCTGGAGGCCAGAAATCTGCTGAGTCCGAGTCAGATGACGAGCCTATGGAATCAGTCATGCCTCAGTTGCTGGAGCTGCAAAGGCAAGCTCGGGAACATCAGGAATGGATATCTGGTGCACTCCTCAGATTGCAAGGCACAATTGAGGAGTATGTCCACCTTCAGGCTGAGATGATAGCGCTGGCATGCCAACGTAGTGAGGTCATCACTGGTAGAATGGCGGCCACCATGCAGACCTTGGTCCAGCACATAGGTCCTGCACTGCTGCATGGGCTGAACTCCATCGCTGTCGCTGTAGTTGGCCTCCAACAGTGTGTACACGAGAAGGGTGTGGGGCAGCTCAATCTCACTCCAGTCGCCCCTTCTCCTCGGGCATGCAGGGGCAGGAGGATCAGCAGGTACATACCCCGGGGCTATCCACCTAGGTGACTCAGGGAGTCTACGGCCCATTCAAATCCCCTCTGCCTGTGACCCCAGCAGCTCCAACTCCACAGGCCGAGGAGGGTGCCGCTGCCATGCAGCAGGACCCCAAAAGCAGGCCGGGGCCCTCCAGGCCTCGGCTCTCCAGAGTATGCCTGTCAAGGTCATCACAAACAAGGCGTAGCAGTCAGCAGGCTGCTTTCACCTCAGCGGTGAATGCCAGGGAGCACCAAGACGTAGCGGCAGGGTAAGGAAGATTAAGGAGATGTAGTTGCACAGCCTGGGCATGGGTGTTAATCACTTCAGCATCAGTGAGGCTCCTGAAGGAGTCAGGTGCTAAAGGCGGACAAAGGATCAGGTTCATTTAAAGATTCACGGCTGCATCTCCACGATATGACCCTGATCACAGAGCACAAGCGAGCTGCCCTCAGCCAGACAGGAATCAGACATTCACGGAGACTATGTGAAGATTTATGGAATATTTTCACTGAGGGTTATGGCCAGTGCCCCTCCAATTTCTACTCTCATTTCCTTCAATGTCCTTGGATGCATCTTATCCGGTCCATATGCCTTGTCAACTTTAAGTTCCGACAGTCTATTCAACACTTCCTCCTTATCAATTTTGAACCCTTCCAGTGACAGAGTTTCCTTGTCTGTCACCATGGCCTTGGTAGCATCTACCTCCTTGGTAAAGATGGATGCAAAGTATTCATTTAATACCTCAGCCATGGCCCCTTCACCCATGTGTAAATTCCCTTTTAGGTCCCTAATCGGCCCTACTCCTCCTTTTACCACCCTTTTACTATCTATATACCTATGGAAGACTTTGGGATTCCTCTTTATGTTAGCTGTCAGTCTTTTCTCATAATCCCTCTTCGCTTCTCTAATATGCTTTTTCACCTCCCCTCTGAACCTTCTGCATTCCTCTTAGTTCTCAATTGTATTTTCTACCTGACACCTGTCCTAAGTGCTCTTTTTCTTCTTTATCTTAGTTTCTATCTGCTTTTTCATCCAGGCAGCTCTGAATTTGTTTGCCCTGCCTTTCCCTTTCAACAGAATATACCTTGACTACCAATTCTTTTTTGAAAGTAGCCCATTGTTCAGTTACAGTTTTTCCTGCCAATCCTTTGTTCTAGTCTGTCTGGTCCAGCTCTGTTCTTGCCCCATCGAAGTGGGCTTTCGTCCAGTTAATTATTCTTATTGTGGATTGTCTATCTTCCCTTTCTATCATCATCCTAAAATACAATATAATGATCACTGTCTCCTAAATGTTCGACCACTGACACTTGATCTACTTGGCCCAGTTCATTTTCAAGAACCAGGTCCAACAGTGTGACTTTTCTTGTTGGATTGGACACATACTGCTATGGAAAATTTTCCGGGACACAATCTAGGAGTGCTTGCCCCTCTCCACCCTTCACACTACCACTGTCCCAGTCTACATTCAAGTAATTAAAGTCACCCATTATAATTACTCTATAATGGTTGCATCTCTCTGTAATTTCCCTGCAGATTTCCTTCTCACTACTTGGCGGTCTATAGGCTACACCGAGCAATGTAATTGAACCCTTTTTGTTCCTTAGGTTTAGCCAAATTGATTCTGTCCTTGAACCTTCCGGGACATCCTCTTTCTCCAGCACTGCAATGCTTTTCTTAGCCAATACCGCTGCCCCTCCTCCTTTCCTTCCTTTTCTATCTTTTCTGAACACTTTGCACCCGGGAAATTTAACACCCAGTTCTGTCCTTCCTTATGCACTGTTATCATCAAAACATCAAATTTCCACAATTACAGGCAATCTGTGCCTGTAACTCCCAATCTTTTTTACCATACTCCGTGTATTCACATACATGCATAGTAACCCTGATTTAGATTATGTTACTTTCTCCCTTACCCTGACATTACCTATTGACTTACTATTCTCTATACTAATGCTATCTGTCCCCCCCATTATTTTGTGCACCCTGGTATTCCTCTCTAATATTTTCCCTTGGTTCCGACGTCCTCAGTCCTAACCCTGTTCAGGTCCGTCCAGCTTGTACGGGGTGTCATCTCCCCAGAGCCAGTCCCAGTGTCCCAGGAATCTAAGGCCCTCCCTCCTGCACCATCTTTCCAGCCACGCATGTGGCACTGGGAGTAACCTGGAGATTACTACATTTGAAGTCCTGCTTGCTAATTTTCTACCTAGCTCCCTAAATTCTGATTGCAGGACCACATTCCTCTTCTGACCTAAGTCCATTGGTACCAATGTGGACCACGACCTCTGGCTGATCACCCTCCCCCAGAAGAATGTCCTACAGCCGCTTTGTGACATCCTTGACCCTGGCACCAGAGAGACATCATACCATCCTGAAGTCATGTCTACAGCCACAGAAACACCTGTCTGTTACCCTACCCAATTAATCCCCTATCACTATTGCTCTTCCTTTTGTCTTCCTCCCTACTATACAGCTGAGCCGCTCATGGTGCCACAAACTTGGCTCTGACTGCGCTCCCCTGAGGAACCAGTACCCTCACAGCTTCCAAAATGGAAAACCGATTTGTGAGCGGGACCTGAGGGGACTCCTACATTACCTGCCTACTTCTCTTGGACTGCCTGGCATTCACCCATTCTCTCTCTGTCTCCAGGCCCTTAAGCTGCGGCGTGACCACCTCTCTGAACATGCTATTCACATAGCTGTCAGCCTCGCGGATGTACCACAGTGACTCCAGCCGTCACTCGAGCCCTGAAACCCGGAGCTCAAGTTTCTGTAGCTGGCAGCACTTATGCACATGTGGTCTTAAGAACATAAGAAATAGGAACAGGAGTAGACCATTTGGCCCCTCGAGCATGCTCCACCATTCAATAAGATCATAGCTGGGACATCTAGGACATTGGTAACATCCATGACTTTGCTCATATTACAGGACATGCATTCCACTTGACTGAGCCGCCCTGCCATTTCTTAACTCTGCTTCCCTTACATTAACTTTATTCTACTTTGGATTATTTATATTACTTTATTGACTCTAAATTTCCCTTATTCCTGATGCTTCTCCGTTAAATCCAAGTATAGCAACTTGTTTAAAAATATTACACTTTCCTAATTTACTCAGCAGATCCTAGTTACCAGGGCCACTGCTCTTCTTTCTGAGGAAAGGTAGAAAGGAAAAGGAGCACCTCCTCCCCAAACTCCCTCATTCACCAAACTCCAACTGAAGCTCTCTACTGCAGCCCAAATCAGCACTCCAGTGCAGACAAAGTCAGCCCTATAAGATAGCCTACTTTTATACTCTCTGAACCTAGCCTCTGAAAACCTGATTAAGCCAGTTATCTAACTAACTAGGTGCAGCTGCAAGCAGAGTCTGTATGAGCCCTGTTTTAAGGCTGGACTAAAACTCCCCATCTTCCAACCCTAACAACAACTTTTAGCTAATTGCTAAATTAAAGAAAGACCAGACTTTAGCCTGCCTAGCTACATCTTCCACCATTTGCCTCTTCTTTGAAACTCCCTTTCCACTGTTTTAACACCCATGGTTACATATTGAGGCTCAACAGTCTTCCTGCCCAGTGCACCTTCTGTGGTCTAATCTTGCCAATCTCCTTCCTGTCAAACTCACCCCTCCTATTGCTGACACTGTGGACTCTGCCAGCAGATTAGCTCTCACCAACCCTCTATGCACCTCCCTCAACAATGTCTTTTCAGTTGTGAACAAGGCCCTTGCCATCTATGAACTTATTGTGAATGATTGCATCAACATCATAGCTGTAACAGAAACCTGGCCAAGGGGTGATGACACCTTCCCCCCTTCATGAAACCTGCCTGCCTGGTTACATCTTCCACCATTTGCCTCATCATGACTGCCACAGTGGCACGATGGTGCTTATTACCAAGTCACCCCCTCTGCCACTTTCTCCTCCTTTGACCATCTCATCTTGTTCCACCTTCTCACCTTCTTCATTCTGTACTGCCCTCCTAGGTACGATAACATTTTTATCACCAAGATTCTTTCACTGCTTTCCTCCCTCAGCCTCTGCATCAAATGACTTCTCAGTGATTTCAACCTTCATCTCATCATGTTCTCTTTCCTCTGAGTTCACTACCGTCTTATCCTCTCAAGATCTCTCTCCCTCCATATAAACTCCCCAACCCATATTCATGGCGGCTCCTTGCCATCTCGCATGGTTTTGCTAGTCCTATCATATTAATTACAGTTAAGGCCAACTCTGATCTCAATCTTGTATCACTCACCACCCACATCTACTTTCATGCCCCATCCCTACTTCCTCCTGTATCTGTCCCTAGAAAAAAACTATCCCCAATTCACTTATAACTGTACTTTCAAAATCCTAACTATCTAGTCTTTTGCCCTCTGTCACAACATTTCTGCAGATATTGATTTGCTCAACCGGACTGTCACCTCCAGTTTTGATGCCCTAGTCCCCAGTAAAACAATTACTCTCTCTCACCCTGGCCATTACATCTGGTATGGCCCTCATTTCCGCTTCCTTAAGTCCGAGGGATGTAGACTGGCAACGATATAGCACACAACCTATTTAGCTATCCATTGCCAAATCAGGCAGGACCACATGAAACACTATCGGATCTTCCTCTCATCTGCTAAAACTTCTCATTATTCCAGGGTCATCCTGGAATGCAAAGACAACCCCAGCTCTTTTCTCTACTGCAAATAATTTTCTTAAAATCCTCACCCCTGTCCCCCCCACCCTCATCTCCAATAATAAGTGCAAGGAGCTTTCTCTGTCACTAAGCTTAAGACAATCCAATCAGCTGCCTCTGCAGTGTCCCTCTCTTCCATTAGTCCAACTGACTAAACTTTCTTTAATGCTCCCCCTGACCCTAGTTCTGAACTCGCATATTTCTCTACTTTCTCTCCCATCTCCCCTCACGCCCTCTCTAAACTCATTTCGTCTAAGAGACCAACCACCTGCGCCCTCAACCCAATTCCCACTTAGCTGCCGGTCACCTAGCTTTCCCTTTTGGCCCCCATGTCAACTGATATTGTAAATGGTTCTCTCTAAGGTGTTGGCCCTTTCTCCTTTAAATCTGTCATCATCACCCCTCTCCTCAAAAAAACTAACCCTTGACTCCACCTTACAAACTACCATCCCATCTCAAACTTCCCTTTCCTCTCCAAAGTCATTGAACGTGTTGTTACCTTCCAAATTCATTCCCAACTTTTCTGGAACTCCATGTTTGAATCCCTTCAATCAGGTTTCCACCCCTGCCATAGTACTGAAATGGCTCTTTTCAAAGTCACAAATGACATCCAACGCGACTGTGACAATAGTAAACTTTCCCTCCTCATCTTTCTTGACCTATCTGCAGCCTTTGACACAGTTGGCCAAAGCATCCTCCTCCAATCCCTCTCCACTGTCATCAGCAGGGTGGAACTGCTTTCACCTGGCTCCATTCTTACCTAACTAATCAATGCCAGAGAATCATTTGCACTGGCTTTTCTTCCTGTTCCTGTATCATTACCTCTTCTGTCCCTCTGAGGAACTATCTTTGGTCCCTTCCGATTTCTCAGCTATATGCTGCCCCACAGCAACGTCACCTGAAAGCACAGTGTTAGTTTTCACATGTATGCTGACAGCACCCAGCTCTACCTCACCACCACCTCTCCCAACTCCTCCACTATTGCTACATTATCAGGCTGCTTATCTGACATCTAGTACTGGATGAAGAGAAATTTCCTCCAATGAAATGTTAGGAAGACTGAAGCCTTTGTTTTCAGTCCTCGCTCCCAACTCCATTCCCTAGCTACTAAATCCATCCCTCTTCATGGCAACAGTCCAAGATTAAAGCAGTCTGTTCACAACATTGGTGTTACATTTGATTCTGAGATGAGCTTCCAATTTCATATCTCTGTCATCACTAAGACTGCTTATTTCTACCTTTGTAATATCGTCTGACTTAGCCTCTGTTTCAGCTCATCTGCTGCTGAAAGCCTCATTCCTGTTGTGGGGTGTTGGTTATAGTTCAGTAGGTCTGAAGAAGTCTTCATAGTCCTACATTGATTAACTGTAAGTCTTTATTGACTCTTAGAACTATTTACAAATATACAATAAAGGGTACATGCTAGGAGCTGTCTCCATGCTTGCTGGTACACACAGCTCTGTCCACCACTAGACTGACCCTAGAAGTAGGTCATGTGCTCTCTTACATCACTGTATGGATGGTACTGTACTCAGTCCCACGTTAACCCTATATGTGCTAGACCCTTATACTACACCTCTCCCCAAAGTCTTTATTCAATTTATTTTAAGTAATTATAGTTTACCTTATGTCTTACATTGTTATTACTATCATACACCTACATTGTCATTACTACATTATCACTACAATTCATGCCTTTGTTAGTTTTATACTTTACTATTCAAATAAAATCCTCACTAGTCTTCCACATTAAATCATCCATAAACTTGAGGTTACCCAAAACTCGGCTGCCAATGTCTTATTCACAGCAAAACCCATTTCCCTATCACGCTTATGCTCGCTGATTTATGTTGACCTCCAGTCAAACAATATCTTGACTTTAAAGTTTTCGATCTTGTTTTCAAATCCCTCATGGCCTTGCCCCTCTCTATCTCTGTAATCTCCATCAACCCACAACCCTTTGAGATATCTGCGCTCCTCTAACTCTGGCCTTTTGTGCATTCCCAATTATAATCTCTCCACTATTGGTAGTTGTGTGTTCAGTGTCCTAGGCTCCAAGCTCTGGAATTCGCTCCTGACACCTCTCTGCCTCTCAACCTAACTTTCATCCTTTAAGGCACTCCTTAAAACTCACCACTATGACCAAGTTCTTTGTCTCGGTATCATACTTTGTTTTATAATGCTCCTGTGAAGCGCTTTGGGACATTTCATTATTTTTTAGGCACTATATAAATATAACCTGTTGCTTTCTGATGGAAATTTTGACTCAGATGAAAAATATAGCTATCATTCTGATACATGTATCAATATGCTCCAAATAGTTGGGTTTTGAACAGCCTACCTACAGACTGGCCTCATTTAAAGTTGAATATTATCACCTTTATGGTTTGTATATCTTTATGTATGTTATATGCCTGCAAATGCTTGAACGGCATGTTGTGCATCTCATAATGAACCTTTATATAAAAAACTACAGAGAGAATTCAGGGCTTTAGTCTAAAAAGACTTCTAAAATTAACTTTGATTTCAGTTAGGATTTGCAGTTCCTTTCTACAGATCTTGTAGACATTTTGCTGCATATTTTAGATCGGAAACACAGGTTGAAAATTCTGTTTTGTTCTAAAGCAGCCCACCACATTATTCATGATTCTTTCCAAGCTTAAAACATAACTCATTGCCTGATGCATGACGTAACCTGCCACAACTCTTACCAAACTCAACAGGGTAATATTAAATTTACGATCATTTAATCTATGCTGCAGGTTGTAAACTAATTCCCATCTGAGATCATTCACAGTCTTTGCTTCCTTACAACATCATTCCAGGTTATAAAGTTCCATTCTATCTCATGACTGTCTCTGTGACCTAACCTTCGAGCTGCTCTCTTCACCTTCCCCAACTTTATTCTTGCTTCTGCGACCTCCTTCCCTCATTTGTAAGAAAGGGATTTCACCTATGTGGTCAGGAATAAAACTCTTGAAGGTGCAGTGGTGTGAAGTAGACTTAACAGTAAAGCAGCCCTACTTAGCACAGACATGATTGGCAAAGCTCACAGATAGTAAATGTGCATTTTTGGGACCTTTTAGCACTGAACCTATAGCTCATTGCTAATAAAATTAATCAGCAGGTTAATAATATTATTGTGCCTGTGGCCCTAATAGACCATTCTTTTCATGTTTTGTGTTATTTTTTGGAAGTCAATACTAACCAAATCCTCAGATGGCAGTATTACACCATCCAGCAATGATCTGTGTGCAACGAATTTACACCCTAATTTGGAGATGGCCAAGATTTGGCTGGTTATTCTGAATGATCAAAATAGAACAGCCTTTGGAAAAGTCCAGTGGAAACTATTTCCAGATCTTCGAAAATTTAAGAATGTTTGCTTCAGTAATTAGCTTTTTGGTAGTGATAGTGACTGTAATTCTTTATTTGTCTTTATTTCACTGTAATACTAAATTACAGTATACTTCAGTTTTCCTGTGTTACTGAAATAAATATTCAGTCATGAAGTAGAGTCATTTATGGCACAGAAGAAGGCCATTCGGCCTATCAAGCCCATGCTAGCACTCATTGGAGCAATCGAGTCAGTCCCACTCCCCCACTCAGCCCCCATAGCCCTACAAGTTTATTTCCCTTAATTGCCCATCCAATTTCCTTTTGAAATCATTGTTTTTGCATCCACTACCCTTGTGGGCAGCGGGTTCCAGGTCATTACCACATACAGCATAAAAATATTCTTCCCCATATTCCCCTGCATCTCTTGCCCAAAACCTTAAATCTAACTCCCCTAGTCCTTGTACTATCATCTAATGGGAAGAGTTGTTTCTTGTCTACCTTATCCAAGCCTGCCATAATCTTGGTCACCCCTATTAAATCTCCCCTCAATTTCCTTTACTCCAACGAGGACATCCACAGCCTTTCCAACCTAACCTTGTAACTAAAGCCCCCCCAGCTGTGGAATGATTCTGGTAAATTTCCTCTGCCTTCTCTCAAGGACCTTCACTTCTTTCCTAAAGTGTGATGAGCAGAACTGGACAGAATACCCTAGATGGGGCCTAACAAGAGCTTTATTTGGGTCAGCATAACTTCCCTGCTTTTGTTGTCACTGCCTCTATTTATGAAACCCATGATTCCATATGTTTTGCTAACCACTCTCTCAATATGTGCTGCTACCTTCAAAGATCGTTGTACATGCACCCTAAAGTCCCTCTGTTCCTGCACACTCTTTAGAATTGTGCTATTAAGTCTCTTTTTCCTCTCCCTATCCTTCTGCCAAAATGCATCACTTTATACTACCCTGTATTAAATTCTATTTGCCACTTGTCTGCCCATTCTGCTGGCGTACTTATGTCCTATTGCAGGCAATTTGTATTATTCTCAGTTTGCCACTCCTCCAAGTTTGGTATCACCAGCAAATTTTTAAATTTTGCTCCATATTCCAAGATCCAAGTCATTTATATATGGCAAAAAAAAGCAATGGCCCTAGAACTGATGCTTGGGGAACATTATTGTCTCACCATCCTCCAGTCCAAAAACAAACCACCTACAATGACTCATTGCTTTCTGCCCTTAAGCCAATTTCTTTATCCAGTTGCACACTGGCCTTCCTATTCCATAAGCCTCAATTTTGTTAACTAACCTTTTATGAGGTAACTTGTCAAATGCTTTCTTGAAACCCATATAGATTGCATCCACCATGTTCCCTTCATCAACCTTCTCTGTTACTTCATCAAGAAATTTAATTAGATTAGTCATGCACGATCTGTCTTTTACAAATCCATGCTGGCTTTCTTCAATTAACTCAAACCTCTCCAAGTGCCTGTTGACATTTTCCTTGATTAAGGATTCCAAAACCATGCCCACAACTGATGTTAGACTAACTGACATATGCGTTGCTTGGACTGTATTTGCACCTTCCTTGAATAAGGGTGTCACATTTGCCACTCTCCAGCCCATTGGAACCTCCTCCATATCTAGGGAAGCATGAAAAATTAAAGCAAACCCTTCCGCTATCCATCACCACTCCCTTTAGCAATCTAGGATGCAAGCCATCCAGATCAGGTGATCTATCTACCCTAAGCATAGCCAGCCTTTCTAGTAACAACCCCCTTTCAATTTTCACACTATCATTTGCCTCCACTTTCTCTGTTTCTACCAATATTGTGTCAGATATCTCTTCCTTAATAAACACTGATACAAAGGGCAGAATTTTCTGCCTGTCAGGCGGGCAGGCCCGACCTAATCTCCAGCGGGCGGGGAGCCGATCCCCGCCGGAGAAGCGGGCCCGGCTGCCATTTTATATGGGCGGGCCAATTAAGGCCCG
The DNA here is from genome assembly GCF_964194155.1 of Cetorhinus maximus. Taxonomy (NCBI): domain Eukaryota; kingdom Metazoa; phylum Chordata; class Chondrichthyes; order Lamniformes; family Cetorhinidae; genus Cetorhinus; species Cetorhinus maximus. The sequence continues at coordinate 58,784,730 of NC_135879.1, forward strand.
CCCGGCATGACATCTGGCAGGAAGTGCTATGCACTTCCTGTGCGGGCGGGGGGCGGGGATATCCCCAAAAGCGAGAGTGCGCTCTTTCGCGCATGCGCACGAGAAAACGCACATCTCCCTGAGGCTAAGTGCTGCCTCAGGGAGATCACTTACACTTTTAAAAATATGCAAAATAGAAAAAATAAATTCCCTAACATGTCCCCCTCATGTGACAATGTCACATGAGATGGGACATGTCCATAATTTACATAATAAGTTTATTAAACTTTTTAAAACCCTACATGAAACTCATCCCGCCGGTGGACGAGGTTTCATGTTTTTTCTATTGCCCGCTGGGGCTCCTGGCCTGCCCGCCAACCTTAAGGTTGGACGGTCAGGTACTTTAATTGTATAATGGATCCTGTCAATGGCCTCAATTGGCCATTGACAGGTCGGCGGGCCCGCAGCTGATTTTGCTGTGGGCCTGCCTTCCTAAAAATTTAAATGGGCTGGGATGACGTCGGGGGTTCCGCCTGACGTCATCCTGCATCATTTTACACGTCGGCGAGCTGGCCCCGCCCCTTGCTCACCGACGGCAAAATTCTGCCCAAAGAATTCATTAAATATTCTAAAGTTGCCCTGTGCCTCTAAGCATATATCACCCTCTTTGCACTCCACCTCTTACTACCCACTTACTATTTACATGGTGGTAAATTTTTGGGTTCCTTTTTATCTTCACTTCCATTCTATTCTCACACTGCCTCTTTGCCAGTCTTATTTTCTTCTCCACCTCCTCTCAACCTATTGTTTTGGACCTGGTTTTCACTTAAAGAACTCACTTGACCTAGACCCTCCTTTTTTGTTTCATCATAATCGCTATCTCCCACCTCATTCAAGGAGCCCTGTTTTTGGCTCCCCTTCCAATTGTCCTTGTTAGAATATATCTAGCCTGCACCTCAAGCATCCCTTCTTTAAAGACGAAAGGTAAAGTTTAGCTTTTAGATACAGATAGAGAACTAATGTTGTTACAATCCTTGGCCAGACCCCCAAGTTGTTGGTACTATCCGTTTAGGGACCAATAACAGTTTAAAGTGGACAGAGGTTGATATTCAAGACACTTGCTCAGTGAACAAAGCCACAGGATTCCATGGACTGAATCTTCAGCTCAGCGAGCGGGGGCGGGGCCCGCTTGCCGAGGCATAAAATGACGCTGGATGACATCAGGCGTGTGTCCCGAAATCACCACGCGTCACTTAGATTATCAGTTCGGCGGGTGCGCAGCCAAGTTGGCTGCGCGCCCGCTGAACTGTCAGAGGCCTGTTAAGGCCATTAGTTAACTAATTAAGCCTATTGAGAAAGCTGCCTGTCCAACCTTAAGGCTGGCGGGCAGGCGAAGAGCCCAGGCAGCCTTCGCATTTTTCATGGAACCTCATCCACGGGTGGGATGAGGTTTCATGCAGGGTTTATAAATTTAATAAATTTTTTCATTAAAGTTCGTTGACATGTCCCAGCTTATGTGACACTGTCACATGAGGGGACATGCCTTGAACTTTTTTTTTTGTCTTTATTAAAACATGCGCATTCCCGACTCAGGGAACCCCCACACCCGCCAGCGCCCACCCCCCCGCACAACCCTCCCGACGGGGGGAAAATTCTCTCCCATGGGTTTTGGACAAATAAAAATAAACTTTACTATACAAGGTCAGAAAGACACCTCCCCAACCTCTTCCTTCCCACCCCCAGGCTCCGTGTCTGCCTCCAGATCCAAACCAACCACCCTCGACATCTCTTCTATCGTTACCTTCGAACCCTCACCCTCCTACCCTACTGCCTCGCTCTGCCCTCGGTCATTCTCACCCTTCCTCCATACCACGCCCACCCTCAGTTTGCTCCCTAGGAGGGAGACATGGACCCATCAGACCTCTCCTGTGCATGTTTACCTGCACATCCTCCCCTCCGCATCCCTTCCCCCCCCTGCACCCCATCCCCCCTCCACACCCCTTCCCACCCAGAACCCCTCCGCCCCCATTCCTCCTACCCCCAGGACTCCTGCTCCACTTAGCCCTTCCCCCTTCCTGACTCCTTCCTCCACCCTTACCTCTTCAGGCACCCTTAGCCCTGCCCCCCTCCAAATTCTTCCTCCAGCCTTACCACTTCCTCCAGCCTCACCTCTCCCTCCAGCCTCACTTCTTCCTCAACCCTTACTCCCTCCCCTCTCCACATCCCTTCTTCCCCCTGAATACCCTCCCCCTCCGAACCCCTTCCTTCCCCCCCCGGACACCCTCCCGTGTCCACATTCCTTCCCTTGCACCTTCCACCCCCCCTTACACCTACCTCCCCAGTTGCGGTCTTCTCCCCTGTTACCCCCCTCCTCCCCCGCTCTCCTTCACCCCCTAACCTCCCCCCATCCTGGCACCTTCATTCCCCCCTCCCAACCTCCCCCAGCCCTGACACCTTCATTCCCCCACTCCCAAGCTCAACCCCCTGACATCACTTCCTCTCCCAGTCGTACCCTAGCCCTTCCTCTTCCACCCCCTCGACCATCAACCATTGTGAGCATCAATGGTGACTATCCAACTTCCGTGCGCTGCTTCACAGCAGAGCCATGTCCATGAGAATCAACCCAGCATCCATGGACGTTCCTCCACTTTCCGTTGGTGTTGGGCTCCAGCATCTTCTGATCCTCAGATGTCCACGATGTGAGCAAAGCCCCGACTTCTGCGCCCCACAGTTGCCAAGTCATATCCTACACCGGCGTGCTTTTCCGCTGACGTGCGCAGATGATCCAGCAGGGGCGGAATGATTCCAACGGGCAGGCCTTATAATGATATGCTGATGTATTACAATGAGGTTCCCGATGTCTGATGGTGGAGAACGTGGCCCACCATCGGTGGGTTGAGCAGACAATCGCAGACTGGTTTCACGCTGTTGTGAAACCAATCGCGCCATATTGTCCGTTGACGTCACCGAACGTGCCCGACGCCGGCGGGCATGGAAAATCCTGGCCTCTGTCTCTCTCACGAGGGTTTTCAGTCTTCACCTTCGAACTTCTAACTTGGGAATTCTCTCCAAAAGTCGGTCTAACTTGGACAGCATCAACAATGGTCTACCTCGCAGGGTTTCAATCCCGTCTTCCCGGATTCCCGAGCATGCACCAAGCACCAACTCACAAACACAACTTCAGATCTTCAGCTGTGCCAAGCAGAACACTCCTGCTCCAATAGATACACTGATAGTCACAATACCAATTTTCAGCATTCGGGACCAATTTTGGGTGCTGACCCCATTCACAGCAACAGGGTGCCTCCCAGGGTAAGTTTACGGGAGGCACCTATTAAGAAGCAGCTTGTGGAGTTGTTGTCCAATTAGGGACAGTAAGCAAGGTGTGGAGGCGGGAGGGTGAGTCAGCGCATGATACCGCAAGGCCTATCAGGTAGTGAGTGCATGCAGTGAGAGTGCTGCTGGTGTGCATGGAATGTCAGAGGACTGGACAAAATGAAGGAGTGAAACGGCAGGAGGCAACAACAGCTGCCATTTCCTCACCTACAGCACTATTCCTTCCTGCAGTCTCCAGGAGATTGAAGGAAATTGCAAGCCTCTGCACGCGACCACCTAAAGCTTGCTGATTTTCATTTAAGACAGTAGATTTAACTTATTTGTCATGTCGCTCTGAGCTCCCACCCTGCATGCAACTCTTGTTACCTGACGAGCTGCAGACCCAGCAGGGCTCCCATCCACCGCCTGTAAAATCTCATTTACACTGGAAAACTCCTGCAAATTGGTTGTTGATGTACCTTAATTGGATTCACATTACTGTTGAGAGGGTTACTGTCACTGCATTGAAGCCACCGACTGGAAAAGTGCAAGGAGGCAGGAAACGTCAGGGAACCTACACAATCTTTCTCCATGGGCAGAATTTTTCAGACCCCATCAGTGGATTTGCAGATGGGGATGCCCCCTAAAATACCCAGAATGGCCTTCCCACCAGCCCACCCTTGGCTCTATTGAGGCTTAAAGTAGCCAATTAATGACTGCTTAAGTGCTGTTTCCTTTCCGGGCTCAATTTTGAGGCTGGCGGGAGGAGTTCAGGGGCAGGCAAAAGCCTGGTGTTACCCTGCTTGGGCTTCAGTTGGAAAGGGGCAGTGTTCCCTCAAGGTCTCCTTTCCACATCGGGTGTCCCCTTCCAAGGCTTGCCCTCATTTGGGTGCTCCCTTCACCCCCTGCCCTCTACATCAAGAACCCCGCCCCTCTCTTCCCACCTTCCTGAGCCTCACTTCCCCACCCTGCCAAGAGACCTCCCACACTTAACTGGCCCTGGACTCCAGGATATTGAATCGGGAGACAGCTGCCGGCCAATCAGATTGGCCAACAGCTCTCTGAGGTGGAACTTCCTCCTGAGTGAGGAGCAGAAGTTCTACCTCCAGCCAATTAATACTCCTAAATGACTGTGGGCCAGTCAGTATGGGTAAGGATGTGTTCCCCACTGAGTCTTCTGCCTCATGGTTTCTTGGCCACACCAACTGCCTCCAAAGGTGCTTCTGAGTCCCTGGGACAATTCCCCTTTTGGTTTTGACAATTCAGAGACTGTATTGTGGAAGTAACTGATGATTGAGTAGTACATTGTAAGCTTATAACAGCAAGTGCATGTTTTATTAGACTTGCATACAGCAACTAACAGTTGTTTTCAGATTGTTTCATGTCTTTTTCCCTTTTCTACAGCAACTCTATTCTCTTTGTTCAATGCAAACAGGGTGCTTCAGCTCTGTGTAGATGTATATTTAATATCAAACTCAGTCTGGCTTGAGTTACTTTCCTAAATAAACACTTCTTCTTAAAGGTGTACCATCTTCAGAAAAGAGTGGCCTGCTATATTGTTAATTTCCTCAAACCTATAGAAAGTGCATTCCTACCATTACTGGCTCAATGACTAGACATAAAATAATTTAAGATTTCTTAACAGCACAAATGTACATCAGACTTTGAACTAAATTGCAGTGTAATTCAATTTCAACCAGCACGATTTAGTTCATTTGTCATCTGCTTGATAAAATTGAGTTACTAGGATGTGACCAAGCAGATTCTTTTCAAGCCAAAAGCACACTGAATATTCATGGGTTCATATGCAGACACATTTTTATGTGTGACACTTACTGGCTAAAATTTGAACTGAACTCAGTGTAAACTGGAAGTCACCATAGTAGCATAAACCTTTTCGATATAAATTGAGAACTGTGTTCCAGTTGCCATATATTGGATCTGTAACCATTATGTTTGGTATCATTAGGAGAATGTAACATTTCAAGGTCTGTTAATGGCCCTGACAAAAAATACGCTGACCTGAGTGGAACAATTAATATTCAATAACAACCTTAAAGAGCTAGGCCATTCAGTGGTGATGTCAGGAAGCACTTCTTTACACAAAGGGTAGTGGAAACCTGGAACTGAAAAAACTGTAGAGGCTAAGTTAATTAAAACATTTTAAACTAAGATAGATTTTTCTCAGGCAAGGGAATTGATTGTTAGGAACTAAGATAGGTAAACAGTACAAATCAGGTACAAATCAGTTAAGATTTATTCCTCTCAGATTTTCAGAATATGGATGACCCCACTACCAAAGAAGAAGTATATATTTTTTAATTTCTGTGGAGCCAAGAGGAACATGGTACCCGGTGGTATTGCTGGCCATTGTCCCTCTCTCGCCTACTTGAGGGCTACTGTTAATAACATAGGGGGCCCAAAATTGAATGCTACCTTTGGACAAGCTAGGCATGAGGAATGACAGCTGCTCTGAATATTGAAATGAGGCACAAAGGACAATTTTGTGTGATCCTCAGACCTCCACTTTCTGGTACAGGGATCATTCCATGCACTCATTTTGCTCATTAAAAACAGCCAATAGGAATTTTTAAGCCACCGTGCATTGCATTCCAGGTGTTTTAAAGATAGTAAATACTAAGTGAATAGCTACTAAAATCATTATTTAGACAGGAACTCAATTACCTTTCTGTTTCACTGGCACTAATGTTTCTTAGCATGCTCAATAAATACTTTACAGTACAGTATGTATGTACAAAGTGCAATACGGACATCTAGTGATAGGAAAGCAGCATTGCTGCCCTTATGTGAATTGACTTCCTGTCTCAGTCCTTTTATGTTATTTTTCTGCACTGATCAGACCAAACAGCCATATTAAGCTTTTCCTGGGTTCACGCCCTTAGCAGGGAAATACAATTTAAGTTAGTCCGATTGAAGGCTAATTTCCACATGTGTTTGAAGGAACTGAATATATAACTAGTATTCAACAATATGACAGCAGTATCATAAATAAAAAAAGCTGTCAGGTGAATAAAAATAAAAACTATTTCAGAAGTACTGTCTGGCACGAAAATAAGAAGAAACACTTGAAAGTTGTTGAGGCTCTTACCAAGACAAATGTTACTGTATTGATGCAACAGTGAACTTGAAAATAAATTAAAACAAAATGGATTTTGTGAGCCTTTAGCCAGTTATTTGTAAATACAAGAATCTGATGCTGAAAAGAATTTGACTTTAAGTGTTAATATATGACTTGACATTCCACAGCCATTGTAACTCCATTGGTGGATTATAAAGAGGTTAAGCCATTTTTGCAAGGATGAATATCCAGGTATAGATGTGCAGACTTCATACAAATGTATCAACACTTCAGATGTGATAAGTCTGACAGATACATTTCCTTCCGCTCAATAATTTTAGTAGCCGGAGGAGGTAGGAGTATAAAGCAATTGTTGTTACATTTTCCTCATATTTCCTTTTGTTTTTGCAGACATTAGAGAACAGAGTAACTTCAGGCCTATGTTACCTGCCATGTGAAAATGTCATACTCATTCCTGGCTAAAACCTATTTCACAACCCCAATGCCAAATTCAGCAAACTCTGGGCACAGCAAGTGTTGTACATGCTTTGTTCAGATTCTCCAGGCCTATTTGTAGGCAAATATCTGAGAAGTGCAGAAGTAATAGTGGGGGATTTTAACTACCCCAATATTAACTGGGATAGTTTAGCGTGAAAGGAATGGAGGGGACAGAATTCTTAAGGTGCGTTCAGGAGAACTTTTTTGGCTAGTATGTAGCAAGTCCAACAAGAGAGGGTGCAATTCTGGACTTAGCTTTAGGAAATGAAGCTGGAAAGGTGGAAGGAGTGACAGTGGGAGAGCATTCTGGTGGTACTGATCATTCATAATTATGGAAAAGGACTAAGATAGAACAGGAGTTAAGTTCTAGATCAGGGCAAGGCCAATTTTATTAAGCTGAGGAGTCATTTAGCAAAAGTGGGCTGGAAACAGCTACCAGAGGGTAAATCTGTCAGAGCATTGAGAGGCATTCGAAGGGGAGATTCAAGGGGTTCAGAGTAAACATGTTCTCACAAAGAAAAAGGGTGGGACAGCCAAATCTACAGCCCCCCGGATGCCAAGGAGGTTACAGGGTGAGATAAGGCAGCAAAGGAAAGCTTATGTCAGACACCAAGAACTCAATACTACAGAAAGCTGAGAGAAGAATGGAAAGAAATGGGGTGAAACCAAAAAGGAAAATAGGAAAGCAAAGAGAGGGCATGAAAAGATATTGGCAAGTAAAATCAAGGAGAACCCAAAGGTGTTTTATCAATACATTAAGAGTAAGAGGATAACTAAGGAAAGAGTAGGGCCATAAAAGACCAAAACGATAACCTGTGCTTTTTCCGAGGCCCACCTGGGCTCCCAGCCTGCCCGCCAACCTTAAGGTTGGACAGGCAGGTCCATCAATGAGGTCAATTAGTTTTTTAATGGCCTTAATAGACCATTGACAGTTGGGTGGGCATGCAGCTGAATCGGCTGTGCACCCACCGAATTGAAAATCTAAATGACGCGGGGTGACGTCGGGACACACGCCCGATGTATCCCTGCGTCATTTTAGACATTGGTGAGAGGGCCCCGCCCCCACTCGCCGACTGGAAAAACCTGCCCATAAGATTGTGAGAAGTCTTGACAGGGTGGATGTGAAAAGCATGTTTCCTCCAATCTAGAACTAGGGACCACTGTCTAAAAAAAAAGGGTCACCCGTTAAGACAGAGATGAGGAAAATGTTTTTCTGTCAGAGGATTGTGAAACTTTTGGAATTCTCTTCCTCAAAAGGTGGTTGAGGCAGAGTTTTGGATATCTGTAAAGCAGAGGTCGATAGATTCTTGGTAAGCAAGAGGGTGAAAGGTTATTGGGGCTAGGCAGGAATGCGGAGTTGAGGTTAAAATCAGATCACCCATGATCTTATTGAATGACAGAGCAGGCTCGAGGGGCCAAGTGGCCTACTCCTGCTCCTAACTCATATGTTCGTGTGTTATGCTCACCTCATTACAGAAAGGATGTAACTACACCGGAGGGCACAAAGGATATTTACGAGGATGTTGCCTGGCCTGGAAAATTGCAGCTATGAGGAAAGATTGGATAGGTTAGGGTTATTCTCCTTGGAAGAGAGGAGGCTGAGGGGAGATTTGATTGCAATGTACAAAATTGTGAGGCACCTGGATAGAGTGGATGGGAAGGGCCTATTTGTTTTAGCAGAAAAGTCAGTGACATGGTCCTGTGTGATCAACACAAAAGGATTCCACTCATTCAATGTACAGTTCATTTATGACCAACAGTACATCAGCATCTAATCTTCATCTGAATATTCACTTCCTTGCAAGTTGCCACAATGCCTTTATTTTTAGGAAGTCCATGGTGCCAGCACTCCTCAAGCCAGAAATGCAAATATCTGGTTGGCCCCTTGGAGATCACAGCTACTCTCTGTGGCCATGGATGGTCAACTGGAGGCAGGGGTTGACTGGAAGTGAGGGTTTAACCAGAAATCGTAGATGGCTATTAGGGGTGGCAGTTGGAGGCACTAATGTCAGGGTGCTGTGGGAAGCAGGTTCAGAAGGCCTTGTGGGGGGCTGGGGGAATTAGAAACCCTCAGGGATAGGGGGAAGGAGGTTCTGGACCTGGTGGGAAAGACGTTGCAGGGCTCCAATTGTGGAAGGCTCAGGCAGGCACCTGTATGCAGAAGTAAGGTGTGAAGGCACTTACCTCCTCCCACCAGGCCCTCACATTGAAGAAACCCAGCCAACAACAGTTAAAGAACAGAAGCAGAAGGCAATGGGGCTTGCAGACTCATTATCATATTTAAAGTTGCAGCCCATCTCCTTGGCTCGAGTTGCTGGTCTGTCCAACCTCCGACCGCAGTTAAAGATGGAACTGGGAGGGTTTTGGGCCCAGAAAGAGATTTCTGAGACTTTAATTTCCCACACAACCTAAACCTCCCCATTTTTTTTTCAAAGTGACCAAAGACCAAAGTTAGTATGTAAACCTCCACAGACAGAAAAGGCAGAGACTCTGAGGCCGAAATTCATGAGGGAAGGGCATGATTTTAGTGGTGATGTACAAAAACGTGATAGAAAGAAGAGGCCCAAGATAATAGGAAATTCATCCTTGGCACTCATCAGAATTCAGGTGAACTGTAGAACTGAAAGCTGTGGCAAATATCTGAGAAATGTTTAGAAGAACAACAAGTCAGAAGAGGAGACGGGCGAAGAATAGCTTTTTTTTAAAAAAAAGGAAGAAAATAAAGCAATGAGAGAAAATAAGCCAGAAAAAGCAAAAGTGGAAGTGCAATATAAAAAAGAGATTCAACAGACTACTGTCTGAAGTAAATGGGAATAATTTATATATCATTGGTGTGTGTGTGGGCAGCTTCAGGGATTTGATCATAAATAATTAAGTCAAGAAACAAAATAATTTTTTTAAAACTGCAAAATTTAAATGTTCATACGATAAAATTAGTACTTTAATTTTGTATTACTGAAGTGTGGCAATTAGATGTTTCTCTGGCAGGACCGTTTAACATTCCTACACTTTGTACTACATATAAATTAATTTTCCTACGACCTCAAGATTGCTGTTCATCAAACCAGCAGTAGCCATAGGTGATATCTGATAAAGTTCTTCCAATAATTTGTGTTTCTTTTTTAATTTTTAATGTTTCACTTTATTTCTCAGGCTGTTTTAAAGTAGATTCTAATATTTGCAATTTATTCCATACTGTTTGAGTGATTTTACTTTTCTACATAAACTTATCTTGCAGCCACTTAACACAATCTTTAAAAAAAATGTAATATTTTAAGCATATATATATATATATATATAAAAAGTGATTTAGTATAATGGGAATATATTAGGTGTTTATTAATTGGTAATATAAATTCATAATATACTAAATTATAAATTAATGATTAGGATTGATTATAAAATTATTTGCTGAATATATTACTTAATGATATCTCAATTGTTAAGAATTTGTATTGTATAAGTGACACAAAGCTATTTTAAGGGCTATATTCACAATATCACACGCCAGTATGGCATAAAATTAGGGCAATGTAAATTATTTGTATTGTATATGTGGCACAGAACTATTTTAAGGGCTAAATTAACAATATCACACTGCAGTATCGTAAGAAGTTGAAAAAATATAAATGAAAATTGGGGAAGATATGAAATATGCAACTGATCTGATATTGTCTGTTTTATACTACCACCCAAAGTCTAAATTATCTCCATTGTGTCTATAGTTAGAAGTTAATTATCTTACAACATTGATTCTCTGGTTAAACAAGGTCCTATGAGAGGCAATCGGCAGGGATATAAAGGCAGTTTTCCAATTTTGGGTGTGAACCATGCATAACATTCCAGCCATTTAAACACACGTCATTAAATTGTGCATTGCATGTCCCTAAATTTCTGATGTGTGCTCTTTGTGGCTAAGACACAGGGCAGAATCATCCACTCTCATTTACAATGGGCATCATAGTGGGCGGTGGGAGGAGAATTCGGCAAGAGGGGCAGAAATCGGATTCATGCAGGCTTGAAATCACAAATCGGGATCATCTGATGGTGGATCACGAATCCTGCTGGAGGCTGGTGTGAACCCGATTTGCAGCCTACTCTCCAAAGGACCCAAACCAAAGTCATCAGAGGCAACAGGGCCAACCATTGCACAGGCTGTCCCACCCCTGCTGCGGATGTCAGGGCAGCACCTAGAAATTTGGGTCTTAGAAAAGTTAATAAATTCTGATCACAAGCGGTTGCATGATTGAACACATTTTATCACCTTTTAATCTGAAAATGTATTCACTTTCACTGAATAATGTATAATTGTGTCTTTCAGCTTCATTGACAGGCTTCGTGAGCCCTCCCACTCCATACCCCCTCACTAGCAGTTCGGCTCCACGAGTGACTCTGGAGGGAAAAATGTGTGGCAGGGCCTTTCAGTGCCTCATGCAAGCACTCTCCCATGCATATGGATCCTTCCTCCATTACACCCATCTCAATATCCTGAATATTTTCAATGCTGCCCGCTGGGGTTTGCTTTCAATTGTCCATCTGAGCTGACCTGCATCTCCGCCCACCCACTGATCACACTCCCATACAGCATCTGTTCCCGCCCAACACGAGTCTTCTTTCACTTTTGGTTTTAGAAGCATGGTGCTGATAACATTTGTCTTCAGGTCGCCCGTGCTTTCTCCTCCCCCAGTCTTTTACCCATTGCTATTGACCCCCTGGTATCACCTTCCACCTTCCCATCGTCACATACCAGCAAGAACCTTTTTCCTTCAGGGATGTCCAGGTGAACATGCATGCACCCTACCTTCGGAGAATCCCACCCCCATCCACGTTGAACTCCCTGACCTCCTCCTTCACACCCCGGGGTTCGCGTCTGCCTCCAAATCACCACCAAATACCCTCACCGTCCCCCCTACTGCTACCATCGCGCCCTCACCCTCCTACCCTACCGGCTAACTCTTCCATCTCTCATTCTCATGCCCAGTCTCACTCGTCTACCCAGGAAAAGAGTTATTGACTCCACAGACCCCTCCCTTGCATGTTCACCTGAACATTCCTCGCCCCACCCTTACCTCTTCCTCCACACTTACTCCTTCCTCCACCATTACTCCTTTCTGCACCCTTACCCCTTCCCCTTTCCAGACTCCTTCCCTCTTCGGAACTCCTCACTGCCCCCGAAGTCCTTCACCCCTCCAAACTTCTTCCCCCGCGCACTCCTTCCCTTACACCTTCCTCCCTCTTTACACCTACCTCCCCAGTTGCCGTTTTCTCCTCCATTACACCCTCCTGCCCCGTACTCCCTCCCCGCAACCTCAAACGCCGACACCATCATTCCCACCTCCCAACCTCAGCCCCCTGACACCACTCTTCCCCTCCTCCCAACCTCACCCCCGACACACCTTCTTCTCCCAGTCAAACCTAGACCTTCCTCTCCCACCCCCCTGCTACATCTTCCTCTCCCAGTCAAACTTACACCTTCCTCTCCACCCCCTCGACAATCATCCATTGCGACCATGGCCAAGACACTGATGTGCCAAAGCAGCCCTCAATGGCGACTTCCACCTTCCGTGAGCTGCTTCGCAGCGGAGCCATGTCCATCAGAATCCACCCAGCATATGATGCATATTCCTCCAGGGTCCCATTGCTGTAGGGCTCCAGCATCTTCTGCTCCTCAGATGTCTGCGGTGTGAGCAAGGCCCTAGAGGTAAGTCCTGACTTCTGCATGTAACACTTGCCAGTGTAGAACATGTCTTGACATGTTTTCCTGCCAATGTGGGTGATAAATTTGACGTGGGAGGATGATTACAGCAAGCTGGGCTTATAATAATATGCAGATGTATTAAAATGAAGTTCTCGACGTGGGGCGGCGGGAAACGCCGTCCACCATTGACAGGCAGAGTGGATGATTGCAAACTATTTTCACGATGTAGAACTGATTTTTGGCCTTCCCGCCATATTGTCCGTTCACGCCCGTCATGATGACTGATGCTAACGGGCACAGAAAATTCAGCCCATCGTTTTTCATGCCTGCTACCAAACTTAGTGCAATTCTGGATGATTCTGTCCACAAAGCTGAAAAATTATCTCTATTGTGTGGAGGCATTGCATTGGAAGGAAAATCTCCCCAGCTGCTCTGTTCACCTCTTAACAGCAACTTGCAGAATAGTGGGAGCAGGTCAACTAGCCACCTTCCCAGTGAGGGAATAATTTATGTCTTGGGGGCAGGGAATCCTAATCACATACATTACATCGTATTGCATTAACAGTACAGAAACGGGTTAGCTGCCCCAACAGGTCCATACCAGTGTTTATGCTTCACATGAGCCTCTGCCTACCCTGCATCTAATCCTATTAACATATCCTTCTATCTCTTTCCCCATCAACTTTATCTGGCTTCACTTCAACATGCCCTTAAATGCATCTATGCTTTGTGCCTCAACAAATACCTGTGGTCATGAGTTTCACATTTTAACCACTCTCTGGATAAAGAAGCTTCTCCTGACTTCCCTGTTGAAATCATTATATCAAATAATTTTTCAGGATTCAATGTATATATCCCACTTTAAACCCTCGAAACTACACATAAGTTCTCACAAGTCTTCTTTTCTCATATGCAAGCATTCCTGGCTTCCTTAACCTCTACTTAAACCAGTGAGCATAATGATATACAGTACTTAAGGTGAGGTTGGACCAATGCTTTCTACAAACTCACCAGAGGTTTACGTTCCCTCTCTCTGGCTATACACCTTAACAACAGTAAGATAAATGATAAGATAATTTGTTTAATTGTTTTCATTGAGGATTAAATATGAAGGACGTAAAGTGAAAAATTGAAGGGAGAAGAACAGCAGCATGAGACAGCAAAGCATATCACACCACATCACAACAGCACCTCCCAAACTAACAACCTCCACCACCTAGAAGGACACAGGCAGCAAGTGCATAAAACAGCATCGCGTCCAATTTATACGACATTCCAACTTGGAAATATATCGCCAATCCTTCATCACCACTGAGTCAAAATCCTGGAACTGTCTACCTAACAGCACTATGGGAGTGCCTTTATAACATGGATTGCAACAAAGAGAAGAAAGCTTTGCATTTAAATAGCATTTTCTCGAGCACTGGACGTCGCAAAACACTTTACAGCAATGAAGTACTTTTGAAGTGTAGTCACTGTTGTAATGTGACAGCAGCTAATTTGTGCTCAGCAAACTCCCACAAACAGCAATATGATAATAACCAGATCACCTTTTTTTTTCAATTGAGGAATAAATATTTGCCAGGGCACTGGGGATAACTCCCCTACTCTTCTTCAAAATAGTTTTTGAAATCTTTTACGTTCACCCTCTCAGGCAGATGGGCTCACAGTTTGACATTTCATCCAAGAATGCAGTGGCTGCCTTGATCTTTGTACTCAAGCCCTTGAGTGGGACTTAAACCCAGAACCTCATGATCCAGAGGTAAGTGTGCTACCCCCTGAGCCAGAGCTGACACTTAAATGGTTCAAAAAGGTAACTCACTATCAGCTTCCCAAGGTCAACTAGGGATGGTCTGGCTACCAAACCCATGTCCCAAGAATGAATTTTAAAAATTCAGCCATTGCAAACTCCCATCTTGCAGTCAGATATGAATGCCCCTCACATTTAATCATAGTAAGGAGAGAAGTGGTGAGGCATAGGAAGAGGCCCATACCTCCCTCAGTGGCAGAGTGAATGTCCCTTCTCCAGGCTCAGAAGAAACAGAATTATGCAGCTTTTCATTAGAAGAGACACTGTTCCACTGTCCCAATTTTAGAATTTTTAAATATTTATCCTGTTCCACAATCTTAATGAATATTGTACATCCATCTGATGGTGGAACAGACTAGTGTTGAGTAAGGGCTTTCTATGTAGCAAGTCTTTTGTGTGCCAGTCTGCAGAACCCATTCATTATGCAAGATGTTTTTAGCGCAGTCTTTATGTTATTGACCTAGACATCCAGAGGTTTGGATGAATTAATTGGAGGGCTTGAGCTCAAAATCCACAATGGTAACTGGAGAATTCAAATTCAATAGAATAAAAAATCTGAATAAAAGGCTAGTATCAGGTAATGGGGACCATGAAACCACTAAATTGTTGTAAAGACTCATGTTGTTCACATGTCCTTTAGGGAAGAAAATCTGCTATCCTTAGGTCTGGCCTATATCTGACTCCAGACCCATAGCAATGTAGATGCCTCTTAACTACCCCCTGAGTAAGCCACTCAGTTGATTTCAAGAAGGCAGCCCACTATCATTTTCTCAAGGGCAATTACGGATGGGCCATAAAAGCTGGCCTTGAATGTCAAAAAAGAATGTTACTGCTGTAAGTCTTCTGTTATGATGCCCATAGAGATCGATAACCTATAAAAGCATATTCGAATTCCCATTGTCAAACTAAAAAGAACTGCACATCAAGATTTCAAGTTTTAAGACATTCACTGTAACAAACAGACTAAAAGCAACTTGACTAAACGTTACTTAGTCAGCAACTACTTCTAAACTACAGAAAAGTTAACCCTTCTTAATGCTTTAACATGACCAATAACCCCTCACCAAATACACATACATTACAACACGCTCTCCACAGGATTATAGTCCTTATGGGAAGCAGTCCACAGTCACTCCCAGCTTCAAATGAGTTCTCTCCATTTTGCTGAGCCATAACATCGTGTGCCTTCCAAAAGATACTTGCCTCAGTTTCCACAGAAGTCCCAAACCAGCAGTAAGGCCTATTCTGGCAGTTCTTCCCCCTACCCACCACCACCCCCACTCTCCACACCTCCAGCCACACCAGGATGAATCTTCCAGAATCCTTCGATTGCCACAGGATGCATCTCTTTAACCAGAGACCATCTTCTCTCTCATTTTCTGCCTGGTTGTCCACAGAAAGGACACACTATCCTCTATGCTGAACACACTCTGCAGATTTTCATGTGTCTGTGAGACCTCCCTCCCCCTTTCTTTTTCCGATATCTTTCCCTTTGGCATTCAAGTTTTCATAATTTCTCTTCCTTTCTCTTTTTCCTATTTTTCTAATTCCAGTTGTTTCATTTGAAAGTGAATCCTAGCTAACTCAGCCTACGTACTGTCAGGATTACTTTTCTCTCCCTCGAAGTTCAGGTGTCGGCCCAATACTTCAACAATTTTTATAAAAACAAAATACTGTGGAAGCTGGAAATCTGAAATAAAAACAGAAAGTGATGGAAAACTCAGCAGGTCTGGCAGCATCTGTAGAGAGAGAGAAACAGAGTTAATGTTTCGAGTTGATTGATGCCTCTTTGGAACTGTTCTGAAGAGTCTTTTGACTCAAAACGTTAACACTGTTTCTCTTCTCCACAGATGCTGCCAGACCATCAACAAATTTTGACTTTTTAGCACCTACTTTTAAATCTGTTTCTAATTTCTCTGCAATTGCCTTCAAATTATCTTTTGTTAAGTGTTGGAAGGCATTCACCAACATGTCCTCTCTTTCAAAAAATGCTTCAGCAATAGACATAGCCATGTTAGCTTTTCAATGAATGCAGCAAAAGCAATTGAAATCATGTTCATTTAAACTCTGGTAAATTCCAATGCATTCATTTCCAGCCTCTAGATTTGTATCCTGGACTAGTCCCCAATTTCATACGATTCCCATCGCACCAATAACCTTAAACAAGAGATTTGAATTCCCAGTGACCGAGTAAAAGGATCACACAACCAAATTTTAAGTTTTAGCACTTTTATTGTAACAAACTAAAGACAACATTAACTAAGCACTACTTAGTAGGCAACTAGTAGTCTAAACTACAGAAAAAATATCCTCTCGTTAACTTTTTAACATGACTAAAACTCAATGCCACAGTTTTACTTCACTGCCTGCTATCCATCGAATTGCAGTTTTTACAGGAACCAGTCCCACATCACTCCCAGATTCCGACACATTCGCTTCTCCCTGTCTCACCGAACTGTAACATCAAGTGACCCTGATGGAAGGAGTCATCAACAATGCTATCAAGTGGCACTTGCTTAGCAATAACCTGCTCATTGGTGCTCAGTTTGGGTTCCGCCAGGGCCACTCAGCTCCTGACCTCATTGCAGCCTTGGCTCAGACATGGACAAAAGAGCTGGACTCCCGAGGTGAGGTGAGAGTGATTGCCCTTGGCATCAAGGCCGCATTTGACCGAATGTGGCATCAAGGAGCCCTAGCAAAACTGGGAATCGGGGGAAACTCTCCGCTGGTCGGAGTCATACCTAGCACAAATGAAGATGGTTGTGGTTGTTTGAGGTCAATCATCACAATTCCAGGACATCACTGCAGGAGTTCCTCAGGATAGTGTTCTAGGCCCAACCATTTTCAGCTGCTTCATCAATGACCTTCCTTCCACCATAAGGTCAGAAGTGGGGATGTTCACTGATGATTGCACAATGCTCAGCAGCATTTATGACTCCTTAGATACTGAAGCAGTCCAAGTCCAAATGCAGCAAGACCTGGACAATATCCAGGCTTGGGCTGATGTGGCAAGTAACATTCACACCACACAAGTGTCAGGCAATGAACATCTCCAACAAGAGAGAATCTAACCATCGCCCCTTGACATTCAATGGCATTACCATCACTGAATCCTCCACTATCAACACCCTGGGGGTTACTATTGACCAAAAACTGAACTGGACTAGCCATGTAAATACTGTGGGTATAAAAGCAGGTCAGAGGCTAGGAATCCTGCAGTGAAAAACTCACCTCCTGGCTCTCTAAAGCCTGTCCATCATCTACAAGGCATAAGTCAGGAGTGTGATTAAATACTCTCCACTTGCCTGGATGAGTGCAGCTCCAACAATACTCAAGAAGTTTGACACCATCCAGGACAAAGCAGCCCGTGTGATTGGCACCCTTCCAGAAACATTCACTTTCTCCACCACCGGCGCAGTAGCAGCAGTGTGCACCATCTACAAGATGCACTGCAGGAACTCACCAAACCTCCTTAGACAGCACCTTCCAAACCCATGACCACTACCATCTAGAAGGACAAGGGCAGCACACACATGAGAACACCACATCCCTCCAAGCCATTCACCATCCTGACTTGGAAATATAACATCATTCCTTCACTGTCGATGGGTCAAAATCCAGGAACTCTATTCCTAACAGCACTGTGAGTGCACCTACACTACATGGTTGCAGCAATTAAAAAATATGCTTGTAGATAGTCAACAGGCTTTGACGAGTCAAGAGGTGAGTTACTTGCCACAGAATTCCCAGCCTCTGACCTGCTCTTGGAGCCTTGGTATTTATATGGATAGTCCAGTTAAATTTCTGGTCATTGGTAACCTCCTGGATGTTGATAGTGGGAGATTCAGCAACGCCAATGACATTGAATGTCAAGGGGAGATGATTAGATTTTTTCTTGTTGGAGATGGTCATTGCCTGACACTTGTGTGGCGTGAATATTACTTGCCACTTATGAGCCCAAGCCTTGATATTGTCCAGGTCTTGCTGCATATGGACACGGACTGCTTCAGTACCTGAGGAGTTGCAAATGGCACTGAACCCTGTGCAATCATTAGCGAACATCCCCACTTCTGACCACATGGTAGAGGGAAGGTCATTGATGAAGCAGCTGCAGATGGTTGGGCCTTGGACATTACCCTGATGAACTTCCTGACTGAATGTCCTGGGGCTGAGATGGTTGGTCTCCAACAGCCACAATCATCTTCCTTTGTGCTAGGTATGATTCCAACCAGTGGAGAGCATTTTCCCTGATGGAATCCAAACTGAGCATTGATGCGCCGGCTATTGCTGTGTAAGTGCTGCTTGATAGCACTGTTCAAGACTCATTCCATCACTTTGCTGATGATTGAGAGTAGACTGATGGGGTGGGAGTTGGCCAGATTGGATTTGTTCTGCTTTTTGTGCACAGGACATATCTGAGCAATTTTCCACATTGCCAGGTAGATACCAGTGTTGGAGCTGTACTGGAACAGCTTGACTAGGAGTGCAGCAAGTGCTGGAGCTCAAGTCTTCAGGATGCTGTCAGGGCCCACAGTCTTTGCTGTATCCAGTGTCTTCAGCTGCTTCCTGATATCAGGTGGAATTAATCAAATTATCTGAAGTCTGGCATCTGTGATGCTGGGGACTTATGGAAGAGGCTAGATGTATTATCCACTTGGCACCTCTGCCTGAAGATGGTTACAAATGCTTCAGCCTTGTCATTTGCACTGATGTGCTGTGCTCCCCCATCATTGAGAATGGAGATATTTGTGGAACTTCCTCCTCTGGTTGTTTAATTGTCCACCACCATTCATGACAGGATGTGAGAACTGCAAAGCTTTGATCTGATCCATTGGCTGTGGATCACTTAGCTCTGCCTATTTCACGCTGCTTCCATGGATAGGCATGCATGTAGTCCTGTGTTTTAACTTCACCAGGTTGACACCTCATTTATAGGTATGCCTGGTGCTGCTCCTGGCATGTTCGCCAGGATAAACTGGGTAAAAGTAAACCAGTTTGTCTAACGTGGACAAACTCTTCAAATCCATAACTTGAGACCAAATTAATAAATATTTAGAAATACATGGGATAATCAAGGACAGGCAGAATGAATGTAATTTAATCATGTTTAACAAATTTTGAAAGAACTTGAAGAAAATTGATGACTGCATTCAAATTTTAGAAAGATGTTAGATAAAGTGTCTCACAAAAGAGGATTGTTACAATTTTTAAACATATGGTGCAAGATGAAATGTAATAGCATGGGAAGAAATTTAGTTGACAGGTAATATATAATTAGGTTAATTCCAAAGTTGGAGAAACTTTGGAAGTGATAGACCCAAAGGGTCAGCGCTGAGTTCACTTTAACTCTATGGGTGGAATTTTCCGTGCCCACTGGCATCAGGCGTGATCGGTGGCATGAGCGGACACTATGGCATGATCGGTTTTACGACAGCGGGAAACCAGCTCACGATCGTCCGCTCAGCCCACCAACGGTGGGCCGTGTTTCCCATCGGACGTCGGGAACCTCATTGTAGTACGTCAGCATGTCATTGTCGGGCCAGCCTGCTAGAATTCTCCCACCCACATGCTGGATTGTCTATCCACGTCGGCGGGAAAGCACACCGACGTGTTTCACAACAGCACATAAAAGGCGTGCACTTGATGGCCTGCACTTTGAGAGGAACTCGGAGGTGAGTACCCAGTAACGTTGTGCAGTGCTCACCAGGGTCGCCTGTTGGACTTCAAGCTTCAGGGGGCATTGGGGCATCCGAGTTAAGGGCAGCCCTGCTGTTGAGGCGGCTCGTGCTGGGGCGGGGGTGGGGGGGGACTAAGGGCAGCCATACCTGAGCCATGGGCTAACTGGCATAGGGTAAATAAAGTCAAGGAGTTAAATGCATGACTCAAAGATTGGTGTGAGAGGAACTGGTTTCAGTTCATGGGGCACTGGCACCAATACTGGGGTAGGAGGAAGCTGTTCCAGTGGGACAGGCTTCACTTGAACTGTGCTGGGACCAATTCCCTGGCTGAGGAGGAGCTGGAGGTCTCCTCCGATGAGGAGGATGCCGACGGAGAAGAGGGTGAGGAGGTCCTTGGAGGCGATGTTGTTGGGGATGCGGCCCCCGCACTGGCTAGACGAAGCAGATGTGCTTGGGAAGCCCTCATTGCTGCTAGATTTGTGGAGGATGATGTCGACATGCAATGAAGTGTCCCTATAGATCCTCACATTGCAGCAGTGCAACGTCCTGGACCAAGGTCTCCATGGCTGCCACCATGCTATCAGTGTTAGCATGCCAGCGCCATCACCTCAGTCTGAAGATGGATGGACTCCTCCATCCTGCCTTGCAGTCTGAGGAGTGCAGCGGACATCCCTTCCTGATGTTCCCTAGCTTGCCTTTGCAGCTCCAGCAACTGTGACATGATCGAGCCCAGAGGCTTGTCATCTGACACGGACTCAGCAAATTTCTGGCCTCCAGTAGTCCTCCGAGTGCCAGACACCTGGGAAGTCCCTGCCACCGCCTGCTGTGGATCAGGTGTGATGTGCTCACCAGATTGTCATCCCGAGGCTATTCTAAAGCTAGGTCCTACCAAGGTGTGTGTCTCTGCACTGGTGGAGGGTGTGGATGAGTACTGTGACAGGACTTCAAGGAGGGTGCCTCAGCTTTCTCTTCCGAGGTGTCCTCGGGGCTTGGCTGGAGGCCCTGTGTCATGGACTCTCTTGGCTGTTTCCCAGATGTGCCTGTGGAAGCAAGGGGAGATAATTAGTGCATGGCAGTGGCCTGTGAAACAGGACACATCACTCATGGTTGTCTGATGGATGTTGCACTGCTGGAACCTCACTTGGTAGAGCACCGCCGACCTCACCGTCAGCACAGGAGCGGTCCAGGTCGTCAACGGCCAGCTGGATGGCTCTGTCGGTGAGGACCTTGAAATCAGTCTTTCCTCCACCAGGCTGTGAACTTTTCCCTGTTGTTGTGTGCCAGTTTATTCTGCATGAATAGAAATGGAAAAAGTGTAAGCAAAACACCTGCCAGGCCAGATGATAAGTACGCCTGGCATGTATGGGCAATGAGTGGCTCCATGGACAGGATAAGGACAATGAAGGTGCGTGTGAGAGAGTGAATGGTGATGTCCCTTGAACTGGCAGTGAGTGAGGGCCCTGTGGATGTGTGATGGGTTTGTGAGTGTGTGAGTTGAGAGTAATGAGAAGAGTGACTTATCCTGGTGGATTGAAGGATATCATTCATCCTCTTGAAGCACTGGGTGGCTGTGCTCTTCTGAAGGGCGTTATAAGATCATAAGAGTTATAAGTTATAAGTCGTAGGAGCAGACGTGGGCCATTCGGCAAATTGAGTCTATTCCATCATTCAATGAGATCATGGCTAATCTGATAATCCTCAACTCCACTTTCCTGCCTTGTCTCCATAACCATTGATTCCCATACTGATTAAAAATCTGTCTATCTCATCCTTGAATATACTTAATGACCCAGCCTCTATAGCCCTTTGCGGTAAAGAATTCCACTGATTGACTACCCTCTGAGCGAAGAAATTCTTCCTCATCTCTGCCTTAAATGGGCGCCCCCATACTCTGAGATTATGCCCTCTGATCCTAGACTCTCCCACAAGGGGAAGCAACCTCTCAGCATCTACCCTATCAAGCCCCCTAAGAATCTTATATGTTTCAATAAGGTCACCTCTCATTCTTCTAAACTCCAATGAGTACAGGCCCAACCTACTCAACCTCTCCTCATAAGAAAATCCCTCCATACCCAGGATCAATCTAGTGAACCTTCTCTGGACTGCCTCCAATGCTAGTATATCTTTCCTTAGATAAGGAGACCAAAACTGTTCACAATATTCTAGGTGTGGTCTAACTAGTGCCTTGCATAGTTATAGCAAGATTTCCCTATTTTTATACTCCATTACCTTTGAAATATTGGCCATCATTCCATTTGCCTTCCCCATTACCTGCTGAACTTGTATGCTACCTTTCTGGGATTTATGCAGACGGACTCCCAAATCCCTCTGTGCTGCAGCCTCCTGCAGTCTTTCTCCATTTAAATAATAATTCAGCTCCTCTATTCTTCCTACCAAAGTGCATAACCTCACATTTTCCCACATTATATTCCATCTGTCAAGTTTTTGCCCACTCACTTAACCTGTCTATATCCCCCTGTAGACTCTTTGTGACAACCTCACCATTTGCCTTCCCACCTATTTTTGTGTCATCTGCAAACTTGGTGATAGTACATTCACTTCCCTCATCTAATTAATATATGTTGTAAATAATTGAGGCCCCAGTACTAATCCCTGTGGCACTCTACTAGTTAATGGTTTTCATCCCGAAAATGCTCCCCTTATCCCAACTGTCTGTCTTCCATTAGTTAACCAATCCTCTATCCATGCGAATATACTATCTCCAACACCATGGGCTCTTATCTTATTAAGTAGCCTTATGCGATACCTTATCAAACACCTTTTGGAAATCCAAATATATCACATCTACTGGTTTTCTTTTATCTATTCTGTTTGTTACCTCCTCAAAGAATTCTAATAAATTTGTTAGGCCTAATTTTCCCTTCATGAAGCCCTGCTGACTCAGCTTGATTAGATTATGTATTTCTAAATGCTCTGCTATTACATCCTTTATAATGGGCTCTAACATTTTCCCAGTGACAGATGTTAAGCTAACTGGCCGATAGTTACCTGTTTTTTGTCTCCCTCCCTTTTTGATTAAGGATGTTACATTGGCCATTCTCCAATCCTCTGGGACTTTTCCAGATTCTTAGGCCAGAATTTTACTTTCGGCGTGCAGGCATGCACCCAAAAAACCCAAGCGTAATATGACGAGCGATGACGTCGGGCATGCGTCCTGATGGTATCGTGCACTCATGCGATATTTTGTTCGGCGGGCGCACGCCAGAGTCGGCTGTGCACCCGCTGATAACAGGAAGGTCTATTAAGGCCATTAACAAGCTAATTAACTTGAAATTTATGCTGCCCGTCCAACCAAACTGTTGGCCGGCATGCGAAAAGGCCAAGTAGCCTTTTAATTTTTTAGGAAACCTCATCCACGAGCGGGATGAGGTTTCCTAAAGCTAACACACATTAAATAAAAGCTTTAATATAAAAGCAAAATACTGTGGATGCTAGAAATCTGAAACAAAAACAAAAATTGCTGGAAAAATTCAGCAGGTCTGACAGCATTTGTGGAGAGAAAGACAGAGATTATGTTTCGAGTCCAGATGACTCTTCTTCAGAACTCAAGAATCGGGCCTGCTCCTGCTGAGCCCGCCCGACGAGGAAAAAATTCTGGCCTAAGGATTTTTGGAAAATTACTATCAGTGCATCTGCATCAGTGCAATATCTCTATTTCTGTGGCTACTTCTTTTAATACCCTAGGATGCAACCCATTGGACCAGGGGACTTATCGGCCTTTAGTTCTGAAGAAGAGTCATCTGGACTCGAAATGTAAACTCTGGGCAGAATTTTGCCCTTGATGGGCGGGCGGGCCCTACAAGCTCGGCAGCGGGCGGGCAGCCAATCACCGCCGCCGAAACGGGCCCCGCTGTCATTTTAAGTGGGCGGGCCAATTAAGACCCGCCCAGCGGGCTGCCCGACGGGAAGCGCTATGCGCATCCTGTGCGGGGGGGGAAGGATTCCCCAACTGTCAGAGTTTCGCGCATGCGCATAAAAGAGCGCACATCTCCCTGAGACTAAGTGCTGTCTCAGGGAGATCACTGACAGTGTTTTAAATATCGAAAATAGAATAATAAAAAAATTATTAACATATCCCCTCATGTGACAATGTCACACGAGATGGGACATGTTAATAAATATGACTAAAACTTTATTAAACTTTTTAAAAACAGACATGAAACCTCATCCTGCTGGTAGATGAGGTTTCATGTTTTTTCAGAAGCCCACTGGGGCTCCTGGCCTGCCTGACAACCTTAAGGTTGGATGGGCAGGGCCTTTAATTGCCTCAATGATCCTGTCAATGGTCTCAATTGGCCATTGACAGGTCAGCGGGCGGACAGCTGATTTTGCTGTCCGCCCACCTTCCTGAATATTTAAATGGGGCGGGAGAACGTCAGGGGTTCCTCCCAACATCATCCCGCATCATTTTCGTGTTGGCAAGCGGGCCCCGCTCCCAAATCGCCGACGGAAAAATTCAAGCCTCTGTCTTTCTCTCCACAGATGCTGTCAGACCTGCTGAGTTTTCCCAGCAATTTTTGTTTTTGTTTAAATAAAAACTTTATTTTGAAGTTAAAAACATGTCCCATTTCATGTGACACAGTCACATGAGGGGACATGTTTTATTAAATTTTTAATGTCTTTATTAATTTTTTTAAACAGCACTTCAATGGGCAGAATTTTCCCGTCTGCGATTTGGGGGCAGGGCCCGCTCACCAACGGGAAAATGACACAGGATGACGTCGGGAGGAACCCCCGACATTATCCCAGTCCATTTAAATATTCAGGAAGGCGGGCAGACAGCTGATTTCGCTGTCCGCCCGCCGACCTGTCAATGGCCAATTAAGGCCATTGACAGGATAATTAAGCTTGTTAAATGCCCTGCCCGTCCAACCTTAAAGGTTGGCGGGCAGGCCAGGAGCCCCAGTGGACTTCTGATAATACACGAAACCTCATCCACTGGCGGGATGAGGTTTCATGTCCGTTTTCAAAAACTTCAGTAAAGTTTATGTGCTTCTTATTAACATGTCCCATCTCGTGTGACATTGTCACATGAGGAGGACATGTTAGTAATTTTAATATTTTTCTATTTTTAAAGATTTTTATACTGTCAGTAATCTCCCTGAGACAGCACTTAGTCTCATGGAGATGTGCGCTCTTTTGTGCGCATGCACGAAAGAGCGCACTTTGACAGATGGGGAATCCCTCCCCACCCCGCACAGGATGTGCATAGCGCTTCCTGTCGGGCAGGCCGCTGGGCGGGCCTTATTTGGCCTGTCCACTCAAAAAGGCGGCGGGCCCTGTTTCGGCGGCAGAGTTCGGCTGCCTGCCCGCTGCCGAGCCGGTGGGGCCCACCCGCCCATCAAGGTAAAAATTCTGGCCAATCTCTGTGAGGCAGCTCCATGCCTCAGGGAGATTGAAGTGCTCTTTCTCACGCATGCGTGAACTGCACGCCAGACCCACTCTCCCTCCTCCCCCTGCCTGCATAGGTAGTGCTCTGCGCTGCCGCTGGCGATCCATGTAGGGCGGGCCTTAATTGGCCCACCTATGTGAAATCGCGGTGCGGAGCCAATCACAGGCGGTGGTCGGCTCTCCAACTGCTCCCACCCGAGCCCGCCTGATGAGGGAAAAATTCTGGCCTAAGGATTCTTGGAAGATTACTAGCAGTGCATCTACTATCTCTGTAGCTACTTCCTTTAATATCCTAGGATGCAACTCATTGGGTCCAGGGGACTTATCGGCCTTTAGCCCCATTAGCTTCCCTAGTACTTTTTCTCTAGTGGTAGTTATTGTATCTATTTCCTCCCCCCTTCTTTTGCTCCTTGATTATTTAGTATTTTTGAAATGCTATTAGTATCTTCTACCATAGAGACTGAAGCAAAGTATTTATTCAACTCCTCTGCTATTTCCTGGTTCCCTATTATTATTTCCCCAGTCTCATTCTCTAAGGAGCCTATGTTCACTTTGCCTCTCCTTTTTATATACTTAAATAAGCTCTTACTGTTCGTTTTTATATTACTTGCTAGTTTACCCTCAAAGTTTATTTTCTCCCTCTTTATTATTTTCTTGGCCATCTTTTGTTGGTTTTTAAAACTTTCCCAATCCTCTGGCATACCACTAGTCTTTGCTACATTGTATGTTTTTTCTTTCGAGTTGATACTGTCCTTAACTTCCTTGGTTAACCATGGCTAGTTTATCCCCTTCCTTGCATCCTTTTTCCTCACTGGGATATATCTTTGTTGAGAGTCATGAACTATTTTCTGAAAAGCCTGCCATTGTTCATCAACCATCTTTTCTACTAAACTGCTTTCCCAGTCCACTCCAGCCAAATCTGCCCTCATTCCATTGCAATTACCAAGATCTAAGTTTAGCACAGTTGTTTCTGACCCAAGTTTCTCACTCTCAAACTGAATGCTAAATTCTACCATGTTATGGTCATGGTTTCCTCGGGGACTCTTTACTCTGAAATCATTTATTAAACCTGCCTCATTACACATTACCAGATCCAAAATAGCCTGATCCCTGGTTGGATCCACAACATATTGTTCCAGGAAACTGTTCCGAATACACTCTTTGAATTCTTGCTCATGTATACCTCTGCCAATTTGTTTTTCCCAATCTACATGAAGATTAAAGACACCCATGATTAATGTACTGCCTTTTTACATGCCTTCATTATCTCCTGATTTATTCTCTGTCCTACAGTATAGCTACTGTCTGGGGGCCTATAGTCTACTCCCACCAGTGTCTTCTTCCCCGTGTTATTTCTCACCTCCACCTATATGGATTCTACATCTTCCGATCCAAGATCCTTTTTTGCCATCATACTTATTCCATCTCGTACTAACAAAGCTACCCCACCACCCTTTCCTTCCTGCCTGCCCTTTCGAAAAATCACATACCCCTGAATATTTAATTCCCAGCTTTGATCTCCTTGTAACCACATCTCCATAATGGGTATAAGATCATACCCATCAACCTCTATTTGTGCCGTTAATTCATTTATTTTGTTCCGAATACTACGTGCATTTAAGTAAAGAGCCATTAATTTTGCCTTTTTACCATTTTTTCCCCCTTTGACCCTATTTGCTGCTGGTTTTTTTATGCTTGTACACTCTGTCCCTTCCTGTCACACTCTGGGTATCATTACCTAAATAGCTGCCCTGCAAGGCTGCCATATCCTTTTGCTTTGTAAGTCTATGTATTCCCTTTCCAGAACCCTGACATTGGCGCTGACCACTGCTGCCACTGCCTCCCAAGCCTGGTTGATGACACCTCTGCCCACCCTGCAGCCAGAGTGGGGGTAGAGGACATTCTGACAGGCCTCCACTGCATCCAAAAGGTGCTCGAGGGTCGTGTTGCTGAACCTGGGGCCGCAGTCTTGTTCAGGTTCAACGCCATCTTTTCCATGCAGCAGTGGTGGTCTGGAAGCACTGAGAGGTGTTCTTTAAATATGGTGCCCAGTGTGATGCAGCAGCGGGGTGATGGCAGGCGAATGAAAGCCTGCCCTCCATGGAAACGGTGTGTATCCCAGGAGTGCATAAATAATGTGGTGGGTTTGGGACAATACAGCGTGAAAACCCGCCATCATGGCTGGTGGGTAAAACGTTTTACCCGCCCTCTATGGCACTTAGTGCAAATCTGGGACGATTCCACCCTATATCTCTAGCTCTACTCTATCTCTATGCATATACATGACTTCCAAATAAGAGGCATGATATTAAATTTTGCAACTTTACAAAATTGGAAGTTTTGCAAGTGCGAGGCCAACTAAACAACTTCATTTAGACAATAAAAACTTAGGAGAGTGGACAGAGAGATGGCAAATGCAGTTTAATTTTGAGTGGCGTAAGATAATACATTTTGAGGAGAAATAAGAACTAGGATCATAGACTTAATTATAATGAAAGAGACCAAAGTGTTAGGAACTTAGAAACATTAGGAACAGGATTAGGCCATTCCGCCCTTTGGGCCTGCTCTGCCATTCATTTAGATCATTATTGAAATTCTCCATTCCTGGAAAGTGTAACTGAGCGAGATAAAATCATAAAAAAAGGCTAATAGCATTTTGGTTTTATGAAATAGGGGCATAGAATCAAGGAGTAAAGATCAACCAGCTAAACATTAAGTGCTAGGCTTGGCTCAGTGATAGCATTTTTGTCTCTAAGTCAGGACATTGTAGGTTCAAGTCCCACTCAAAGGACTTGAGTACATATTCTAGGCTGACGCCAAGATACCACATATGAGGTTTGATGAATTACTGGGAGCCTCAGCATCTAATGTTGTGTTTAGAACAATAATGAATAAAAGTGGAGATTTTTAAGAAGTATAACTTGATAGCAGTATCAATGGCTGGGGGCAAAAGTCAGTGATGTTGCCTTTATTCACTGGGTAGACTCTTTCTGAAGACATGTTTTGCTGTTTAGTAATTATACATAATTAGTACAAATTGAGGTAGTTTTTTGACTTGCTGCCTTGGTATGAAACTGGTGGTGTGGGTTGGCCACAAAAGTCTTTGGGGAATGAAGAAGGGCAAGTGGGTGAAGTGACAGTTGGCGACCATATCGGGGACAGTGATCACAATTCAGTTAGATTTAGCATTACCATGGAAAAGGACAGAGATAAGACAGGAGTGAAAGTCTTGAACTGGGGGAAGGCAAATTTTTCAGAAATGAGAAGGGACTTGGCTAAGGTGGACTGGACAGCACTGCTGGAGGATAGAGCAGTGGAAAACCAGTGGGAAGCACTAAAAAGTGAGATCCTAATTGTACAAAGTAGACATGTCCCCTACCAAAATAAGAGTGGTACTGCCAAATCTACACCCCCTTGGTTGTTTAGAGGAATACAGGGGAAGATCAAACAGAAAAAGAAAGCGTACAATATGCACAAAGAACTAAGCACTGCAGATAGCCTAGATGAATTTAGGAAGTGCAGGGACAAAGTAAAAAAGGAAATAAGGAAATCAAAGAGAGGGCATGAAAAAAGATTAGCAAGTAAAGTTAAAGATAACCCAAAGATGTTTTACCAATACATTAATGCTAAAAGGTTAGTTAAGGAAAAAGTGTGACCTATCAGAGATGAAGATGAAAACTCGTGTGTAGATGCAGAGGCTGTGGGAAGGGTTTTGAATGAATATTTTGTCTCCGTGTTTACAAAGGAAAGTAGGATGTAGATATAGTAGTCCAGGAGGAACACTACGAGATATTGGACAGGATGGTCATAAAGAGAGAGGAAGTGCTTGAAGGGTTGAAATCCTTGAAAGTTGATAAGTCACCAGGGCCAGATGGATTGTTTCCGAAGCTGCTCAAGGAAGTCAGGGAGGAGATGGCAGATGCTCTGAGGATGATTTTCCAATGTTCACTAGATACAGGGGAGGTACCGGAGAACTGGAGAAATGCAAACCTAGTTCCATTGTTTAAAAAGGGATCAAAGGAAATGCCAAACAATTATAGGCCAGTTAGCCTTACATCGGTGGTGAACAAATTAGTAGAATCAATCCTCAGAGATAGGATTAATTGTCATGTGAAAAGGCATGGACTAGTCAGGGATGGTCAGCATGGATTTGTTAAAGGAAGGTCTTGCTTCACAAATTTGATTGAATTCTTTGAGGAAGTGACAAGAAGGGTTGATGAAGATAGTGCAGTGGATGTTGTGTACATGGATCTTAGCAAGGCATTTGACAAGGTCCCACATGGCAGATTGGTCAGGAAAGTAAAAGCCATGGGATTCAGGGTAATGTGGCAAACTGGATAAAAAGTTGGCTTTGTAACAGGGAACAAAGGGTAATGGTCGATGGATGCCCTTGCGAATGGAAAGTTGTCTCAAGTGGTGTTCCACAGGGCTCGGTGTTGGGACCCTTGCTGTTTGTGTTATATGTTAACAATTTGGACGTGAACGTGGGGAGCAAGATTGGGAAATTTGCAGATGACACAAAGATTGGCCGAGTAGTAGATAGTGTAGAGGATAGCCATAATCTCCAAAATGATATAGATGGGTTGGTAGAGTGGGCGGTAAAGTGGCAGATGGGTTTTAACATAGAGAAGTGTGAAGTCATACATTTATGGAGGTCAAACAGTTACGGGGATTACACAATAAATGGGAATATACTAAGAGGGGTAGATGAAGTGAGAGATCTTGGCGTACAAGTATGCAGGTCCCTGAAGGCAGCAGTTCAAGTAGACAAGGTTGTAAAGAAGGCATATGGAATGTTCTCCTTCATTGGCAAAGGTATAGAATATAAAAGTAAGGATATAATGTTGGAATTGTATAAAACACTGGTGAGGTCACAACTGGAGTATTGTGTGCAGTTTGGTCACCACATTACAGGAAGCACGTAATAGCTCCGGAGAGAGTGCAGAGGAGGTTTACAAGAATGTTGCCAGGGTTAGAAAAGTGTTGCTACGAGGAGAGATTGGATAGGTTGGGGTTATTTTCCTTAGAACAAAGAAGGCTGAGAGGTGACTTGATTGAGGTGTACAAAATTATGAGGGGAATAGATAGAGTGGACAGGATAAAATTGTTTCTCTTGGTGGAGAATTCTAGAACCAGGGGACATAGATTCAAGATAAGTGGCAGAAGGTTTAGGGGGGACATGAGGAAGAACTTTTTTATGCAGAGGGTAGTGGGTGTCTGGAATTCGCTGCCCAAGTTGGTGGTAGAGGCAGAAACTCTAAACTCTTTTAAAAAGTACCTGGATCTGCACCTTAAGTGCTGTAAGCTGCAGGGCTATGGGCCGGGTGCAGGGAGGTCGGATTAGAAAGGGCACCTAGGTGTCCTCGGGCTGGCATGGACAAAATGGACCGAATGGCCTCCTTCTGAGCTGTAACTTTTCTATGGTTCTATTACACAAGCCACCTGATTTACATATCAGTGCAAATGAAACTTGAGCAATTTCCTTGAGGGACAGTTGATCTTCAATGCCAGTATTATGTTTGGACAGCATGATGGATATTTATACATTGTGCTTCTCAGCATGTGTTCTTCTTATAGTCTATGTACTTTCTCTGTAATTTCAGCAAACACCCTGTTTGAAGACATCACCACCATAAATTTTAGCTTTTGCCTCACAAAGATATGTCTTATGTGACTGTGGGGAAGATTGCTCAGCCATTCTCCTATAAAGCAGCTTCTCTGATTT
The DNA here is from genome assembly GCF_964194155.1 of Cetorhinus maximus. Lineage (NCBI taxonomy): Eukaryota > Metazoa > Chordata > Chondrichthyes > Lamniformes > Cetorhinidae > Cetorhinus > Cetorhinus maximus. The sequence goes on from NC_135879.1 coordinate 58,815,924, forward strand.
GGTTGGAGCTAAAACCATTTCCAAGCAGAATGTGTTTACATGTGGTCACTGGAGAAAATTAATGACATTGATTAATTGCAGATAATCATAACAGTACTAAAGTCTAGTCTCATAGAGGATGTTGCTAAGCGGTACTGACACAAGGCTTATTAGTTTTTATATATGATTCTTTTGCAACATATATCAGTTCTTACATATAATCACTTTGTCACCATTTCAAAAAATCCTGTCAAATTCATGAAGTTTCCAAATGAGTTGAATGAAGTAGTAAAATGATGATTAATCATTGATTCTGCCTGAACCCAGGTTTTGCCATCGGCAAAAGTTAGTTGTGGGGTGCGAAAAGGTTAATTGCTTCACATAGAGTTTGATGTGTATTTCATCAGTCCTTATATCTGTAAGAAGAAATGAAACTAGGAATTATGGATCTAATGGACAATTTTTCAATGATTACTCGTTAGTGGTGGTCCTTCCTGACTCATGTTGATTAATTTTATTTTTACCCAATTACATCCAGAAAACCTCTAAGCGTATCTTTCAGCTCTGATTTTGAAATTTTTCCCTCAGAAAAACATGATGAATTGAAGTAAATATTCTCTTTTGAAGGGCATGTGTCGGGTAGAAAGTTGACTTCAGCTCCCAATTACAGTAAGGCCACCATGGACTTATGGTATAAGGGTCTTGACGCAACTGTACATCGAAGATATATTAAGGCAGACCTTATGAGTTTCTACAGTTAATGAGCTCATTTTAAAATATATTATAAAATATTAATAAAATCCTGTGAGTTTCTCTCAGGAGCCAGGACAATGGGCTGAATTTTCCCAGAATTGCACTAAGTGCAGTAGCGGGTGGGTAAAATGGAGTCCCACCTGCCGAGGAAAATGGTGGGTTTTCACACCGTACCTTCCTGAGCCCGCCTCATTATGTATTCACTTCCGGAAAACACACTGTTTCCATGGCGGGCAGGCTCTCATTCACCCACTTGCCCTCACCCTGCTGTTGCACCACGCCATCCACCATCTTTAAATGGCAGCCGCCAGCAAAGCACTCATCGCCACCAGCTCTCCACCACTGCCTGGGAGACATGGCCAGCAAACGCAAAAAGACTGCAGGCTCCCGCTTCAATGACGGGTCCCTTGAGCAACTGCTGGATGCCATGGAGGCCCGCTGGGATGTGCTCTGGCCGCAGGATGGGTACCAATGTCACCAACCCGGCTTGGGAGGCGGTGGTAGCGGTGGTCAGTGCAAACGGCCTGCAGAGGAGGACAGCCACCCAGTGCCACAAAAGGATGAATGATCTCCTCCGTTCCACCAGGGTAAGTCACTCTTTTCATCACTCCCAACTCACACACTCACAAACCCATCACACACCCACAGGGCCCTCACTCACTGCCAGTGCAAGGGCCATTCACTCTTTCACACACACTGCCATTGTCCTCATCCCATCCATGGGACCACACACCACCCACACAGGCCTACTTATCATCTGGCCCGGCAGGCGTCCTGATACACTCTCCCATCTCTATTCATGCAGGACAAACTGGCTCACAACAGAAGGGAAAGTTTGCAGACAGGTGGAGGGATGTTGGAATTCAAAGTTCTGACAGAATTCAGAAACAGAGCCATCCAGCTGCCCGGCGATGAACGGGACCAGTCCTGTGCTGACAATGAGGTCGGCACCGCTCTACCAAGTGAGGATCCAGCAGTGCAACATCCATCAGACAACCATGCCGTGAATGATGTGTCCTGTTTCACAGGCCACTGCCATGCACTAATTATCTCTCCTTGATTTCACAGGCACATCTGGGAAACAGCCAATGGAGTCCATGATCCAGGGCCTCCAGTCAAGCCCCGAAGAAACCTCTGACGAGGAATCTGAGGGCACCCACCCTGAAGTCCAGTCACAGGGCTCACCCACACCCTCCACCAGCGCAGAGCCATGAACCTCGATGGGACCTAGCTTTAGAGTAGCCTCGGGATCACAATCTGGTGAGCACATCGCACTTTCTGATCCACAGCAGGTGGGGGCAGTGACTTCCCAGGTCCCCGACTCGGAGGACTGCTGGAGGCCAGAACATTGCTGAGTCAGAGTCAGATGACGAGCCTCTGGACTCGATCATATCACACTTGCTGGAGCTGCAAAGGCGAGCTAGGGAACAACAGAAAGGGATGTCCGCTGCACTCCTCAGATTGCAAGACATGATGGGGGAGTCCATCCGTCTTCAGGCTGAAGTGATAGCGCCAGCATTGCAATGCACCGAGGTCAACACTGGCAGGAATGCGACCGCCATGGAGACCAGGACGTCCTGCTGCGCGGGCTGAACTCCATTGCTGATGCCATAGTTGGCCTTCAACAGCGTGTATGTGAGAGAAGTGCTGGGCAGCTCGATCTCACTCCAGTTACCCCTTCCGTTCACGGAGTTAGCTAGGGGCTCTCGGGCACCCATAGTGAGGAGGATCAACAGGTGCACGCTCCGGGGCCATCCACCCAGGTGACTCTGGCAGTGACCAGCCCATCTGACTCCCCTCTTCCTGTGACCTCTGCAGATCCAGCTTCACAGGCCGAGGAGGGTGCCACCGCCACACAGCAGGACCCTGAAAACGGGCCCGGGCCCTCCAAGTCTCGGCCCTCCAGAGGACGCCCACCAAAATCATCTCAGACTGGGCATCACAGTCAGCAGGCTGCCTCCATCTCTGCTGTAGATGTCCGGACAGCACCAAGATGTAGCAGCAGGATTAGGAAGTTAGGTAAAAGTAGTTGCACAGCCTGGCCTTGGGTGTTAATCACTTGTACATACTGCTCACTATTGTCAATAAACTCCTAAGAATGTCTCCCTGCCCATGGCTTCTTGTTCTGAAGAGCAGTATTCTTGTCACTCAGATGTGAAACCTTTCTGCACAAGATGAAAGGCAGGTGTCTCAGTCCAGGCCTCTTCCCTGTTCTCTGTGCGGCCTTCAGACCACAGTGATGGTCCAGCCTCACATTGCCTGGAAACATTACTGATGCCTGCACCTCAGGTGTGCTAGTCACTGCTGCCAAAATGTAGTGGACAGGCACCACAGAGTTCTCTCATACTCTTTGTGTGCTCTCAGCACCTTTAAGGTAGGGCTCACCCTCATCACCTCTGCATCTGCGACCAGTGATGCTGTGCACCAGCTCCTGAAGGGCTGAGGTGCTAAAGGCAGACACAGCATCAGATGCGTCTAAGGTTTCATAGTTGCATCTTTGAGATGGCCCTGATCATGGAGCATAAGTGAGCTACTCTCGGCCAGACGGGAGTCAGACATTCTCAGAGGCTATGTGAAGATCTATGGAGTGTCCTCACTCATGAAGTCATCATCCTCCTGCAATCGAGCGACTGTTAGGGCCTCCACTGCATCTCCATGACAGGAGCATTCTCACAAAGGGTATTGGCGCTGTGATAAGCCAGACTGGAGTCAAACGTTAACAACTGTGATGTGAGGATCTACGGGGACACCTCACTATATGTCGTCATCATCCTCCACAAATCTGGCAGCTATGAGGGCCTCCGAGTGTGCCTGCCTCATCTGGCCAGTGCGAGAGCCTCATCCCCGTTGTCGTCACCACCATGGACCACCTCACCCTCATCCCTGTCAGTATCCTCCTCATCGGAGGAGGCATGCAGCTCCTCCATCTCCTCCTCAGTCAGCTCCTCAGCCCGCTGCAGCACCAGGTTGTAAAGGGCGCAGCAGATGACGACGATGCATGACACCCCCTGCGGACTGTATTGCAGGGTTCCACCAGACCGGTCCAGGCACCGGAACTGCATCTTCAGCATCCTGATGGTCTGTTCCACCAAGTTGCAAGCTGCTGCATGAGTCTCATTATAGCATCACTCTGCTGCAGCCTGAGGCCACCGTATGGGTGTCATCAGCCACGGCCTCTGCAGGTAGCCCTTGTCCCCAAGGAGCCAACCCTGCAGCCTTAGTGGACCCTGGAAGACTGCAGGGATCGGCGAGCGACTCAGGATGTAGGCATCGTGCACAATCCCTGGAAACTGGGCGCACACCTGCAGGATGCGTTTCTGGTGGTCGCATACCAGCTGCACGTTCAGTGAGTGGAAGCCTTTGCGGTTGATGAAGTCCACTGACTGTAGCGATGGAGACCTGAGCGCCACATGAGTGCAGTCATTGGACCCTGCACCTGTGGGAATCCCGAGATCAGGGCGAATCCAATGGTCCTTGCATCCAGGCTGTCCCGGTCCCAGACGAAATGCACAAAGTTGTGTGCCATGGAGAAGATGGCATCTATGACCTCATGGATGCATTTGTGGGTGGCGGATTGTGAAATCCCACAGAGGTCACCTGTGGAGCTCTGAAAGGAACCACTGGCATAGAAATTGAGCACCGCAGTCACTTTCCCAGCCACTGGCAGTGGATGCTCTCCATGTCCCCTCGGCACCAAGTCCTGCTTACTGCAGATGTGAGCCAACAGCTCCCTAAACTTGCGCAGTTGTCGGCGACACTGGTTCTTAGTATCTGCAGGAATGGCAGGCAGCGTCTATAGACCCTGGGTGTTACTAGGCGCTGACCAGCCACGGCTCACTGTCACTCCTGGGCAGCGTGTGCAGTAGCCCCTGCTGTTCCTTCTTCATGAGGTTGCTGTTCCTGCCTTTGCGTGGCCAGCTGCCTCAATCGCTCTCTCCTCCGTCTTCTACGGTCTCTGTAGGCCATCAGGCATACAGCTAGGTCACCAGGATCCATGATGCTGATATGGTCCTCCTGCAGCATGAAAGAGAGAGAGAGAGAGACGTGGTTATCATGGCTGTACTTAGCACCTTTCCTGGCCCTGTGTGACTGCCCCTTAACACTTCCCGGGGATGCTGGTCACCTCTCGGATGGCCAGAGATAAGTGCGCTGCATGGCTGCCCTGTCAACCTGCTACATGAGGGACACTGCTCCAAACCAGGATGCTGAGATTGCAAGGGGCTATGAGTGCCTCCAGCAGTGACTGCTACATGGCCAGTGTTGGCGAGGAGATTGTACAACATGCACAGCCCAACTGCTCCGCGGTCCAATAAAGTGGTGGCGGACTCGAAGTCTGTGCCTGGGGGAGTGGGGTCTCAGGGCGGAGTGGGGTGTAAGCTATGGAGCGCTTGGTGGCCCTTTGGTGCCTCCATGATGCTTGCATGGGCGGGCAGGCTAGGAGCCTGACTCCAGTCATATCACTGTGGCTGCACCTGATCTGTCTTCGTTGCAGAGGCATGGTCAGTTTATACAGGTGTCCCTGATGCATGGCCACTTTCCTCACTTACCCTGCCCCCCACCTCGATTGCCTGTGCGCGGGATGCAGCACCAGGGCAGCACTTGACCACCCCCCGCCCCCCCAGCAGTTGCCCCCAGACCCCCTCCACCTCTCAGCATTCGCCTGCGGGGCCAGGCATCAGTTTCCCCTGCCCCCTGGTGCCCCTGAGGCCTGTAAACAACAAGCAAGCTGTGGAGAACACTGCTGCTCACTCACCTCAGTTCCCCCAGAGTGAACGTTGTCTGCGTGCTGTTGTGAAACACGTCGGCATGCTTTCCCGTCGACGTGGACGGACGATACAGCAGGGTTCCAAGAGCCTGGCGGGATGGCCTTTTAATGATATGCTAATGTATTACAATTAGCTCCCCGCTGACCGATGGTGGGAAACGTAGCCCACCGTTGGTGGGCTGAGCGGAAGATCGCGACCTGCCTTCACGCCGTCGTGAAGTGGGTCCTGCCATATTTTCCGCGCACGCCACCTCTCACGCCCACCGCCAGCAAGCTCAGAAAATTCCGCCCAATATCTTGATAAGAAAATTTGCTCAAATAGAAATTATTCCAGACACTGTTAGAATTTGGTTCACTAACTTTTAAAAGAATATGTGGTGCCCGTGTGGTACCCTCGCGGCACAAACATGCAAACTGCCCACATTGAAAGAATACAGAAGCATGCGCTGAGATTGATCATAGGTCTTCAGTTCCAGTCGTACTTTCATTTCACAAAGCATTAAACTCTACAAACAAGAAACTTAATATTTGAACTAATTTTCAAAATCCCTTATGCAACCTACCCAATTTCAGAACTGTTTACCACCATCATGCCCAGAGCAATCAAGACAACTAAATTCATCCCCATAATATGTAGGATGTAAAGGTACTGATGTAGCCCTATTCCTTACATGGTTCGGTTCCTCAATGAATTTCTTAAATGATGAAATCTATGAGCTGAAACTTCCGAGGAGTGGCAATCACCGTCCGATTGCCGTTCCACTCCTATTTACTTACCTTGCACTGGTGGTCCACATTTCTCACCTGGACTTCTGAACTGGGCCTCCTGAGAAATGTAGAACATTCTGGCTCTGGTGTCCTTCCTCCATGGTGCTGGATCGTTGGGAGAAATCAAGCCTTGCTCCCTTTTTACGGCACTAGCTGCCATATACTGGTAAGTTTAAATGTCCCAAAGCCACTTTGACAAGCAATGGAGAGAAGGTAAATGTGTAAGGTAAGTGGATGAGGGGGTTGGGTGGGCCGAGGGGGTGTGGATGGCGGTAGTCGCAGGTGGGTGGCTTTAGTCGGGGGTTGAGGGTAGCTGGTCTGTCGGGGGGGAAATGGGGGATAGTGGATAGTCGGGCTGGGGAAGTGAGGGTGCAGTCAGGGGGTGGTTGGGTGTGGTGGGGTAGAGGGGTGTGGGTGTAGTCGGAGGGTTGGGAGTAGGGGGTAGTCAGGTGGTAGTTGGGGGATGGTGGGGTAGTCGGGGTAGTCAGGGTTCAGGAGGATGGTCGGGGGGGCAGGGGGTAGACGGTGGGTTTAGGATGGTAGTCTGGTGATCGGTAGGGTAGTCGGGGGCGTCCAGTGGGGAGTCAGGGGGGTCAGTAGTATAGTTATCCAAGAGTCAAAACTGGTTTTAATCCTTTTAACATTTCCTGGGTAACTATTCTGCTAAGCGAGTCAGTACCATCTCAGTCTCTGACCTTAACTTAGAGTTTTGGATGGTTCTAGCCGCAGGTAATTGAACATTGGAAGTCCAAACTTCTGGGGCAATTCTCATGCAGTCCTTGCATGGGGACTTCCAAGGGGCCCCCCAGCACATCTTCCAGGGTACCTCCAAAGTCTGACCATCTGGAGACCAAAAGATCTGGGCCTGTATGTACTTCAGTGCTTATAATGTAGGAATGCTGTATTGGCTTGTGATTTTTATATAATTTTAATTCAATATTCCTTCTTTTAATATCCTATCCACCACTTCCCTGTTGTCTGCTGAATTTGTTTGTCTAATTTTGTTGTTACATGGCCGTTACATTTCCAATTACTTGGTCTAAATATGAATTTCATTAAATTTTTGATGTACGTTACACTGCAATTCAGGCTATGGGCTGCAAAGATGTTTATTGAATAAAATACATATTTGATTAAATAATGTTAAGGGTGAGGTGGCTGATCTGTTAGTTCAATAACTGTACACTTAAATTCCAACCATAAGGGTCTGCACTCCCAAGTTCTAGAGCTACTGTCATTCAAACCCATGCATCCTAAATTAGTGACTCTTACTTGGTCTTAGCTAAATGAAATACTGTCAGGATCCATTAAAAAGTAGCAGCATAATGATGGTAATAAAACCCTGTCCTTGTTGTGAAAGGCAAGCGTTTCCCTATCAAAATGACACATATTCTTGTATCATTCTCTCCCATTTTACTTTTTATGTTCTTCATTAGAGATAGTCACACTGCTGCTTTGTTAAAAAGAGCAAAAAAAAATTCCTCCTTTGTATTGTTACATAATGTTGCTAAATTCCCAAATCATTTTCTTGACAGAAGATATAGATAATAAATAAAATTGAAATTTACATTAAGTCCTGCTTCAATCTCTTGATAGGATGAAAACCTTTATGTTGAGCTGGTCACAGCCAAGCATGTTCTGTGACAATTCCCAGCCACAACAACATGTCTCATTACTGCACCATGCAGCGATATAACACTGCTTGGATGGAATGCCAGATGCTCGCAACAGAAATAATAAATAAATAATCTATGGAATTAAAAATTAGCACCTGGCAAAGCTTGTGTACGGCAATCATTATAACATGGGAAGGTCTTCATAGAATTGGGAGATTTGGGCACAGTATATGCTGATGGTGTCAAAAACTTCATTCATTAAAAAGTGAACAGTCAAAAGCACTATCTAAAAAATAAATCAGTAGTTTTGCTATCTCTATTCTCTATAAAAGTTTTCTATTATTTAAAAGCAGCCAATTAAACTCCTGATTTTTTTTCAAATTCCTTTGAACAGCCCACATTGGTTTCCTACTTATCCCACTATACACCATTAAAAATAACTATCATATCATAATGACAAAATAAAAATGTAATTAGCACTGGAAAAAGATATCATTAAATGTACCATTCCATGTCACAAAGACAACGAATCATTTTCTCCTGTCTCCTGTTCTCTCTTGGCTTGCAAACCTCAGGTTTGCTTTCAGCTCTCTTTGCAAAGTATTTATTCATCTGGATCTCATGTCCCAGTATATTTTGAGCCTTTGCACGTGTACATGTCATTTCTGGGACTATTGTAGCCTATTTGATAAAAGATTGATTGCAATGATTAGTCAACAACTCCAGTGTCATGCAATTGCCAGGATGGGAGAAGGCAAACTAGAGAGACCTTGGTTTTTTTTCTTATTTAGCAATTCCTTTACATAAGATACTGAACAAAACATTTCCATGTTTCTGCAACATGATCCTCCCTCAGTGCTCTTTTCCGAGCTGAGTCTCTGAGATATTTATCTCAAGGTCACACCTGAGTACTTGCTATCTTTACTTTTCACTAGTCCACTGAATAAAATGGCAACATTTCCACATAGGTGTGACCAACCATAAATAAGGATTAAGTTCCAAGCAGAATAAAACCCAACAAGTAATTCAAGAGGAGGCCCTACCAATATTTTCACCATTCACTGGCCTAGATTTTTTGAATGGCGGAGTCTCGTTTCCTGCCATCTGAAGAGTCTGTGGGGAACACATTCTTGCCAATTCTGAGTGGACCTCAGCCATTTCACATTCGAATGAGTATTAAGTGGCTGCAAGCAAGACTTCCGCCCCTCATTTGGGAGGAAATCCCGCATTAGAGAGCTGCCGGCCAACCTGATTGGCTGGCAGCTCTCCAGCCCCTGCAGCAACAAAAGCTGCAGTGAATGGAAAAGGAAATGCAGGAGGACGCCTGAAACTAAGTCCGGGCACCGGAGGCCCAGATAAATTTAAGGGGTCCCAGTTTGGGCAGGGTAGGGAAGGCCTGGGGGACACTGAAGGGGGCGATCAGGGTCTTGGGGGAGAGGCCAGGGGGTGGGAGAGAGGTCCAGAGGCCACCGGACCATATGGGGGTGGCACCTGACTTCAGAAGGGGGCTTCTGATGGAGGCGCCCCCCCCCCACTTCCCACCCAGGATCTAACTCTGTTGATTTTCGGGCTTCCCCCACACAACTTCAATCCTCCCACCAGCCTAAAAATTGAGGCTGGGCAGGAAACAGCCCTTAAATGGGCAATTATTGGCCACTTAAGGTCCTCAACTGGGGGCAAGAATGGACTTCTCATCTGAAGCCTTGCCCACCCCAGCATAAAATCACTGCGCGGTTGGGGCGGGCGGTAACCCGGAGGGAATCCCGTCCCTTCAGTTTCATGCTCCCCTGTACCCCATCTAAAAACCTGCCGGTAGGGGAGTGTAAAATTCTGGCCACTACGTTGTTCACACTATTTTACAATTAACTAAGTTATTGCTTGAATCCTATAATTCCATAGGTTACTTATAAACTAATTTAAATTAGTTAAGAACTAATTAATTTAAAAACTAATTTACTAAACTAAACTTTAGGGAGAGATGGTTGCATAATAGTAGTCCAGTGGTAATGTCACTGGACTAGTAATCCAGGGCCCAGGCTAAATGCTCTGGGTACATGGGTTCAAAACCCATCATGTCAACTGGTGGAATTTAAATTCAATTAATAAATCTGGAATTGAAAGCTAGTCTCAGTAATGGTGAAATACCAACTATTATCAATTGTTGTAAAAACCCATCTGGTTCACTAATATCCTTTAGGGAAGTAAATCTGCCATCCTTATCTTTACCCAGTCCGGTTGTCATATAGTTCCAGACCCACAGCAATGTGGTTGACTCTTATCTGTCCTTTGAAACGGTGAATCAAGCCACTGAGTTCAAGGGCAGTGAGGGATGGGCAATTAATGCTGGCCTAGCCAGTGATGCTCAGATCCCATGAAAGAATAAAGGAAAAATAATTAACGAGGGGGAAAGTTTGTTAAACCACAGGTCCCACTAACAACGGATCATATCAAAGCTCTGCTGTCCTGCTATATCCAGTCATGAATGGCGGTAGACAATTGAACAACTAACCAGAGGAGGCAGCTCCACAATCATCCCCATCCTCAATGAAAGCGGAGCCCAGCATGTCAGTGCAAAGCACATGGCTGATGTATTTCCAACCATCTTTGGCCAGATGGGCCGAATGAATAATCCACCTTGAACTCCTTGTGAGATCCTCAACATCATAGATTCCAGTCTTCAGCCAATACAATTCACTCTACATAGTATCAAGAAATGGCTATGGGCCCTGACAACATTCCAGCAGCAGTACTGAAGATTTGCACTCCAGAGCTAGCTACAACAGTGGCATTTACCCGACAATGTGGAATATTTCCCATATGTGCACAGAAAGCAGGACAAATTCAATCTGGCCAATTACCTCCTCATCAGTCTATTCTCAATCATCAGCAAAGTGATGGAAGGTGTTGTCAACAATGCTATTGAGCGACATATACATGGCAATAACCTGCTCACTGACGCTAAGTTTTGATTCCACCAGGGCCACCCAGCTCCTGACCTCATTATAACCTTGGCCCAATAATGGACAAAAGATCTGAACTTAAGAGATGAGGTAAGAATGACTGCCCTTCATATCAAAGGTACATTTGACTGAGTGTGGCAATAAGGAGCCCAAGCGAAACTGACGTCACTAGGAATTGGCAGGGGTTGGGGGGGGAACTCTCCATTGGTTGGAGTCATAGCTGGCACAAAGGCAGATGGCTGTGGTTGTTGGAAGCCAATCTTCTCAGCCCTATAACATTATTGCAGGAGTTCCTCAGAGTCATGTCCTAGGCCCAGCCATCTTCAGCTGCTTCATCAATGACCTTCCCTCCACATGAGGTCAAAAGTGGGGATGTTTGTTAATGATCCAGTGTTCAGTACCATTATACTCCTCAGATATTGGAGCAGTCTATGTCCATATGCAGCGAGCTCTGGACAACATTCAGGCTTGGGCTGATAAGTGGCAAGTAACATTTGCACCACACAAGTGCCAGGCAGTAACCATCTCCATCAAGAGAGCAGCTCACCTTGACATTCAATGCCATTACTATCATTGAATCCCCCACCATCAAACTCCTGAGGGTTACCATTGACTAGAAAGTTAACTGGACCAGACATATAAATACTGTGACTACAAGAGCATGTCAAAGGCTGGGAATTCTGAAGTGAGTAACTCACCTCCTGACTCTCCAAAACCTGTCCACCATCTACAAAGTGCAAGTCAGAAGTATAATGGATACTTTCCACATGCTTGACTCAAGGTAGCTCCAACAACATTCAAGAAGCTATACTTCATCCAGGACAAAATAGCCCACTTGATCAGGGCCCCATCCCTACCTTCCACCACCAGCACACAGTAGCATGACAAGGGGGCCTATAACTGCAGGGAGCAGTAAAGAAGTGTTGGGGAACAATCACACCTGGATTTACTGGACAAGATGATGCTATGCATCATGGGGCCCACTGTTACTGAGGCCATTGCATCCAGCATTTCCAAGAATGTTTAGAACAGGCTTGCCAACATATGGCCCACAGGCCAGATGCGACCTGTGAAGGTAAGTTTGAATGGAAGATTCTGCACGGAGCTGCTCCGTCAATCACAGGTTGTTTCTCTCCCGTGTTTGCTGCCAGGCTCACTAGTGAGCCTATCAGCAGCAAATGTGGGAGAGAAACAATCTATGATTGGAGGAGCAGTGAACACCAGTGGCAGTGAGTTTGGGGCCCGGAGAGCCAAGGACTGGGAAGTCAAAGTGCTGGGGAGCAGGGTCCAGATGCCCAGAGCAGGGACTAGGTGGGCTGTAGTGGAACGGGAGACAGTGGCAGCAGGGCCCACTGACGTCTGAGTAAGTGAGTGACTGGAGACTGTATGAGTGTGAGGGGGGAGAGAGAGTGACGGGGGAGACAGTGTGAATGTGAAGGGGAGAGAGTATGAGTGTGAGGATGGGAGACAGTGTGAGGTGGGGTGAGAGTGCGAGCGGGGTGAGAGTGTATGGGGGTGAGAGTGTGAGGAGGAGGGAATGTTGGGGGGGAAGGGTGTGAGGAGCGGGAGAGTGTGAATGTGAGGGTGAGAGAGTTGAGTCTGAGAGGTAGAGAGTGTGAGGGGGGTGACCGTGTGAGGGAGGGTGATAGTGCAGGGGGATGAGTGTGAGGGGGTAAGAGTATGGGGAGGTGTGAGACGGAGAGTGTGATGGAGAGTGTGTGAGGGGGGTGAGAGTGTGGGGGCGTGAGACTGTGAGGGAAGGTGAGACTGCGAGGGGGGTGAGAGTGTGAGGGGTGAGAGAGGCCGGTTAGTCTAAAATCAGTTGTTGGGAAAATGCTGGAATCTATTATTAAGTAAGTCTTAATAATTCACTTAGAAAGGCATAGTATGATTAGAACAAGTAAACATGGTTTAACTAAAGGGAAAACCTGTTTGACAAATTTATTAGAGTTTTTTGAGGATGTAAGTAGGAGGGTAGATAAAGAGGAACAGTAGATATAGTATACCTGGATTTCAAAAAGACATTTGATAAGATGCTACACATAAGGTTAATAGGCAAGGAAAGGGCTCATGGAGTTGGGGGTAATATACTAGCATGGATAGATTATTGGTTAATGGATAGAAAGCAGAGAGTGGGCATAAACGGGGTTTTTTCAAGTTGGCAGGCAGTGAATGGTGGAGTGCCGCAAGGAACAGTGCTGGGGCCTCAGTTATTTACAATCTATATTAATGACTTAGATGAAGAGATAGAGAGTAATGTATCAAAGATTGATGATGATACAAAACTAAGTGGAAAGATAAGTTGTGGGGAAGACACAGAGATATGCTAATGTATTAAAATGAGGTTCCCGACATGCGATGGCGTAGAACGTGGCCCACCATTGGTGGGCTGAGCGGACAATCACAAACTGATTTCACGCTGTTGTGAAACCAATCATGCCATATTATCCGATCATGCCACCAAACATGCCCAATGCTGGCAGGCGTGGAAAATCTTGGCCTATATCTTTTTGCAGCCTCTTTGTGTCATCCTCACAGCTTCCATTCCCATCCAATTTTGTATCATTAGCAAACTTACATACATTACTCTTGGCATTTTCATCGAAGTCAGTAATAGAGATTGTAGATAGTTGAGACCCAGCACTGATCCTTGTGGCACTCCACGAGTCACAGCCTGACAACTTGAATATGCCCCATTTATCTCTACTCTATGCTTTATGCCCTTAACAAATCCTCTATACATGCTAACATATTACACACAACTCCTTGAGCTCTTATCTTGCATGTTAACCTTTCCTGTAGCATCTTATCAAATACCTTTTGGAAATCCAAGTATACTACATCTACTGTTTTCCTTCATCTACCCGATTAGTTACATCCTCAAAAAGCTCCAATAAATTTATCAAACACAATTTCCCTTTCACAAAACCATGTTGACTTTGTCTGATCATACTATTATTTTCAATGTACATTGTTAAGACTTCCTTAATAACATACTCCATCACTTTCCTGATGACTGATGTCAGGCTAGCTGGCCTGTGGTTTCCTATTTTCTCTCTCCCTTCTTTCTTGAATAGTGGTATAACATTTGCCAAGTTCCAATCTGCTGGGTAAGTTCCAAATTCAAGGGAATTTTCCAATTGGATAATCATGCTGGTGACAATGCTGCTAGCAGTTAGCACTCACAGTGTTCCAATACAAATGAGTAGAAGGGATTGTAATACATCAAGAAGGAACATTTCCAATGTTTTTCTCTCCTGTACAACAGACAATACGAGACAAGATTGTATGCATCGACTCAAGAAGTAAAGAAACTGGGAACAGAAACTGGCCAATGTCAAAAAACTGGTGTACAATTGGTTTTTTTTTTGAGGATGCAGACTACAAAACATTATCATAATGAAACATGGCGTGGGGGTAACAAACTCTCAGGCACCTTACAGAGAGACCATTTCCACTTAAACAGCTGTCAGACCATCAGAATCTTTTGGCTGATTTCTTCAACCGCATCAATTTATTACGTGAAAGGTAGTCCAGCTGGAAATTGCAGACATAACCAGAAATCTGAGTGGTGAAAACTGAGTTTTTTGTGAATATAAAGAACACATAGTTTAACAGCCTTTGTTTCAACAGGGGTTTGTGTCTTATCTCAACCGTCTACAACATGCCTCTACGTGTTTCTTTCTTACTGAGAACACAATATAATTCAGCCTTTTTTCTAAACTTGGTGGCTGCTGGAAAATGTTAGGAAATGGTTACAAATCTGTAACCCGGACATTAAAAGAGAACAATGTCCATCCACTTCTAGGGTAGTCTTAGGCCCATCTGTGCAGAGTATAAATGTAAATCTCTGTCAAGGGGAAATCTCCCTACAGTTATAAGACACCACTGCAAGATGATGCTGGATTCAAAGAACCTGGCTTTTGGCCAGACAGCCTTATTCCCAGCTGCATGATTTTCTCAGAGCTCAAGTTGAATGGAATTGAGCCAACCCTTCTGATCCTTTTTTTCCAAAGCAATTTATGTCAGCCAGTAAATAATTACTCTCTTGTTCAAGGTTATTTCATTAAGGGTTTTGAGTGATCCTGAATACATTGTGAGAAACATGGCTTACAAACTTTTTAATTAAATATGCAAGTAGAACAGCAAGGAAAGTTGCCAAAAAATGTTCAAGTCTATCTTAATTTACTGCTACAACCTCAGCTCAAGCCACAAGAACTCATCAGAATTTGACTGAGTTCTATTATTTTTTGTGTGTAGGATGCCTGGTTCAATGAGGAGTGCAGGAGGGCATGCCAGGAGCAGCATCAGGCATACCAAAAAATGAGGCACCAACCCGGTGAAGCTACAACACAGGACTACATGCAGGCCAACCAATAGACAGTGCTAAGGAATCCCACAACCAATAAATCTCTGCAATCCTGCCACATCCAGTTGTGAATGGTGGCGGACAATTAAACAACCAACCAGTTGCTACTCATGCTACTACATTTCACAAGCATGACCCTGAGTTTCCTGTCATTGTCATTTCAATCCTTCGCCTTGCCCCCACTCTTACCTTTCTCTCCTTGCCCTGCTACAGTATTCCAATGAAGTCCTATGCAAGCTTGAGGAATGGCAGCTCATCTTTCAACTCAGCATTCTACAGCCTTCTGGACTCAGTGCTGAGTAGCACAATTTTAGATCATGACCTCTGCCTCCATTTTGTTTCTCTTTTTTTTGCTGGTTCTGTTTTTTCTTGAGTCTTTCTTTAGTCCCTTACTATGCATTCAGAGAGCTGCTATCTAGCCATTCACACCTCCTCGAGACACATCTATTTTTTTATGCATTACCCACTCCCTTTGGCTTTTGCACCATGAAACGTTTGTCATTTAATCTCTCCTCCCCTCCACTCTATCACAGATCTTCCCTTTTGTTCTTCCTCACCCTTCTTTCACTTTCTCAAAACTATTACATTTACATCTTCCCTCAGTACTGATGATGGTCATCAATCTAAAACGTTAAGTCTGTTTCTCTCCACAGATGTTTCTGACCTGTTGAGTGTTTCCAGCATTTTCTGTTTTTACTTATTATAAAAGCAACCAGAAACATTGTGCAGCAGACCATTAGCTTTCTCAAGCAATGGTTCCCCTGCCTGGACTGCTTGGCAAGTTGTGTGAAGGTCGGCAGGCAGTGGGATCACCTACAATACTCGCCGGAGAGTGTCTCCAAGTTTGTGCTGGTCTGCTGTGCCTTCTACAACTTGGCTATCATGAGGGTGCAGGCCTTGCCACCAAGCATCTGCAGGCTAGTTTGGCTGGAGGAAGGAGACGAGGAGAAAAGGGAGGATGCAGCCAGGACCCCTTCACTCCAAATGGGCTGAGAACACCTGCTTCCCCTGAGGAGAACCTTCGTTTACTATCATAGCCCCACCATTTCCCACCTTACTATCCATATCGGCACCCCATCACAGCACCCGCTTGGCCAAGATCTTGCATTAAAAGCTATCACCGACGACCTTTGCATAACATGTTTATCCAAAAACACATCCACTTATACAAACAGCAATGAATTATGCACGCTTGTGCATTCCCTTAGTGCCTGTCTTGCAGATGTATTGCCTGTCCTCGTACTACCTCAGTGACAGCCTATGGCTAGTGAAAGACTGCTGACTTTCAGTGGGGGAGAGTGCAGCTAGCTTTTCAGGATGCCCTTGAGCTGCCCCGGGCATAGGCAATAATGATAGCATGAATGCCATCGTCCTGAGAGAACAGCAGGTTTGTGCGCCAAAGAGCCACTACACTCCCCCAGAGGAGCACCTCAGCAATCCTAGTAATCTGTTGGCAGACAGATTACTGGACTGCTAGGAGTGCCTGCATGTTCCTTTGAGCACTGAGATCTGCAGCCATGATGGCAGCAGTCTGAGCCTTCATGACAATAAGTGGATCTCATGACTTCCATCTGAACTTATACTGCAGCACTGAGATGCTGAGTGGCTTCTGCCTGTGCTGCAATGGAAGTTATGACAGCACCCACCAGATGCAGCATCACACATGGGTCTGCAAGTGCTGTCATGGAGCTGGCCACAATTTCCACATTAGAAAGGATAGGCTCCAAAATATGCCCTCTGCCATGCTGGAGACAGACTCCTTCATGTTCCTTGACAGTGGCAGCATGCAGTCTGGCAAACCTGCCAAAACATTAAGCATCTCGGTGTGCATCCTCATCAGTTTTCTCTGTATGCCACCCCATTCACACTTTCATCTGAGTCCCCTATAACAGATCTCATCTGTGACCTAGTGAGCTGACATACGAGCTATCCTTCCCCCATGTCCTGGCTGTGGCCCACTTGTGCCTGGTGACTCACCACAGTATGATCCTGACCCTATACTACCCTCTGAAGTTCTCAGAGTTCCAGTATCTGAGCTGCTGGCTATGAGCATCAACACAAGTGATAGTGCTTCTGTATCAGTGCTGTGCTGTTGCTCTTTTACTTACTCCTGGGTGTGCTGTGGCTGGGCAGGTGGCAGGTCTTGGGTATCTGAAAGCAGAAAATCCAAAGGGGAAGGTGGGGTTGGTGGAAAGCCCAAGACCCATGGACACTACCAGCAGCTTGCACTTCATGCCAGATAGCAGGATGAGTGTGAGGTGGAAGTTAAGAAGGGGCATAAGGTAGATAGATACCTTCATACTCGCAATGTTGTGTTGCAGTTGGGACCCATGCTACGAAATCTTCCATTGGCTCAGGGGATGCCTGTCTCCAGCTTCTATTCTGTTCTGATCTATCACATGCTACCTTCTCCTGCAAGAGAGAGGGAAGAATGCCAGTGGTTGTACTGCACTGTATTTGAGTGATATGCCTGCCATAGGTGGAGGTTTTTGGAGGTGGCAAGAGGCGGGTGTGAGGTTGTCATCATTGGTGTGTGTGTGAGGGCAAGGAAGAGTATATGAATGTTAGGCTTGTCCTGAGTACTAGGGACTCCTGATAGGTGAGTGATTGGGGTTTGGTGCATTGGGCATCGTCAGAGGTTGGTGGTGAGTAGGAGATGTCATGAGAAGAAGCATTCACTGACATTGACCAACCTGTGTGAGGTCCTTGATCTTATTCCAGCACGGCTGCCAGGTCCTCAGTAAAAAAGGCCCTGTGTTTACCTTCTTGGCCACCTGCTCCCATTTCCTTTGGCTGGCATCCCTTGTTGGACTCATGGCTCCCCACAGAAACAAAGGCTCTCTACTCCTGTTGACTCCCATGACTAAGGTCACCAGCACCACATCTGTGAATCTGGGAATCCATTTTCTGCACTGGTGCTCTATTTGCTTTGTTTCCAATTGCAATCTATGCAGCACTGGAAGTCAGCAGCAGCTTCATAACTGTCAGTGCAGCTCCACTTTAAGAGAGAGAAACAGAGTTAACGTTTCGAGTCCAACTGACCCTTCTTACTCTGAAGAAGCGTCATACAAGGGCCTGAATTTTACCCTTGGCGGGAGTGCGTGATTGGCAGGCCCCTGACTGCAATCAGCCCATGGTTTCACACCGGCTGGCCAATTAAGGCCCACCCAGCGTGAAACGCGTCTTCCCAATGGTTGGGAAGGGCCGGGGGTGGTGGGGGGTGGGGCCTGTCGGGCGTCGGGTCTAATGGTGACCCGACGAGCGGTTTAAAAATGGCAAAGGCAGCTCCTTGAAGGCTGCCAGGGAAGAACCATATATCCTGCAGTATGGCGACTGAAGCTATGGCCTCAACAGTGACCGGAGATGCAAGGCAGGAGGGCAGGTTGGGTGGGCACTTGGCTCCCCCCCGCCCGGTTTCCGGATGAGTGCCTCGCAGTGCTCTTGGAGGATGTGGCTGCCAAGAGGGACACCACACCTGGCATAAAATGTATGGGAGGAGGTGGCAGCCGAGGTCAGCAGCCACGACATTGTGAGCCACACACGGGTGCAGTGCCGCAAAAGATTCAATGACCTGCTGTGCTTGGCGAGGGTGAGTACCGTGTTGGCATGGATCACTGTGGAGAAGTGTTAAGGTCTGGCTGTCCCCCCATTGAGTTCATAGGTGTTAGAGTCTGAGTGCCAATTGTCAATGATGCCAGAGCTGGCCAAGGGGGTGAGCCCTGGCTGCTTAGACTGAGTGCCTTGTGGCTCAAGGGCCATGATTCAGTTGTGCTTTGCAAGGTGTTCCTCGGGTGGGGTTGGCCAGGCTGCATTGGTTCTGCAGGTAGAGAGTGGACTAATCAATGGTCCTTTAGCCTTTCAGAAGGCGAGCCATAACCACTTTGAGAAGTCAAGGACATGCAGAGGCCCCCCCAAACCTCCTAATATTGACCAGGACGCCTTGGAGCTGGAGAGCTGCCTCGCACCTCATTCAGCCAGTTGTGGAGAGGCTCGGGTGCCAGACGAAGGTAAGAGTGCAGTGCACAGAGGTGAGAGTTTCAGATTGTGCAAACATCCTTGTGTAGTCTCTTAATTGATGGGAGCCTCAAAACTGGAGCCTCCATTGATCATTGAAAGACGATGGCACCATAATGCAGATCTCCATAAGGGTATGCATGCCATGGTCTGATGTGGAGGAGTCCATGCAGAGCACAAGCACTGCATTGACCTTCATGGCAGAGCACACTGCCTCCTCCATTGAGAGAGTGGCAACTCTCACGGAGGGGCAGCTCCAGGGACAGAATCAGGTGTTCCTGGGGCTGCGCTCAGACCTGCAAGCCCTCACACAGGCAATGACCTCAGGTGGTCAGTGCCAGTGTGGGAGATGGATAAGGCTCCCAGTATCCCAGCTAGGTGCCCGTCCGTCAATGGAGAGTAGGGAGGTCCAAAGCGACCTCACGTTGACGCACGAGCTGCTTGTCGTCTTTGTGGGCTCCTCTCAGGGCGCTCTGGATGACAGCAGCAGCTCCTCTGCCCATCTGCCAGTGACCATGACATCTGATGAGGCTGTGATGACAGGAGAGATGCCATTCGTGGCCCTGGCTGCTCCCTCCCAGGCAGGGCCAGCACAGGCTCCACTGGTCAGAGGACAACCGCCAAGGTCATCACGACCAACAACAGCAGGCTGCCTCCAATGCCACTACCAGCAACAGTGGGGGGGGGGGGGGGGGGCACCAGGACGCAGCACTCATAAACGTAAGTGTAAGGCACCATGAACACAAGAGGGACTGGTCACGGGTGATCTTCTGTTATGTAATGTTTTGTTTAAATGTTTACTGGTGTGGAAATGAACACCAGAGATGGTAATATTAATTTGCTTTGAGCGTGAAAATTATATAAATTTTGCTTTTGTCGTAATGGTCTGAGTATGTGTCACCTTTTTTTTGGTGCAGGGTATGCCAGTATGTAATGTTGGACATGAGTGGCTCTAAACTTTATTGCACAGGCACTGAGTGAACTTTGGGTTCAAGTGAAAGGGTCATTTCAGACATCCTGGATCGAGGTGGCTGCCCTGGCATGAGGTGGAAGCAGATCTTTGGTAGCCTAGCTGAAGAAGCGTTGGATCAAGGCATTCCTGGTGTCCCTGATTCCCTGAAGGATACAGAGATCTACTTCCATGCCCTCAGCATTCTCCTCACCGAGCTCCTCTTCTGACTCACTACTGGAATAATCCTCTGTGGCCTGTGGAGCTGTCTCAAGATCATCTTCATCCAGTGGGTTCCCCCCCTTGCCAGCGCCAGATTGTGGAGAGCACAACATGAAACCACTATCAGTGACAGCCACTCTGGGGGGTATCGTTGTGCTCCTCCTGAACGGGCCAGGCATCGGAAGCGCATCTTCAGAAGACCTATGGTCCTTCCTACCACTGCCCTTGTGGAGGCATGACTCCTATTATAATGCTGCTCTGGCCCTGTTCTTGGGTGGCGGAGAGGTGTCATAAGCCACCTTTTCAACAGATAGCCCTTGTCAACCAGCAGCCATCCATCCAGTAGGGCTGGAGCACTGAATAGCAATGGCACCTGGGAGTGTCTCAGGATGTAAGTGTATGGGTGCTGCCAGGGTCCCTTGTGCAGACTTGCAGAATCTGCGTCTTGTGGTCACAAACTACCTGGATGTTCATCGAGTGGAAGTCCTTCCTGTTGATGAAGGCAGCCGGCTGACCCACTGGTACCTTGAGCGCCACATGTGTGCAGTCGATTGCACCCTGGATGTGGGGGAACCCAGCAATCACTGCAAACCCTCTGGCTTGCTCAGCCTGGCTGGCTTCGTCCGTACGGAAATGAATAAATGTCATTACCCACCTGAACAGAGCTTCTGTCACCAGCTTGACACAACTGTGGACAGCTGATTGGGACACTCCACAAAGATGACCCCTGGAAAGAGCTGGAGGCATAGAAATTGAGGGCCACTGTGACCTTCAGAGTCACTGGCATGGGGCGTCTACCCACACAGTTGGAGGTGATATCAGCCCTAATCATCTCAGAAATGGAGGTCACAGTCTCCCTGGAGAGGCAGAGCCTCCTTCGGCATTGCATCTTGGACATATTGAGATAGCTGCATCACTGCCTGTAAACCCTGGCAGCAGAATAGTGGCATCTTCTGTGGCCTTGTACTACCTGCTGGCCCTGCACCCCTTGTACCTACGCCTCTCCTCCCACAGGTCACTCTGCTGGAAGCTACATTGGGACACCTGGCCTCCTCTCCCTTCTGCCCCTCTCTTCCTCCTCAGAGGAGTCACCTCCAGCGCACAGCACAATCCCCATTACCAGGGTGACAGAAGGCTGCCTGATACCTGGAAGGGCCCACACGGTCAGAATCCTCTGGGGGCCTTGGAGACACCAATGAGTCCTGAAATGAAGCCTGGAAATGCTAAGAATGAAACTCAGAACTGAGATGAAGCTGTCATGTTCCAATATGCAACCAGCAGGAAACTGTCTCCTAAACTCCTGACTACTCACAATGGCAACGCTGCTAGCCCTTTTTACCCCACCCTTGGATGAGGTTTTGCAAATTGTGGGTTGCCCGCCTGCTCGTTTTGCCCATGCGACAAGTGCGAAATTGCGCGGGCGACATAAAAATGGGATCATTTTGGTCTTTAATGGCCTTAAGTGGCCTTTCAATTGATGGCGGGCATGGCTCCAACAACTGCGCGTGCCCACTGACCTGAAGATTGTGTATGTGAGTTGATATCGGGACACTCGCCCCACATCATCTCTGCGTGATTTTACATCAGATCAGGTCAGGTGCATGCCTGCCCGTGAGGCGTAAAATTCTGCCCATGTGCTAGCATCTCACATTTAAGGCTCCTTGGTAAGCGTGCAGCCAGCCAGAAGCAAGGGTCGCTCTCAGCTACTTGTCACAACCAGGCGAATGAGGAGACAGCACAAAGGTTGTGTGCTGCCTACTTCAATGGGATCGGGATGGGTAGATTGTGAATTGTGACCCATGGGCTTGAAAACAGGGAGACCAATTTTTGGCCTGTTGTCTGTTGTGAATGAATATAAAATTGTTATCAACAAAAAATCTCGACAGGTCAGAGAGATATAAAGTTAACATTTCAGTTCAATGATCTTTTGTCAGAACATGACCATCAGGTGCATCATCAAGCAAGCCATTTTGAAGATAAACTTCAGGTGCCTAGATAGGTCTAGAGGCTCCCATCAATACTGACAAGTGAAGGTGTCCAGATCAGAGTGGGACGCTGCATCCTGATCATCATTGCACTGCAGAAAGGATTACAGTGGAGGATGACCAAGACGCTCATCAGTCATCTTTTGATGAGGAGAAAAATGAAGAGGAGAAGGATAAGATGGAGGGACCATGAACTATATGAAGATGAAGGCAGCCATTCATCACCTGGGTACTCAGCTGGATGGAGACCATGTTCATTTCTGTCCAGAATGCCAGGGATGCCATTATAGCTCAAAGGTTCAGCTAGTAGGAAAAAGATGAAATCCTCCAGCCAACTACCACCACCACCTCCTCACTTTGAGCTTAACAGGTCTTCAAACATGCATACATCCAGTCACCCAATAGGTCTCGATATGTATTGATCTTCATCATGAAGCAAGCGAAAGGGTGAGTTGACAGTCAGGACACACAGGACCAATGTATGGAAGTGGCATGTTTTACGTGGTATTATAAGAAAAGAAACTTAACAACATAACCTTTTGTCAAAAGCCCACATACTATCCTTGATGATTTATAGTTACATCAACTTATGCTTTCCACTGCTTCCAAGTGATACATCCTCTGCAGCTTCAGCAAATGTAGAGGCAAGCTGCTCCAATCTCTGTTCTGACTGCTAAGATATTCTTAACCTTCGACCTTTGGGTTTTAGAGTCTGTTGTGGAACCATGCTTTATATCAAAAAATGATTTTGGATTTATTGGCGGAAAACCCCTAATTGATTTTCTTTAAAAAAAGACTAAAGCCACATTCCTGTGACTTGATTCAACCCTCAGTAGCAGGCATGTAGCCAAATAATTGAGTCTGGCCCTGCACAGTATGGTAATCTAGGCCCCTCATGGGAACCAAAACCAAGAGATTTTTAGCCAAAAGCACCTCAAGAAACAGAAAAGGGATCTGAGCAGCTTGCCTCTACAGGCAGAATTGTCCCAGATTTGCACTAAGTGCTGTTGCAGGCGTGAAAAAAATTGTTTTACCTGGCGTCTGCAATGGCGGGTTTTCGAGCCGTACCATCCCCTTTCTGCCTCATAAATTATGCAGTCACGGGAAACACGCCGGATGCTGGCAGCAGGCCTTCGATTGCCCCGCCATGCCATTACCTCGCCACTTCAGCACACCGGGCACCATAGTTAAAATGCAACCGCGCGCACACTTCTCAATGCTTGCAGCCCAGGACTGCTCCGCTGAAAACATGGCCCTGAAGCCCCCCATTTTAGTGACACAACCCTGGGGCACCTTCTGGATGCTGTGGAGGCCCGCCGTGAAGTCCTCTACCCCCGCTCTGGCCGCAGGAGGCCCATCAGTCTCACCACCCCAGCTTGGGAGGCAGTGACAGAGGTGGTCAGTGCCAACACTGCACACAAGAGGTCAGCCAACTAAGGCAGAAAACAGATGAATGATCTCACCCGTGCCACCAGGGAAAGTCAACCATCTCATCACTCTAAACTCACGCGCTCACAAGGCCATCACACATTCAATGGTATTTCACTCACTGCCAGCTCAAGGGACATCACCACTCACTCTCTCACACAAGCCCTAACATCTCCATCCGGTCTCATTTCCTCTGGATAATGCTTCCTCATCCTGCCTATGGCTCCACTCAGCACACACGCATGCCTGCAATCCTTCTCATTTGACCTGGTATGCACCTTGCTCACACTCTCTCCATCTGTTTTTAAGCAGGACAAAATCACGCACAATCACCGGGAGAGGCCCCAGACCTTGGGGGTGGAGTGCAAGACATCAAGGTCCTCACTCCGTTCGAGAGCCACGCATAGGAGCTGGCTGGAGAGGACGCTGACCATTCCTGTGACGATGGTGAGGTCAGCGGCAAGCATCCATGTGAGGATCCTGCACCATATCATCCCATTCTCAGTGCTACTCCGAGTCCACTGTTCTGTGTTCAACGCAACTGGCAAACATTAATAATCTCCACTTTCTCTCCTAGGTACATCTGCCACATCAACCTCAGGCAACTGTGACCCCAACCTCCGTGCCAAGAGCACCTCGGATGAGGAGGCCCGTCACGGCGCTCACCCACACCCTCCACCAGCACAGAAACACACACCTCAGAGGGACCTGGATGTAGAGTAGGCTTGGGATCACAAACTGGCAAGCGGACCACACAATCTTTTCCACAGCAGACGAAGGCAGGGATATCCGAGGTCATCAGCACTCAAAGGTCTACTGGAGGCAAGGAATTTGCTGAGTCTGACTCAGATGATGAGCCTCTGGACTCTGTCCTCAGTCAGTTGGTGGAGCTGTAAAGGCAATCATGGGAACATCATGAAGGGATGTCTGGTGCACTGCTCAGATTGCAAGGGACGATGGTGGAGTCTGTCCGCCTTCAGTCCGAGGTGATAGTGCCCGCATGCCAACATGTCGAGGTTAATACTGGAAGGATGGCAGCCGCCATGGAGACCTTGGTCCAGGACATTGGTCCTGCACTGCTGTGCGGGCTGAACCCCATCGCTGATGCCATAGTTAGCCTCCAACAGTGTGTGCATGAGAGGGGTGCAGGGTAGCTCGATCTCACTCCAGCTTCCCCTTCTCCTCAAGAAGTCAGCCAGGTGCTCTCAGGTACCCATAGGGAGGAGGACCAGCAGGCGCACACTCTGGGGCCATCCACCCAGGTGACTCCAGGAATGTCTCGCCCATCCGAATCCCCTCTTCCTGTGACCCCAGCAGCTCCAGTTCCACAGGCTGAGGAGGGTGCAGCTAGCCCACAGCAGAACAACCAAAGCAGGGTGGAGCCCTCCAGGTCTCGGCCCTCTGGAGGATGTCAAAGTCATCACAGACAAGTGTGCAGCAGTCAGCAGGCTGCCTCCACCTCCGCTATGGATGTCAGGGGAGCACCAAGACATAGCGGCAGTGTTAGGAAGGTTAAGAAAATATAGTTGGACAGCCACAGCATGGGTATTAATCACTTGTACATAATGTTTACTATTGTAAATTAACTCCCAAAAATGTCCCCTTGCCTATAGCTCCTTGTTATAATGAACAGTGTTTCTGTCACTGAGGTGTGAAACCTTCGTTCCTGCACAAGATAAAGGCAGGTGTCTCAGTCCAGGGCCTCTTCCCTGTAAGATGTGTAACCTTCAGCCCAAAGTGATGGTCTGTCTTCACACTCACTGGACACATTAGTGATGCCTGCACCTCGATGGTGCTTGTCATTGCTGCCAGAATGTTGTGGGCAGGCATCACAGAGTTCCATCATCCTTTCTGTGTGCTCTCAGCACCTTTAAGGTGGGGCTGGCCCCCATCTCTTCGGCATCTGTGACCAATGATGCTGTGGTCCTGAAGGGGGCAGGTACTGAAGGCGATCAAAGGATCAGGTGCATTTAAAGTTTCATGGCTGCGTCTCCATGATATGACCCTGATCACAGAGCACAAGCGAGTTGCCTTCAGCCAGACAGGAGTCAGACATTCACCAGAGGCTATGTGAACATCTATGGAGTGTCCTCATCATGGTCCTGGAATCTATCAACTACTGGGGCCTCCGCTGCGTCTCCATGACATGAGCCTGTGAGCACTGAGGGTATGTGCATAGTTATCAGCCACACAGGAGACAAACGTTCACAAATGCAAGGTGGGGATGTCAGGACTATCCTCACTGCATCTTGTCATCATCCTCCATGAATCTTGCAGCTATGAGAGCCTCCAGAGCACGCCTGCCCCATCTGGCCAGTATAATGGCCTCTTCGCCGGTATCCTCGCCTTCGAGGACCTCATCACCATCATCCCCTACAATGTCCTCCTCATCGGAGGAGACGTGCAGCTCTTCCACCTCCTCTTCAGCCAGGTCTTCCCCACTTGCAATGCCAGGTTGTGTAGCGCACTGCAAGCTACAATGAAGCGTGACACCTTCTGGGGACTGTATTGTAATGCTTTACCGGATATGTCAAGGCGGCACCGGAACCTTATTTTCAAAATGCCTATCGTTTGTACCACCAAAGTCCAGACTGCAGCATGAGCCTTGTTATACCGTTGCTCTGCTGCAGTCTGAGGCCACTGCACGTGCGTCATCAGTCACGTCCTTTGTGGATAACACTTGTCCCCGAGGAGCCAACACTGCAGCCTCTGTGGACCCTGGATGATGTCAGGGATCTGAGGCCTGCTATGGATGTAAGAGCCGTGGAGTCTCCCTGGGAATTGTATGCAGACCTGTAGGATGCATTTGTGGTGGTCGCAGACCAGCTGAACATTCAGCGAGTGGAAGCCCTTGCTGTCGACTTAATTGACTGCTTGTTGCCACGGAGATCTAAGCACCACGTGAATGCAGTCAATGGCACCCCGCACCTGTGGGAAACCAGAGATTTGCGCAAATCCCAGTGCTCTTGCTTCCTGGCTTTCCTAATCCCAGGCAAAATGAACAAAGCTCTGTGCCTTCATGAAGATGGCATCCGTGACCTCCTGGATATACTTGTGCGTGGAGGCTTGCAAGATCCCGCACAGGTCACCTATGGAGCCTTGGCATAAAAATTGAGCGCTGTGGTCAATTTCCCGGCCACTGGAGTCAAATCCTGCAGCTTGTGGCATATATGGCCAATTAGTTCTCTAGACATACATAGTCTTCAGCAACACTGGTTCTCAGTAATCTGCAGGAATGACCAAGTGCCATCTATAGACCCTGGATCCAGTGAAGCACCTACGACCAACGGCTCTCTGTGGATCTTCAGCTGCATGCACAGCAGGTCCTGCTGCCTCTTCATTTTGAGGGAGGTGCTCCTCCCTTTGCTGAGCCAGGAACCTCCACCGCTCTCTTCTTCTCTGCTCTCTGTAACCATGAGGCGTACCGTAAATCATCAGGCTCCATGATCCTGATGTTCTCCTCCTGGAGAATCAAACAGAGAGAGACGTGTGGGTTAGCATATGTGCCCTTAGAAGCTCTCTTGGTTAAATCTGAAAGCTCCTTCATGCATGCAGGAGAATGCCGACCACCACTTAGAAGGCCAGTGTGTAGTGCGCTTCATGATTGCCTGAAACCCTACCCACCTCCGCCCCACGCCACTTGGCCGATTGGCTGCATGCTGTGCTCTCAGCTCAAGCACAGGCATTCTCCTAACTCACACTGCAAGGCTGCACTATTAGCTTGAACCATGATGGATACTGGTCCAAACCATAATCAAGACATTGCAGGCGGCTCTGAGAGTCCCCACCAGCGACCATGCCGTGCCCACCTTTCACAAGCGTGTTGTACAGCTTGCCCAGTCGGCCAATTGTTCTGCTGCCCCCTAAAACGCACATTAATTTACAGTCTGCGCCCAAGAGGTGAAAAGTTCTGGAGCATTTGTTGGCACTTTCATACTTTTGCGTTGCTTGAGTGGACAGTAAAGCTTCTGAGGCCTGACTCCAAGCAGGTCAATGGAGCTAGTATATAAACAAAACGTTAACTCTGTTTCTCTCTCCACAGATGCTGCCAGTCCTGCTGAGTTTGTCCAGCATTTTCTGTTCTTATTTGAGCTTTCTAGTATCCGCAGTATTTTGCTTTTATGTCAATGGAGCTGCTTCTGAATGGTCTCAGCTGTGGAAGAATGCTCAGTTTTGACAAGCTTTTCCAGGTGCCTGGCTGCTTCCCTCACATCCCACCAACCACCCCCCCCACCACCCCTCACAACCGCACTCCCCCCGACCTTCACCCCCACCTTGCGTACTTCCTTTAGTCTGTGGATGATTCCAGTGAGAAGAGCTTACAATGAGATGCCGATATGTGGCGGCGGGAAACGCCATTGACAGGTGGAGTGGACGAGAGCAAACTGGTTTTACGATGGTGTGAAAACCAATTTTTTGGCCTTCTTACCATATTGTCCTCCCCCTGCCCGTCATGACGTGCGAGACCAAAGGGACCAGATGATTCTGCCCAACCTCTGTAGAAGCCATAAGCATTTCACTACATAGAAGCAGTAGGAATAGGAAGAATAAAGCTTTGTAGTTCAACAGGGTATGGACATGAGTGCATGAGAAAAAGTTATGCTGTAAAGTTTCCATTCTTTAGGGCAATTACATAAAATGTATGGTGGTAACTACCCATTTCAGATGCTTGATAGAATTAAAAGACATGAATTGAGGAGGGTCAATGGAGGATGTGGATTGGGCACTTGGTTGTTGGCAGGACTGCTTTGTGTCAGTGGGATTGGGGGAGGAGGATGGACTGTGGGCATATGGATCTGGTGGTGGTAACTAACTGAACCTTGCAGCTTTAAGGGAACCCCTGATGCCCTGGGCAGCAACGTGAGTGTTTAGTGTTGTCTTGGGGTTGCCGTCTTCTCCCCTTTCCTCCTCCTCCTCAGGTTCATTTTCAGATGATCCGTGCTCAGTGCCTTGATCCTCCTGTAGCTCCAATCATCGATCTGCACAATTTTATGTAGAGTGCAGCACACCATGATTATTTAGAGACACTGGCTGGTGTGCACTGAAGGATGCCTCCAGATCTGTCCAGGCACCTGAACCATATCGTGAGGATGCTGATCACTCGTTCAACAGCACATCTGGGTATCATCTAGCTTTCATAGCGCTCTTGGGGTTCATTGTTTGAGTGTTTCGTGAGTGTCCCTGCACCACGGTCACTCAGCCCAATCCTGATATAATGGGATGCATCTCTCTGGTAGACACCCTCATTGAATACAATGCAACCACTGGGTGAAGTCCTCACCTTCAATTAGTCACAGATCTGTTCTTTTGTCCCTAGTAGGAAAGAAAAGAATGCAAAATGCAAGGAAAAGGGAGAGAACTGGAGGTGGGCCCTCACAAATTGTCCAGCTCAGAGATACAGAGGCATAGACCATGGAGATAAGTGGTGTAACTACATCATTGTCAATTAGAGATGGAGAGGCTGGGAATTCCCAGAAGGCAGGTGACAGAATTTAAGATACCTCTGACCCACATGGTAGCTTTATTTCATTGATGACTGAACTATGAGAAGCCTGAGAATCATGATTGTGAACATTACTCATTCATTAGGATTAACTCACATCCCCTGATTTGGTCTTCCAGGGGATTTGCCATGGAGCTGAGCTGTGTGGACATGTCTGTGATGATTCCTCATACACACATAGCAATCCATGCCCTCAAATCAACTGGGTATATTCATAAACCACAAGGAATTTCATTCCTCTGGTGGTGTTTAACCACATGAAAAGGTTTATACAGACATGCCCTAGATTCCTGGGAAGTTGTCATGATGCTTTCATTCTGCGGCAGTCCAAGCTCCCTGACCTCGTTGGGCCTGGGAGCAGATATAAAGGTTGGCTGCTAGAAAAAAGAGATATCCACTAGTTGCTGCTAATTGAAGAAAGAAACAGGAGAAACAAACTTTTATCAGCATTGGGAGGAAGAAACTAGCTGCTGTCACCAAGATCCAAGATCCATTAGGAGGTGAAAAAGTGCATAGAAAGCGAAGGCTGAGTGCTACTGAAACTAATGATGTAAGGAGTGATGTGAAGGATTGGGAAGACAGAGTGGTAGGCAAAGGAGGTTATACACAAGGTGTAGGCGAATCAGCAACCGTGTAAGCCATTTTCCCGACCTGGTTAGACCATTTAGCCATTCCCTGCGTGCTTCCAAGACCGAAGTACAATGCTTCTGCTGCTCACCTCCTCAGCCATCTTCAACCACACCTTCTTGGTGACAGCTGTAAGTTTCTTCCTCCCATTGATTCATCCTGTTCCTTTCTGCACCTAGCAGTAACTCGAGTAAGCACCATTGAATCTGTGTGCTGGCCTTGCTCTTTGTGAGTCCATGTTAAATACCTCCTAACTCAGGGGTTGGTAACCTATGGCACTTGTGATGGATGAGGTTTCATGCTTTTTCTGAAGCCCGCCAGGGCTCCCTGCCTGCCCGCCAACCTTAAGGTTGGATGGGCAGCTCCATTAATGATGTTAATGAGTTTGTCAATGGCCTCAATAGGCCGTTGACAGGTCGGCGGGGACACAGCTAATTCGGCTGCGCCCCGCCGACCTTGAAAATTGAAATGACATGGGGTGATGTCAGGAGTTCCGCCCGATGTCATCCTGCATCATTTTACGCGTTGTTGAGCGGGCCCCGCCCCCCCCTCTCACTGACCTAAAGATCCTGGCCAATGAAAAGCTCGTAGATTAGTGGCAAGAAATCCAAGCCAATACGTAGTGGATTGAATTAATTCCAACTAACTTCTGATTGGGTACATTAACTTTCCACAACCAATCTGTGGTATTAACGGCTGGCAGTGAACTGAGGCAATTCCTGGTCTTTAAAATGTGTACTACTTAAATGTAATATCTAGCTATTTTTATAAACGATTACAAACTAGTTGTATAACTAGTATATCTAGGTGTATAACTTTTGAAAGTAATGCTCGCAATCATTATCTCCATTATTAATTATATGGTTAAGTTGACTCCAAGATAATGTGGGAGACCCAATAATATAAAACCTGAGTCAGGGAGATCCTCAGTGTTAATAAAAACAGAAAATACTAGAAATTCTCAGCAGGTCAGGCAGCATCTGTGGAGAGAGAAACACAGTTAACATTTCAGGTAACTTACTTTCACCAAAACAGGGATGTAGTAGGTCTTAAGCAAGTGAAAGATTGAGTGTGGGGGAAAAGGACAAAAGGGAAGATTTGTGAAAGGGTGGAAGATAGGAGAGACTAATTCACCAAAGGGATGATGGTGCAAGGCAAAGGAGATGGTAATGGGACAAGAGACTAAGCAAAAGATGCGCCTAGAGGAGCTATAAATGGCAGAACGATGAAAAGCTGCCACCTGAAAGCAAAAAAGAGAGAAAAACAAGAGGGAAAGACAAAACCAACAAAGAAAAAGAGAAAAAAACTGAGAGGAGAGGTTACAGTTAAAAATTGTTGAATTCGGGAAGGCTATAAAGTAACTAATTGAAAGATGAGGTGCTGTTCCTTGAGCTTCCTTTGAGCTTCATTGGAGCAGTATAAGAGGCTGAGAACAGAGAGGTCAAAGTGGGAGCAACATGCAGAATTAAAATGACAGGTAACTAGAAGCTCGGGGTCACACTTGTGGACAAAACTTGTGTGTTCCGCACAGCAATCACCCAATCTACGTTTGGTCTCTCCACAGACCAAACCATGAGTAGCAAATACAGTATACTAAATTGAAAAAAATACAAGTCAATTGCTGTTTTGCCTTGAAAGTATGTTTGAAGCCTTGGGCAGTGAGAAGGGAGGAGGTCAAAGGGCAGGTTTTGCATCTGCTGCACTTGCATGGAAGTTGCCACGGGAAGTTGAGGGATTGTTGGGGGTGATTGAGGAGTGGACCAGGATGTTGTGGAGGGAATGGTTCCTTTGGAATGCTGAAAGAGGAGGGAAAGGTGTAGTTGGTGTTGGCATCACGCTGGAGGTGGTGGAAATAGCAGAAGATGATCCGTTGAATATGGAGGCTTGTGGCATGGAAAGTTAGGACAAGGGAAACCCTATTGTGGTTCTTGGAGGAAGGGGTGAGTGCAGAAGTATGAGAACTGGAATGGACACCCTTCAGGGCCCTGTCAATCATGGCTGGGGGAAATTCTCAGCTGAGGAAAAATTAAGACATATCTTAATTATTAGTATGAAGGCAGTATTGTTGGAACAGATGCAAAGGAGATGAACAAACTGGGAGAATTGAATACAGTCCTTACAGGAAGCAGGGTATGAGGACATGTTGGCAAGGTAGCTGTGGGCTTATAGTGAGTAATGGTTGATAACCTATCTCCAGAAATGGAAATAGAGAAGTTGAGGAGTCAGAGATGAACCATGGGAAGGCAAGAGAAATTGGAAACAAAGTCGATGAAATTTTCCAGTTCATGATGAGAGCAAGAAACAGTACTGGTGCAGTCATTAGTATATACTGGAAAAAGCAGTGAGGGCGAGGATCTAAAAAGGACTGGAATAATGAATGTTCCATATATCCCACAAAAAGGCAGGCATAGCTAGGACCCATACTATATAGGTATAGATACCCATAGCAACAATTTTTATTTGGGGAAAGTAAGTGGAGTTAAAGAACAAGTATATAAAGAAGTAAAAGGTCCACTGGAAAATCTCATTGTAAATGATCTTCTGGGAACAACTGATCATAATAAAATTTAATTCCACATTAAAAGCAACACACTCCAATCCCAACTTAAACTTAAAGCCAAGTTAATAGGTATGAAGGGAGAACTGGCTAAAGTTGATTGATAAATAGATTAAACGGTATGGCATTAAATAAAAAGTGGGAAACATTTAAAGACACAATTCAAAATATTCAACAAAAACATTCCACCTGTGGCTTACGAAGTAAGTTAATGATAATATAAGATTAAAAGAAGAGGCTTATAATGTGGCAAAGAATTTGAATTAGGAGTGTTTTAGATACCAGCAAAGGGCCACCAAAAAGTTGCTAAAAAGGGAAAAAAATAGAATGAGTAAACTAGCCAGTAATATAAAAAGAGATTGTAAGAGCTTTTACAAGTATATAAAAAGGACAAGAGTAGCTAAAGCAACATTGGTCCCATACAGCAGAGACAGGAAAATTATCATGAGGAATAGACAAGTGGCAGAGATATTGAACAAACATTTTGAGCTAAATTTTCCCATCCTGACGTAGGGCAAACCCTCATTGGGTGGGTGAAAATAGAGGCAGATGGGCCCCACATGCAGTAATAGACCTGCCTGTTACATGGAGCTGAGATTCATGCCATTCAGCTCCTGATAACCCTTCAAACCAGTGCTTAAAGGGTATATGGCCCAGATGGACAAGCATACCAGTGTGCTGTGCTAATATGCTACGT
Source organism: Cetorhinus maximus (assembly GCF_964194155.1). Lineage (NCBI taxonomy): Eukaryota > Metazoa > Chordata > Chondrichthyes > Lamniformes > Cetorhinidae > Cetorhinus > Cetorhinus maximus. The sequence continues at coordinate 58,849,116 of NC_135879.1, forward strand.
GGTTTTAGCTGATTACATGCCTGGACAACATCTCCACCCATTGAGGCTGGACCAGTCTGTGCCTGCTCTTTCTGAGGTTTGGGGAGTAAGTTACACCCCAATGGGGTGCACATTATATGGGGCAAACAGAAAATTTACCAGTGTGGATTTTTCAGTAGCTTGGTTTAGAGATTCTTAACAATGGTGAGAAGTTTCTGTGAATCTCAAACATTTCACTAGCCAGAAAAACAAGCTTTTAAAAAGCCAATAACAATGGGGTTTCTTGTTGAGCATATTCCTTCCCAGCAATTATACCATTAAGAAATTACATAACTGTAATTCTCTGTCAAATATTTACCCCTTGAGCTATCACATTCCAGTACCCTTTTCTGTGGTTCTTTTTTCCTTGAATTCAGTAAAAATTTAATAACTTTTCATAGCTATTTCCCAAGGCTTTCAGCTCTCATTGCCTGAATTTGTTCTAGCATTAGCTGTTACTCAAGCCATTTTTATCCATCAGATTTCATTAAGTCTAAGACAGATGTTCCTTATTTTAATTGATGTCCTTGGTAACATTAATAACACTTTAACAAAAAGTTATGTAATTCATTTTATGCTTGTTTCAAATGCTGTCTGGCACTTTACTGCTAATGGTTTGTAGTTAATGTTTATTTCAGCAGTGAAATTAAATAGTGCAGCAGATACAGAAAATGAGTTTTTTCAAATATTTCACTGTTGTATGCTTGTAAACAATTGTTACTAAACGTATTTTAAAAATATATATGCATTTAGAAAATACTTAGATGTGTACTTGAAACGCCATAACCTACAGGATACAGACTAAGAGCTGGAATGTGGGATGTGATTGGATAGGACTTTCTTGGCTGGCACAGACACAATGGGCCAAATAGCCTCCTTTTATGCCATTAATTTTCTATGCTTCTTTGAGTTCACTGCCTGAAAAGATGGTAGAGGCAAAAAAGCCTCATCACAAAAACACATTTTATGCAGATCATCAAAACCTAAAATAAAGAAATCAACCTACTTCTGACTTAAGCTTCTGACTACATTGCACATATTTAATTAACAATGGAGGAGAAATGTGTTCATGTAATGCTGCTAATGTCAGCATCCAACATATGTTGTAATTGGTCTAGCATTGGTCTGCCATTTGCAGGAGAGAATTCCAAAGCTCTACCACCCTTTACATGCAGAGGTGTTTCCTAACTTCACTGCTGAAAAGTCTAGCTTGAATTTACTTACAGCTGACTGCTGCCTTCTAGTGGTTAATTTTTCTTAGTTTAACTTCTTACTTATTTTTCCAGTTTTCTTCCATTTATCTCCACTTTTATTGCTTTTAATGTCATTGCTTTCAAAATAGCTTTTTCCATTATTACTTTAATCTAAATTTAAACCTTATCTCAAAGTTCACAAATAGAAGCTAAGCACTGAACCTGCTGAGGATTGAATGTTATGAAATATCCAGAGGGTTTGAAAGGCACCACTTTTTTTTCTATTTCCAGAAAGATGTTTCAATGCTTGGTCAGTGTTGACCAATGAGGACAATACGTTATCCCAGACTGTCAATGCAACAAGCGAAACATGTTTAGTCTGCCTGTGGCCAACCTCCAGTCAGCAACAGTTTACAGGACGTAGCTAAATAAAATGGATTTCCCAGAAATGAAGTTTGTTCTGTTAACACTAACAAGCCATCAGAGGTAACAATATGACGTTCTGAACTTCAAGAGGTCCCATGTGGCTCAGCTGATCATACTCTTGCCTCTGAGTCAGAAGATTGTGGTTTCAAGCCCCACTGCAACTTGAGCATAAACATTTAGGCAATATCAACTATGGTTCAGTTGGTAGTATTCTCAACTCTGAGTCAGAGGGATGTGAGTTCAAGTTTTGCTTTTGGACTTAAGTGCAACAATCTAGGTTCACACTCCAGTACGTTACTGAGGGAGTGCTGTATTGTTTGTAGACTAAAGAGTTAAAATCAGGAACACCTGACACTGATGTAACTATGTGTAAAAACACGTTCTGGGAGGCTTCTTAGTTAAACAAAACAAACTTTATTTACACAAGAACTTCTGTGGCTGCTTGTATCCAGCCAGCTCCTCATCCAGCTATTTTTTCCGAGGAAATGCCTCCCTAGAATTTATTCTCCCGCGCTAGCCACACATTGGTTGAACAAATCACGTGACCCCTACTCAGTTGAACTGATCTTAAAGTGACAGTCATCACACTATGATGCAGCATCTCATGATTAAGTAACTGAGATATGGAGGGAAGAAGATGTGCAACCTCGTGTAGAGTACTGAGATGTACATGGATCTGTAAACAAGAATGCTTTTTACGAATAACAGTCTATGGTGGCACTCTTAGAACAACAGACAAATCCTAAAGAAAGCCCATCTAGACGCTGAACTTAAGACAAAACATGATGGCAGTGGACAGGGCGTAAAGACCCAGAAAAACTCCAAGAGAACATTGTAGACCTCAAAGACCTACAAACCCTTGGAAAAGGACACGAAGATAAAAAACTGAAGACTCACCTAAGAACAGAGCATCATGGGTGCTGCAGATACAAGCAGACACGCAGACCCAGAGTCCAGACAGCAGTGAGTACAGGTCACAACCTACAAGCCAAGCTATTGAAACAGAAAAATGTCCACAGCTTAGGACAAGCATGGAGTCTACATTTCCACTCACAGAACCTTTCCGAAGTGCTGAAGACTCATAACAGGCTCAACACTGGGGCAATTGAAGGAAGAAATTCTCCAGATACAAAAAGCTTCAGGTTTGCATAGGAAGGAACAACGGGATCGGGTCAGTACTTTGCTCTATGCAGTAGGAGCTATTACAGAGACGTAATAGCGAGACAGAGAGTCGATGAGGCTTCATGCTCATATGGTGAAGTCCTCCAGGCATTCGATGCTTACTTCCGTGTCCGAAAAAATTTGATCATTGAACAAGCAAAATTTAAAAAGAGGGAACAAAAACTGGGTGAATGCTTGGATTCATTCATAAATGACCTGTACAGACTCATAGAGAATTTCAACTATAGAATCCTCAGGGATGAATTAATACACGATAGTATAGTAGTTGGAGTCTTAGATGAAACCCCATCAGATCTTTTGCAAACGAGGGAAGATTTAACTCTCACAAAGGCAGTCCAAATAGCGTGACAGACTGAGCTTAGGAAGCAAAACAGAGTGGTTGTTTGTGGGGAAAGTGATGTCCCTTGAAAAAATAAGTGAAGCCATTCAACATGCCGGGCAGGAAAGAAAAAGTGCAGTGAAGCAAAAGCCCACAAAATCAGGAAAGAGCGCACCAACCGACATCTTGAGGTGCTCTCGTTGTGGCGGGAAAACCCTACACAAGCAGGAAGAATGCCCAGCAGGGGGAGCAGACCGCCACAACTGTGGAAAATTAGAACACTTTAATAATGTCTGCCGATCTAAAATACGAGTAGCTCACAGGAAGAAAGAGAAAATAACAAGGCCAAGTCAAATTCAAAAGGTGGAAGAACCACTGAAAAAACAAATAACTTTCCTAGGAGAAGTTAATAAAACAGAAAACAATTACTGGAGTATTAAATTAGAAGTTGATGGTCACCCCACAGAATTCAAGGTAGATATTGGTGCAGGTATTTCAGTATTATCTGATGAAGTAGAGATGCTTAAAAAAATCACATTACAGCCATCCTCCATCCAGCTGCAAGATCCAGCAGCGACTGCACTGAAAGTAATAGGTCAACAATTGGCAATATTAAGCTACAAGAATAAAGAAATTATTGAATCTCCATATGTTATACAGAAGCAGGAGTCAACATTATTAAGCAGGAAAGCAAGCTTGCAGTTGAGACTAATTTACAAGGTTGATGAAATTGCTGATGAGCAGTCCAGTAATGTATTCAGAAATGAATTTCCATCCTAATTTTCAAGCTTAGGAAAGCTGAAGAAGAATATCATGTAACCCTAAGGGCAGATGCTCAGCCTATATATTTCTTCACAGGGAGGAAGATCCCTAACCCACTCTTGGACAAATTCAAGAGCAAGATTGAACACATGTCATAACAAAGGGCCATCTCTCAAGTAACCATACCGATGGATTGCTGTTCTAGAATGGTCACAGTACCAAAGCCTAATGGTTCACTTAGCATCTGCATGGATGTGAGTCAATTAAACAAGATAGTAGAGTGCAAGATCCACACGATGGTATCAGTGGATGAAAGTCACACCAAATTAGCAAAACACTCTCTTCACAAAATTTGATGCAAACAGTGGCTTTTGACAGTTGCCTGTGGACAAAGAATCCAGATTGCTAACTACTTTTATCACCCCATTTGGTCGTTATTGTTTTAACATGTTACCATTTTGAATTGGTATTTGAATTCCTGCAAGTTCCCCTCTAAGACACAGACCACCCTGACTTGTAACTTTCACTACCACTGACTCCAAACCCCGGAATTCCATTCCTAGCAGCACTGTGGGTGTACCTACGACATATATGGACAGCAGCAGTTCAAGAAAGCACTCATCAACACCTTCTCAAGGGCAGTTAGGGATGGGCAATAAATGCTGGCCTAGCCAGCAATGCCCACATCCTGTGAACGAATCAATTTTTAAAAAAAATCCCTTTCCAGGTCCAACTCACCTATCAGCCCTATCCTTGCTGACCTCATTGATTCCCAATCCACAACATGCCAAATTTAATCCCATAATGGTGTCATCCATCCCCATCTCCTGCCCATAAACACCACCCCCACCCACTGTCAAACTCTTGTCTTTTGTATATACCCCACTCCTTTCTCCCCACCATTTCTGGCCTTCAGTCAATGAGGTCAATTTCTCTGGAATTTCAACCCTAAACCTGTCTCTCCCTTTAACATTCTCCTTAAAATCTGTTTTCTTGACCAGGCTTTTGCTCACCCCTCCTAGTATCCTCTTCTTTGGCTTGGTGTCATTTTAGTCTGTTTATGCTATCTCCTTCTCCTACTTCCTATGCCTCTGAAAAGCATGTTGGACTGTTATTCTAAAGTGCTATAAATGCAAGTTATTGTCACGTCACATTGAACTGTGACCCAGGTATGTTCGTGCACTCCAGCATCATAAAACTTTGCTTCAACTCCAGTGGATCAGATACTCTTTTAACAAAATCTATTGCACAGGTTAAAATTGCCCAGAAAACGACAGGAAAATGAGTGCAATAATTTTGTACCCAAAATTCTAAGCATAGGCCAAGCTAAACAAATGTTTGTTTTTCTAAGAACCAGAGATCTAAGGATTTGACTTTATGATTGATTGCTTGGACCTGAAAAACATGTAATACATTTCAAATGTTTGTTTATGGTCACTGAGGGGCAGTGTGGACTCTTTTGATTTGTACTTTTCTTTCACCGAGGAGTCTGTAGACGCTGGTGTCCAAGTTCATGCTGCTGAATTTGGAATTCTTGGAAGAAAAGTGGTCCCTAAAGAGGTATTTGTAGATCAATATCATGGTATACCAGTTCATACTGATATATTTTATTTTTGCATTGTTCCTGGTCTAATCCCTTTGAGTTTTCTAACAAGATGTAGCTTGTTTAAGATGATAAATGTCTGTTAAAATCAACCTCTAAGGTACAGCAGCAGGTTAGCTTAGCTCTATTGGCTTTCTAGTTTTAGGACTTGGAGCTGAGTCTAGCCTACCTGATGTGAGGAAGGTCTTTCTCTGCTGACTGAAGAGCTTGAGTAGAATCAACACATTTATTGTGGCTATGATCCCAGTGCATAACACCAGCCACCACTTAGCCAAAAAGATCCTAATTAGGAACCTTATTCTTAATGACCACAAGGATTGCTGGAAGACGAAGTGGAACAATTTTCCTTTGTATAGTGGGCATACATGCAAACATCAGCTTTCACTCTGACAATAGGGTTTTTGGGGTTCTCTCAACATTTACTGATAGGGAAGAATTCTCCCCCCATCGGGGTGGGGGGAAGTGCAGGAGCGGGCGTGGGCAAGCGCACGAAAGAGTGCAATGATCTCCCTGAGGCTAAGCGCTGCCTCAGGGAGATCGGCTCAGAATTAAAACTTTTAAGGTAAATGTTTAAAAAATTTCCTGGACGTGCCCCCTCATGTGACACTGTCACATGAGTTGGGACATGTCCATCACTTTAACTCAAACCTTTATTAAAAATTTTAAAACCCTCATGAAACCTCATCCCACCCGTGGATGAGGTTTCATGCTTTTTATGAAGCCCGCCAGGGCTCCCGACCTGCCCACCAACCCTAAGGTTGGACGGGCAGCCCTGTCAATTACCTAAATTGTTTTATTAATGGCCTCAATAGGGCGTTGACAGGTCGGCGGGCACACAGCTGACGACTGCGCCCCCGCCGACCTGAACATGGAAATGACGCAGGGTGACATCGGGAATTCCGCCCGACGTCATCCCGCGTCATTTTGGCCCGCTCGCCGACCTAAAGATCCTACCCATAGAATTCAATGTAGGACATACCTCCCACCGTCTCCACCCATCACACGCTTGTCTGAATATTGGCTAATGTAGCTGCAGACTGGGTCTGCTGGGTCCACTTTCAGGGACAGCGACAGGAACTGAGGTCTCTGAATAATGTAAGCAAGAACTCTCAGGCAATCCTACTGACAGTATATGGAGACTGAAGTCACTGCCGTTTGCATTGGGTGTGGCAAGGAAAGGAGAGAAGAATCGGACCAGTGCAAACAGGGGCAGAACTGTAATTGGGAATCAGAGGAATGGATAACAATGGAAGGGTGGCAGGAGACCACCATCGGAGACTCAAAGAATTGGTTTCTGGCACCATGGTTAAGTGATTAGAAGCAAGGGAAGCAGGGGACAGGGAGAGTTTTCTTGTGGGGCTAGGAGAAGCACTCCTGTTTCATTTTTTATGTAGAAGTGTAAATTGTACAGGAGTTCAAGCCCCCAGCTTCTTCTAGAAATGCTCTGTTTATTCTGTGCCTGCAGTATTTGGGTTTTCCCTTCAGAGTTTCATGTTCTTCTGTTTTTTTGCCAGTACAGGTAGAGGAATGTTGTGTAGATCAACAGCTTAGGTTAGAAAGACTGCAAAATTAAATCTTGTTGGGGTCGCTGTTGAATTATCAGCTTTCTGGGGGCTGTTTGCTTGCTTTCTTTGAAGCCATTGGTCAACTTTTGTCAGTTTTCAATGTTGGCTTAACAGAGAAGTAGTGTTCTTATGAATCTGGGTTTTGTTTTTGAGATGAAGTAGAGAGAGCTATTCTCTGCATCTGGTCCACAGTATTTCTGACCTGTTTCACCAACGATCCCAACACGTGAGAAGATTTAATTTTGTAGGCTTTCTAACCTAAGTTTGGATAACTGACTGAGTTAAAAAATGCTTTATACTTTGAACTTATTCTTGATTTCTTAGTTATCCAAGATTGAATGAAAAAGAAATCAACTTTGTAGCATAAAACATTATACCAACAGGCTCCCTGGCTAGACCAACTTGCCTCAAATCAGTTGCCAAATGGTGCTTTGTCAGACACCAAATGATCTACTCACAGGATTATATTCTTAATGGTGGTTTCCATCTGTGAATGTAAATCTAAGTGAAACTCAAATGAACATTTAATTTTCCCACATCAAATTTCTCTCTGTTACTTTAACAAAGGTGTTAACATTTTTTTTTTAAATAAGTTATTATGTCAGTTAAAATAGCAGTATTTGAAACAAGAAACATTACATTTTCAAACAATAACATTGCTAACAGTAATTTTAGGCCACTGAAGCTCACAGAAGTAAGGACATAGCTATAAATGATATTGTATCATTACACTGCCATTCCTGATATTTAGAAGTACAAAAAACATCGGGCAGAATTTAATGCTCTTCCCTGTGGCTGGATTGGTGGAGAGGGTCTTTCACTCAAGCAAGAGGATGGTGGGTGGGAACCCCACTGCCTTCCTACCTCCACCCCGATTAAGTCCTTGATGGGGTAGCCAGCAGAGGGGAGGGTAGTGGTGCGGGGAGGAGGGGTGGGGGATGTGGTGGTTTCCTTGTACAAAGGCACTCAGTACCTAATCGAGGGACCCAGCATTGGGAAGGGGTGGGCCCGCTGAGAGCCATCCCCTTGCTCTTGCTGCCAAAACCCCTCCTCCCTGTCCCCTGCGACCCCAACCCCTGCAATCTCCCACCCGCCTTCATTCACCTGTGGCCTGGGATCCATCGACAATATTAGACCTTGGGTGGGTGTCGTAGGAGCAGCAGCCACCTCCCTGCTGATGCACAGCTGCCACCCTCTGATTGGCTGGCAGCTCTGGATGGGCTGGATCTATGTGCCCGGGATCCTTGATCCTGAGGAAAGCACGCTGCTGTCCAATTAAGTGCCTGATTAGCATTTAATACAGTGGGCTTTCCCGAAGAGCGGCAATGTCGGTCCCTCGCCGGCTCTCCAGCCACCTGGTGAGACCCCCGTTGCTTCCATTAACTACCACCCATTGTATGTATTAATCCATTTTATTATTCAGTCTCATTAAATATTCATATTACACCATTTTTTATTCTTTGATATAGCTAATTTGATCTTATTCATAGTGTAATTATAAGTCTGTTTTTTCAGTCCAGTGGTAACCTGGTGAAGATAAACTGCAACTTATTTCAGTTAAATGTAAGCAGGTAGCTTTATTATTTTTCTTGTACAAAAAGTATGTTGCCTGTTCTGGACATTCTTATTAATACACAGTGATAAACTATGAAGATTTATGTGACGACTTTACTGCATTGTGATACAATGTTCCTTGAAATTCTGCCCAGTCACTGAGCTGATGTGCACTCAGTATTCATCATCAGCACTAGTGAGTGAGACAAAATGTGTTTACATTACTGTCCAGCCGTATGGTAATTCAAATAACTAAAGGGTCAATTATTCAGGGAATGATTCAGCGCTAGCACAAATTGTTTTAAGTTGTAATTAATGGAGGGGTCAGTTTGCAATGTCAGTCTAAGGCTTTAGCAGGAATCATTTTTTATTTAAAGAAAAACCCGATAGCATCAAACTGTATTTTCATGTCATAGATCTCTGACAATCTCCAGATGCTGCTTTAATTTTTCTGAAATATAAATCAAGCTCAATTTTCCTATGAAATAAATAGTGTATCTGTAATATCCCATACTTTTGGCAATTGAACACTTCTTCCCATCCAAACTCAACTATACCCTGTGGAGATAGAACTTGGCAGAAATAATTGAACAGAGTGAAGTTAACCTTCTGTCTTAGTTAGAATCAATATCAGAGAGGGAATTTGTTTGCTGACTATACTCTTGAATTGTTATTCACTTCATGAACTTCAACAGTTTCATAAAATCCCCTCACTCAGCTATACAATGTTAGAGCAGCCTGTTTATTGCATCCTCATTCAGGGAGCTCAAACATTCTCAAAGGACGACATGAAGAACTTTTGTTGATTCAACAGTTTAGTGTGGAATGCAGAACCATATGTAAAGTACAAATCTATGGGCAGAATCGTCCATGCTCACTGGCGTTGGGCGTGTTCGGTGGTGTAAGCAGACAATATGGTGAGAAGGCCAAAAATTGGTTTCACGATGTTGTAAAACCAGTTTGCGATCATCCACTCTGCCCGCCAATGGCGGGCTGCATTTCCCGCCATTGGATGTCGGGAAGCTCATTGTAATACATCCGCATAGTATTATAAGCCCAGCCTGCTGAAATTGCACCCCCCCCGCCCCCACCAGATCGTCAGCCAATGTTGGCATGCAATCACGCCAACATATTTCACGTATAATATTCAGCATATAAAAAGCATATAAAAGGCGTGCACTTGGCCGGCTGCACTTTGAGGAGAACTCAGAGATGAGTACACAGTAACGTTGCGGAGAGCTCGTCTGGGTCACCTGTTGGTCTTCAAGGTTGAGGCACATTGGTTGTGGGGCCAAGGGCTGCCCTGCAGTTGAGGCACATTGGTGGCAGGGGGCAAGGGCTGCCCTGTAATTGAGGCACATTGTAGGGGGTGGGGGGGGCAAGGGCTGCCCTGTGGTTGAAGGTAGTGCACAAGCAGGTGTGGGGTGGGGGGTTTGGGCGAGGGAAGCAGCTACACATTAGGGAAACCTTGTATAAAGTGACCATTCCTCCGCAGCTGAGACAGTTCAGGTGCAGCCACATTGATATGATTGGAGTTGGGCCTCTAGCTTCTCTGCCCACTCAAGCAACCCAGAAGCTTCAAAGTGCCACCAAATGCTCCAGATCTTTTCACCCCTTGGGCACAGACTGCAAACTACTGGGTGTTTTAGTGGACTACAGAACAGTTGGATGACTGGGCACGTTGTACAATCTCCTTGCTAAGGCTGGCCATGAAGCAGCCATTGGGGAGGCGCTCACAGCTCCTTGCAATGTCATCATCCCAGTTTGGACCAGTTGCTCCCATGGTTCAAGCCAACAGCGTAGCCTTGCGGCGCACATTGGGAGAATACCTGCGCCTGAGCTGAGAACTCAGCATGCAGTCCAAAGGGCAAAGCTGCCGCCAATCGGTCCGGTGGAGTGGGGCGGAGGTGGGTTGGGTTTCGGGCAGCCATGCAACGCACTAATCCCTGGCCTTCGAAGTGGTGGCCAGCACTCTCCAGGATGCATTAAGGGGCCTTCAGACTTAACCAAAAGAGGTTCTTAGTACACCCATGCTAACCCACGCCCTTCTCTCCTTCATCCTGCAGGAGGAGTAAATCAGGAGCATGGAACCTGGTGACCTAGCTGTATGCCTCATGGCTTACAGAGAGCAGAGATGAAAGAGAAGAGAGTGATGGAGGCACCTGGCGGGGCAGAGGGAGGAGCAGCACCCTCAGGAAGATGGAGCGACTGGGTCTCCCACACTCACCACCGAAGAGCCACAGTGAGCCTAGCTTTTTTTAAATTCTTTCACGGGATGTGTGCTTCACTGGCTGGTCCAGCATTTATTACCCATCCTTAGTTCCCCTTGAGAAAGTGGTAGTGAGCTGCCTTCTTGAACCGCTGCAGTCCATGTGGTGTAGGTACACCCACAGTGCTGTTAGGAAGGGAGTTCCAGGATTTTGATCCAGCAACAGTGAAGAAACGGCGATATATTTCCAAATCAGGATGGTGAGTGATAGGTGGTGGTGTTCCGAACAATCTGCTGCCCTTGCCTTTCTAGATGGTCGTGGGTTTGGAAGATGCTGTTGAAGGAGCCTTGGTGAATTCCTGCAGTGCATCTTGTAGATGGTACACACTGTTGCTACTGTGTGTTGGCGGTGGAGGGAGTGAATATTTGTGGATGTGGTGCCAATCAAGCAGGCTGCTTTGTCCTGCACGCTGTCAAGCTCCTTGAGTGTGTGGGAGCTGCACTCATCCAGGCAACTGGGGTGCATTCCATCACACTCCTGACCTGTGTCTTGTAGGTGGTGGAGAGGCTTTGGGGAGTCAGGAGGTGAGTTACTTGGCCCTGCTAGACCCAAGGTCTATAGATGCCGCCTTTCATTCCTGCAGATGACTGAGAACCAGTGTTGCCGAAGACTGCGCATGTCTCGGGAACTGTTCGGTCGCATCTCCAGCTACTGCAGGATTTGGCGCTGCGGGGACACGGAGGGCATCCACTCTCAGTAGCCATCAAAGTGACCACGGCGCTCAATTTCTATGACAGTGGATCCTTTCAGGGCTCCACAGGTGACCTCTGTGGGATATCACAAGTCTCCACTCATGGTCATGGATGCCATCTTCGCGAGAGCACACAACTTTGTGCATTTCACCCGTGACCAGGGCAGCCAGGATGCTAGAGCAATTGGAGTTGTCCAGATCTCGGATTTCCCACAGGTGCAGAGTGCCATTGACTGCACTCACATGGTGCTCATATCTCCATCGCAACAGGTAGCCAACTATGTCAACCACAAGGGCTTCCATCTGCTGAATGTGCAGCTGGCGTGCGACCACCACAAACACATCCTGCAGGTCTGCACATGGTTTTCAGGGAGTGTGCACGACTCTTCCTCAGTCAATCACAGATCCCTGAAGTCTTCCAGGGACACAGAGGCTGTAGGGGTGACTCCTCAGGGACAAGGGCTACCCGCAGAGGATGTGGCTGTTGACATCTTTATGGCGGCCTCAGACTGCAGCAGAGGGATGATACAACAAGGTTCATGCTGCAACTCGCAACTTGGTGGAGCAAATCTTTGGAATGCTGAAAATTAGGTTCCGCTGCATGGACCGGTCTGGTGGAGCCCTGCAATATAGTCCACAGAGGGTGTCACGCATCATCATCATCATCTCCTGCACCCTTTACAAACTGGCACTGCACCAGGGAGAGGAGTTGGCAGAGGAGGAGATGGAGGAAGAGGCGGTCACCTCCGGTGAGGAGGACATCGATGGGGATGAGAGTGAATAGGTCCTCAAAGGCGACAATGAGGTGGATGAGGCCCTCACACTGGCCAGATGAAGCAGGCCCACTCGGTAGGCCCTCATAGCTGCTAGATTTGTGGAGGATCATGACGACATGCAGTGAGGAGACACCATAGATCCTCAAATTGCATCTATGAACATTAGACTCTAGTCTGGCTTATGGCAGCGTACACACCCTCTGTGAGAATGCTCCTGTCATGGAGAGGCAGTGGAGGCCCTAATAGTTGCTCAATTGCAGGAGGATGATAACAACATGCAGTGAAGACACTCCATTGATCTTCACATAGTCTCTGAGAATGTCTGACTCATGTCTGGCCAATGGCAGCTTGCTTCTGCTCTGTGATCAGGGTCATATCGTGGAAACGCAGCCATGAAACTTAAAAAGAATCTGATCCTTTGTCTGCCTTCAGTACCTGACCCCTTCAGGAGCACAGCGTCACTGGTCACAGATGCTGAAGAGATGGGAGCCAGCCGCAGCTTAAGGTGCTGAAGGCACACAGAGAGAATTACGATACTCTGTGACACCTGCCCACAACATTCTGGCAGCAATGACAAGCATCGTTGAGTTACAGGTATCAGTAATGTGTCCAGATAGTGTGAGGCTGGACCATCACTTTGGTCTGAAGGCTCTATGCTGAGAAACCTGTCTTTATCCTGTGCAGAAAGGATTCACATCTGAGTGACAATAACACTGCTCATCAGAACAAGGAGCCATAGGCAGGGAGACATTCTTGGGAGTTTATAGACAATAGAGAACATTATGTACAAGTGATTAACATGCATGCCCAGGCTGTGCAGCTATGTCTTCTTAATTTTCCTAACCCTGCGGCTACGTCTTAGTGCTCCCCGGCCATCTGCAGAGGAGGTGGAGGCAGCCTGTTGACTGCTACGCCCCTGGCTGACTCCTTGAGGAGAAGGGGTAGCTGGAGTGAGATCGGGCTGCCCCCACCCATCTCGTGCACACACTGTTGGAGGCCAAATATGGCGTCAGTGATGGAGTTGAGCCTGCGCAGCAGTGCTGGAGCAATGTCCTGGACCAAGGTCTCCATGGCGACCTCGGTGCGTTGGCATGTCGGCGCTATCACCTCAGCCTGAAGGCGGACAAACTCCTCCATCATACCTTGCAATCTGAGGAGTGCAATAGACATCCCTTCCTGTTGTTCCCTAGCTTGCCTTTGTAGCTCCAGCAACTGTGACATGACCGAGTCCAGAGGCTCGTCTTCTGATTCGGACTCAGCAACATTCTGGCCTCCAGCAGTCCTCCAAGTGCCGAACACCTGGGAAGTCCCTGCCACTGCCTGCTGTGGATCAGACAGTGCAATGTGCTCACCAGATTGTGATCCTGAGGCTACTCAAAAGTTAGGTCCGACTGAGGTGTGTGTCTCTGTGTTGGTGGAGGATGTGGGTGAGCACTGTGACGGGACTTCAAGGTGGGTGCCTTCAGATTCCTCTGCAGAGGTTTCTTCGGGGTTTGATTGGAGGCCCTGAGTCGTGGATTCCATCGGTTGTTTCACAGATGTGCCTGCAGATGCAAAGGAAGATAATTAGTGCATGGCAGTGGCCTGTGAAAGACGACACATCACTCACAGCATGATTATCTGATGGATGTTGCACTGCTGGATCGTCACTTGGTAGAGCAGCACCGACCTCACCGTCAGCACAGGAATGGTCCAGATCCTTGCCAGCCAGCTGGATGGCTCTGTTTTCAAAGCCCTCGAGGACCTTGATTTCAGGCACTCCTCCACCAGTCTGCAGCCTCTCCCTCTTGTGTGCCAGCTTGTCCTGCATGAATACAGGTGGAGAGAGTGTAAGCAGGATGCCTGCCAGGCCAGATGCTAAGTGTGCCTGGCATGTGTGGATGGTGAGTGGCCACAGGGATGAGATGAGGACAACGAAGGTGTGTGAGAGAGTGAATGGTGATGTCCCTTGAACCGGCAATGAGTGAGATCCCTCTGGATGTGTGATGGGTTTATGAGTGTGTGAGTTGAGAGTGATGAGAAGAGTGACTTACCACTTTCGGCACTGGGTGGCTGTCCTCTTTTGAAGGGCATTGGCGCTGACCACCGCTGCCACTGTCTCCCAAGCTGCATTATTGAAGTTGCTGCCCATCCTGCAGCCAGAGTGGGAGTAGAGAACATCACAGCGAGCCTCCACGGCATCCAAAAGGTGCTCAAGGGACGTGTCATTGTACCTGGGAGCTGCAGTCTTTTTCCTTTCAGGGCCTTATCTTCTTTGCAGCAGTCATGGGCTGAAAGCACTGAAATGTGCGCGCGCGGCTGGACTGAAGTGGTGAGGTGATGGCATGGCAGGCGAATGAGAGCCCGCCTGCCATGGAAACAGCATGTTTCTTGGGAATGCATAATTAATGCGGCAGGTTTGGGACGATACAGTGTGAAAAACTGCCTGCTACCGCATGTAGTGCAAATCTGGGATGATTCCACCCTGTAGCTCTCTGTCTGGCCTTAAACCTTACTTCCTCAAGTATTTGGATGTCTGCAGCCATCTTCACTTTCTCTACCTCAGTGGGACTTGATGCTTCCGCTCGACTTTCCCTAGTCAATCCCCCAAAGTGGATGCTCTCCTCCGAGTATCATGTGATGTCGTTGCGACCTACTCCTCCTGATGACAGGTTCCTCACATTTAGGGGCTCCCTATAAAAAGAGTAGGACATTAATGATTGTCCAGCAGCAAGGCCACAATGATACCTTGCAGCAGAGGTGCTGATGCAGCTGCCTGCTTGTCACAATTGTTTGGTTGGTGCTAGCAAGATGATGAAGTAGTAGCACCAGTCACCCTGTTGGGTTAGCACAAAGTCAGCAAGCTGTCCCTTGATGGCCTCTGCCTGAACTATTTGGAGGGGCTTTTCTTTATTCAATCAGTTAGTGGGATGTGTGCACCATTGAAGGTCAGTGTTTATTGTCCATCCCTAATTGCCCTTGAGAAGGAGGTGGTGAGATGCTTCTTGAACCACTGCAGTCCATGTGGTGTAGGTACACTCACAGTGCTGTTAGGTAGGGAGTTCAGGGATTTTGACCCAATTAATGTGAAGGAAAAGCAATAGATTTACATATCAGTATGGTGAGTGGCTTGGAGGGGAACTTGCTGGTGGTGATGTTCCCTTGCATCTGCTGTCCTTGTCCTTCTAGATGGTAGAGGTTGTGGGTTTGAAAGATGCTGTCGAAGGAGCCTTGATGAGTTGCTGCATTGCACCTTGTAGATGATACACACTGCTGCCACCATGTATTGGTGGTGGAGGGAGTGAATGTTCAAGGTGGTGGAAGGGGTGCCAATCAATTGTGTCATGCTTCTTGGGTGTTGTTGGAACTGCACTCATCCAGTCAAGTGGAGAGTATTCCATCACACTGCGTTGTAGATGGTGGAGAGGCTTTGGGAATCAGGGGGTGAACTTCTCACCACAGAAGTCACAGAATTTATATGGTTGACCCAGTTTGGTTTCTTGTCCACAGTGACTCCCCAGGATGTTGATGGTGGGGTTTCAGTGATGGTAATTGTATGTCAAAGGGAGATGGTTCTATTCTCTCTTGTTGGGGATGGTCATTGCCTGGCACATGTGTGGTGTGAATGTTACTTGTCACTTATCAACCCAAGCCTGAATGCTGTCCAGGTCTTGCTGCATATGGACATGGACTTCTTCAGTATCTGAGGAGTCACGAATGGTGCTGAACACTATCATAAGCAAATATCCCCATTTCTGACTTTACGATGGAGGGAAGGTCATTGATGAAGTAGTTGAAGATTGTTGGGCCTAGGAGGCTACCCTGAGGAACTCCTGTAGCGATGCCCTGGACCTGAGATGAGTGGCTTCAAATGACTTTATGTTAGGTATGACTCCAAACAGTGGAGAGTTTTCCCCTGAATCCCACTTCAAATTTTTTAGGAACTGCTTGATGCCACTCAGTGGATTGCTGCCTTGATGTAAAGGGCAGTCATTTTCACCTCACCTCTGGGATTTGCTCCTGTGTGCCTGTTTGAACACTTCTTCATAGATGAGGCATCACAGATCTGCCACTGGTATGGATTCTTTGCGAATGGTTATGTACAATCTTCCGCTTTGTAAAGAGCATTAAGA
Organism: Cetorhinus maximus; assembly: GCF_964194155.1. Classification (NCBI taxonomy): domain Eukaryota; kingdom Metazoa; phylum Chordata; class Chondrichthyes; order Lamniformes; family Cetorhinidae; genus Cetorhinus; species Cetorhinus maximus. The sequence continues at coordinate 58,865,587 of NC_135879.1, forward strand.
TGTAATACAAGGTTACTAGTTGCCATGTTAAAGAACAACCTACATTCCAACAGCTGCAGAGAGTATGCTAGTAATCACTGGAGCCACAGTGAGTTAATAAGGAAATGTTCCAGAGTCATTGGGTGAAATGAAACCTACCCCTCTGGCCGACCAAATTTGAGGAATATCTCAGATCAAAGCACAGGGAGGGGAGATTGCTGGTATTTTCTGAGGCCCCTTTGCTGAAATAATTATAGAGCATTCCCTGTTCTGGTTGGGTAAGGAGCTGGGAATGTGAAGTCAGGCAGAACATAAAACAGCAACTGCTGTGTCTTAAAGGGGCACTTTTCTGTGCCGTTAACTGGCCCTTTTATTGGAGTGTTAAAAAATGGAGTGGCTTATTGGGAGTAGCAGCTATGTAAGATTTTGACTATAATAACTAGAATTTACTATTTAAACAGAGATTAAATTCATTCATCTTATTTTAATTTCAGATTTTCAAAGCAATGTTTCCTCCTAGGCAAAGTGCTTTACTCAAGCTAAATCAGAAAGTAAAACATCAAGAATTTGCTTCTGAAAAAAATTCTTTTGATAAAGATTTTCAAAGACTCGCTTAAGGCACATTTCTTTTAAGCAAACGTAAATGTTGTAATGTAATTCTGAATTTCCTTTTTATACATAGGCATTTTCATGTTAAAAGAATTTATTTCCAAAGACTGGAAAACACCAGTGAATTTGTATGGCTTTCCTTTTTTGTTGTTTTTAGTGGTATTAAGTTAAATAAAACTAAGGTAAATCTGATTTTATTAAGCTTTGTTCTTTTGACTGTATGACTGGAATTTTCCTCTTTAGCAGATCTTGCCACAAAAATTAGCAGAGTGGGAATTCAACCCAAATTGGGCAGAGTGGAAATTCTGCCCACTCCAAAAACCTGTCCATAACACTGGCTGATTTTCTGGTGTCAGGGTTTATTTAAATAAATTCAATAGTCCCCTCGTGGGATTTCAGCTACTGTCAGGAAGTCACCCGAGAGAGAGAAGGATGTAGAATGGCAGCAACAGGCCTCAGGCAGTGATCTCCAGGGATGCCTGAAAAAATTATTTATTTGCTGAATTTATGGCACAATCCTGTCTTAGCCTATGCAATTCATCATTTTGCTAGTGTGTAAATGACAGGGAACACATATTTGGATTGCTTTAGAATACACCCATCCATATTCTTTTTTTTAATTCCTTTGTGGGATGTGAATGTCGCTGGCCAGGCCAGCATTTGTTGCCCATCCCTAATTGCCCTTGAGAAAGTGGTGGTGAGCCGCCTTCTTGAACTGCTGCAGCCCATGAGGTATTGGCACACCTACAGTGCTATTAGTAAAGGAGTTTCAGGATTTTGACCCAACAACTGTGAAGAAGTGGAGATAAAGGCCTGGGATTTTTGCAGAGTTGAGCTGACTTGGGAGCCCTTTAAAAATAGCAGCTGGACCTAATTCCAGGATTCCTGCCCCCATTCCAATTTCTGGCTATTTTCGCCAATGTGCTTGCCTGCACGCAGCACTCCCACTTTTGCTGGCTCCTTTGCAGGCATGTGCAGGCACCCCCTCCTGCAATTTTTGTGGAGTCAGGCCCCTTTGGTATGCATACATGGTTCATGGCTTCTCAGAGGAGTTGTGAACCAAGAGGGAGTCCCAGCCCCAGTTGGAGAACTAAAAAAAAAGTTACACACACTGGAATTCCTTCATTGACCAGTTTTGAAATACAAGAAAAACTGTTCTTTCAGTTTCAATAGTTAGATGTTGTATTGTAAAGTAGATGTGTTTTCACTACAGTGTTTGACTCTGAGTCTCTGTCATACAGAGGTAAGCTTACCATTACATTCACCAGCACTGTGCAAGGGTTGAGATGCATCAGAGTCCTTTTTCTGTTGGGAAAAGCACTCTTATGCATTAAAAACTGAAGAAAACACTGCTTAGAAACTCTAGTGTAGTGGTCTGAAGTGATTTAAATGGCCAGAGCCCTTTAAAAGTGAAAAGAGAAAATCAGCAGCTGTCAAAGAAAAAACAGACACTTGCTGCTGGAGTGCATTGATTGACAGGCCATCTGGTGGAGCTTAGAAAACTTAGCCATCCGCTTTTGCAAATTCAACAGGTTCCATTGCCTGTGAACTATAATGATTTGTTATGACATCTCAGCCCATCATGAATGCTTGACAGGGTTTCTAAAGCTCCAGAACTACTTATCTTAGCATGTCTAAAAATAGATATTTTTATTGGCCATTTTAAGAGGTTATAAAGGATTAGTTGTCTTTGGTGAAATGGATGTTTATTTGTTTTCACAACAGGTTGACCACATGAGGAAATGTAATTTTTTTGAAAGAGAGATTTTTTCCATATGGTGTGTTTGAATGAGATTAGATTCTTAAAAGTTTATCTTTTAAAATGTCCATTTCAAAGACATCCTGAGGTTCCCCGTCTCGACCTTCCCGCCTCTTTCACGAAAAACCAGTCCATAGTTCCATGTCAGGATGGTGTGTGGCTTGGAGGGGAACTTGCAGGGAGTAGTGTTCCCATTTATTTGCTGTCCTTGCCCTTCTAGGTGGAGGAGGCCGTGGGTTTGGAAGGTGCTGTCATAGGAGGCTTGGTGAGTTGCTACAGTGCATCTTTAGATGCTACACACGGCTGCTACTGTGCGCTGGTGATGAAGGGATTGAATGTCTAAGGTGTTGGAGGGAGTGAATGTCTAAGGTGTCTAAGATGGGGTGTTGATTAAGTGGGCTGCTTTGTCCTGGATGATGTCGAACTTCTTCAGCATTGTTGGAACTGCATTCATCCAGGTAAGTGAAGAATATTCCATCACACTCCTGACTTGTGCCTTGCAGATGATGGACAGGCTTTGATGAGTCAGGAGGTGAGTTACTTGCCACTGGATTCCCAGCCTCTGACCTGTTCTTGCAGGCACAGAGGTTATATGGCTGGTCCAGTTGAGTTTCTGGTCAATGGTATCCACCAGGATATTGATATTGGCGGATTCAGCGATGGTAATCCATTGAATGTCAAGGTGATATGGCTAGATTCTCTCTTGTTGGAGATGGTCATTGCCTGGCACTTGTGTGGTGTGAATGTTACTTGCCACTTATCAGCCCAAACCTGAATGTTGTCCAGGTCTTGCTGCATATAAATGGCACTGAACGCTCTATGTTACCCATAGCTTCTAGAAGAAAATTCTGAAAGAGGCAGGGATATCTGGGAATGATTGAAACAGCACTTGAACTGAATCCTGCTCCCATCTGCTGGGGTTACACAGTAAAGCTGACATAACTTCAGTGGAAAATCCTGCCCAAATTTGTCTCTGTTAGTTGAAGTTACAATTTCTCCACTGTAGAGTTCGGCACTGCGTCATGACAGAATATTTTAGGGGGGTAATTTAACTCACAGCCTCTCATTTTTCTCACACAAAATGGTTGTTAGGTTTCCAAATTTCTCTCCGTGATCTACTGTGTCTGCTATGGACTAGAAGCACACTTAGGTGACTTTTAATCATCCAGGGCAACTGTCTGAAAGCAGTGGCAGCTTAATAAATATAAACAAATGAGGCCTCTGTGCCTGGTTAAGAACCTTCTTAGAAAATTGACCTGCTAAATCATTAAATTCAATCATTCTGTAGTCTGCTTATAGATGCTTGGCTGCAACAGTTGGCATTAATTTAAGGGTACAAAAGCAAAATATTGCAAATACTTGAAATCTGAAAAGAACAGAAAATGTTGGAAATGCTCAGCAGGTCTTGCAGCTTCTATGAAGCGAGAAACAGAGGGCAGAATTTTCCATGCCCGCTAGTGTCATTGCAGCCGTGAGCGGACAATATGACGGGAAGGCCAAAAATCAGTTTCCCAACATTTTGAAACCAGTTTGCAATCGTCTGCTCCACCCATCAATGGTGGGTCACGTTTCGGGAATATCATTGTAATACATCTGCATATAATTATAAGCCCTGCTCATTGGAATCATCCCCCCACACCAGATCATCCAAGCGATGTGTTTCACAACAGCATTTATAAGGCGTGCAAGTGGTGAGCTACACTTCGAGGGGAACTCAGAGGTGAGTGCACAATAATGTTGCGCAGCACTTGCGAGGGTTGCCTGTTGGACCTCAAGGTTAAGGCGCCACGCATTCAGGCGTGGGCACAGACAGGTCACATTTTCCTGGCTGGCTGACAGTACGGTACCAGGGCAAGTTGGGGGTGGGACAGGGGAGGGGGTGCAAGGGCTGCACTGCCATGAAAGTGACCGTGATGCTCAATTTTTATGCCAGTGGCTCCATTCAGCATTCCATGGGTGACCTCTGTGGATTATCACAAGCCTCCATGCAGAAGTGCATCCAGGAGGTCACGGATGCCAACTTCGCGAAGGCACCCAACTTTGTGCATTTGCCCGGGATCAGGAAAGCCAGGATGCAAGAGCGCTGGGATTTGCCCAGATCTCAGGTTTCCCACAGGTGCAGGGTGCCAGCGACTGCACTCACGTGGTGCTCAGATATCCATGGCAACAAGCGGTCAACTGCGTCAACCACAAGGGCTTCCACTTACTGAATGTTCAGCTGGTGTGCAGGTCTGCGCATGGTTTCCAGGGTGTGTCCACGATTCCTGTATTCTCAGTAGGTCTCAGATCCCTGACATCTTCCAGGGTCCACAGAGGCTGCAGGGTTTGCTCCTCGGGGACAAGGGCTAACTGCAGCAGAAGTGGCTAATGTCATCCATGTGGCAACCTCAGGCTGCAGCAGAGAGAAGGTATAACAAGGCTCATGCTACAACTCGCACTTTGGTGGAGCAAACCATCAGAATGTAGAAAATAAGGTTCCGGTGCCTGAACTGGTCAGCTGGAGCCCTGCAGTATAGTCCACAGAGGGTGTCATTCATCGTCATCGGCTGCTGTGCCCTTTACAACTTGGCGCTGCAATGGCTAGAGGAGCTGGCTGAGGAGGAGATGGAGGAGCTGCACATCTCCTTCGATGAGGAGGAGATCAACGGGGATGAGGGTGAGGAGATCCTCGAAGGCGAGGATGACGACAATGAGGCCATCAAACTGGCCAGATGAGACAGGCACGGTTGGGAGGCCCTCATAGCTGCTAGATTTGTGGAGGATGATGACATGCAGTGAGGAGACACCATTGATCCTCACATTACATCTGTGATTGTTTGACTGCAGTCTGGATTACGACAGTGCACATACCCTCTGTGATAAGGCTCCTATCATAGAGACACAGCGGATGCCCATAGTCCCTACATTTCAGAAGGATGATGATGACATGCAGTGGGGACACTCCACAGATCCTCACATAGCTTATGTGAATGTCTTACTCCTGTCGGGCTGATAGCACCTCACTCTGTGAACAGGGTCATTTCATGGAGATGCAGTGGGGAAACTTTAACTTCTCCTGATCCAATGGCATCCTCTGTGAGCTGAACCCTTCAGGACCACAGCGTCACTGGTCACAGATGCTGTTGGGGGGGCCAGCCGCACCTCCAAGGTGCTGGGAGCTCACAGAGAGAATGACAGAATTTTGTGCCGCTGGCCCAGGACATTCTGGCAGCACTGATAAGCCCCATCGAGGTGCAGGCATGAATGATATGACCAGCGACAGTGAAGGCACACCATCAGTGTGCTGGGAGGGTTGCACAAAGCACAAGGAAGAAGCCCTGCACTGAAACATCTACCTTTATCTTGCGCAGGGACCAAGGTTTCACATCTGTGTGACACAAACACTGCTCATCAGAACAAGTAGCCGTAGGCAAGGAGACATTCTTGGGAGTTTATTGACAATAGTGAACATTATGTACAAGTGATTAACACCCATGCCCAGCCTGTGCAACGACATCTTCTTAATCTTCCTAATCCTGCTGCTACGTCTTTGTGCGCCCCCGACATCATCAGCGGCAGTGGAGGCAGCCTGCTGACTGCTATGCCCTGTCTATGATGGCCTTGGCAGGAGTCCTCTGGAGGGCCAAGACTTCGAGGGCCCTGGCCAGCTTTCGGTGTCATGCTGTTTGGCACTCTCCTCAGCCTGTGGAGATGCAGCTGCTGGGGTCACAGGAAGAGGAGATTCGGATGATCCTGACATTCCTGCAGACACCTGGGTGGTTGGCCCTGGGGTGTGCACCTGCTGATCCTACTCCCTATGGGTTCCCGGGGGCCCCTGGCTGACTCCTTGAGGAAAAAGAGAAGCTGCAGTGAGATCAAGCTGCTCCACACTCTTCTCACATTGACACTGTTGGAGGCCAACTATGGCATTAACGATGGAGTTCAGCCCTCGCAGCAGTGCAGGACCAATGACTTGGACCAAGGTCTCCAATGCGGCCGCCACCTTACCAGTGTTAACCTTGGTGCATTGGCATGCTGGCACTATAACTCAGTCTGAAGGCGGTCGGACTCCTCCAATGTGCCTTGCAATCTGAGGAGTGCAGCAGACATCCCTTCCTGATGTTCCTGAGTTTGCCCTTGCAGCTCCAGCAACTGAGGTATGACCGAGTCCAGAGGCTCGTCATCTGACTCGGACTCAGCAAATTTCTGGCCTCCAGCAGTCCTTCGAGTGTTAGAAACTGGTAAGTCTCTGCCGCCGCCTGCTGTGGATCAGACAATACAATGTGCTCACCAGATTGTGACCCCGAGGCTACTCTAAAGCTGGGAACCACCAAGGTGTGTGTCTCTGCGCTGGTGCAGGGTGTGGGTGAGCACTGTGACGGATCTTCAATTAGGGTTTCAGCAGATTCCTCTACTGAGGTTTCTTCGGGGCTTGAGTCGAGCACCTGAGTTGTGGACTCCCTCTGCTGTTTCCCAGATGTGCCTGCTAAAGCAAGGGGAGATAATTAGTGCATGGCAGTGGCCTGTGAAACAGCACACATCACTCACAGGATGTTTGTCTGATGGATGTTACGCTGCTGGATCCTCACTTGGTTGAGCACTGCCAACCTCACCATCAGCACAAGAATGACCCAGGTCTTTCCAGCCAGTTGTATGCTTCTATTGTCTAAGTCTGTGAGGACCTTGATGTCAGGAATTCCTCCAACAGTCTTGTGCCTTCTTGTGCGCCAGCTTGTCCTGGATGAATAAAGATGGAGAGAGTGTAAGCAGGACACTTGCCAGGCCAGATGATAAGTATGCCCGGCATGTGTGGGTGGTGAGTGGTCCCATGGATGGAATGAGGACAATGAAGGTGTGTGTGAGAGAGTGAATGGTGATGTCCCTTGAACTGGCAGTGAGTGAGATTCCTGTGGATATGTGATGGGTTTGTGAGTGTGTGAGTTGAGAGTGATGAGAAGAGTGACTTACCCTGGCGGAAGGAAGGAGATCATTCATCCTCTTTCGGCACAGGATGGCTGTCCTCTTTTTCACACAGGTGACCACCGCTGCCACTGCCTCCCAAGCCAGATTGGTGATGTTGCTGCCACTCCTGCGGCCAGAGGAGGGTACAGACCATCACAGCAGGCCTCCACGGCATCCAAAAGGCGTTCCAAAAATGCCTCATTGAATCGGGGGGCGGCAGTCTTGTTGCCTTTTGGGCCATGTCTTCTGTGCAGCAGTTGTGGGCTGGAAGCACTGAAAGGTGTGCGCGCAGCTGCACTTTAAATATGGCACCCAGAGTGAGGAAGTGCCGAGGTGATGATGTGGCGGGCGAATGAGAGGTAATCTGCCAGCAATCCGGCATGTTTCCTGGTAATGCATGATTCATGAGGCGGGATTGAGATGATAACAGCATGAAAAGCCACCATTGCGGCCAGTGGGTAAAACATTCTTTTTCTTGGCCATTACCGCACTTAGTGCAAATCTGGGATGATTCCGCTCAGAGTTAAACTTTCAAGTCGATGTCCTTTCATCAATCCTGATGAAATGTCATTGACTAAAAGTTAAAATAGATAAGGCACCAGGACTGAATGAGATGCATCCAAGGGTACTGAGGGAAGTGAGAGTGGAAATTGCAGAGGCACTGGTAATAATCTTCCAGTCTTCCTTAGACACATGGAGGTGCCAGAGGACTGGAGAATTGCGAATATTACATCCTTGTTCAAAAAGGTGCAAGGATAAATCTGGCAACTACAGACCAGTCAGTTTGACCACAGTGGCAGGGAAACTTCTGGAAACTATAGTTCGGGATAAAATCAATAGTCACTTAGACAGGTGCAGGATAACTAAGGAAAGCTAGCATGGAGTCATTAAGGGAAAATCATGTTTAACTAACTTGCTGGAGTTTTTTGAGGAGGTAACAGAGAAGGTTGATAAAGGAAATGCTGTATATGGATTTTCAAAAGGCATTTTATAAAGTGCCACACAACAGACTTGTGAGCAAAATTCTGCGTCATGGAATAAAAGGGAAAGTAGGCACTTGGATAAGAAATTGGCTGAGTGACAAGTGAGAAAGGAAATAAATAGCTTTTCAAAGATGAAACATTGGCCCAGATCTTCCATACTGCGGAGGGTCATGCCCCGGAGGTACCTCAGAAGATGCGCTGGGATTTCCCGTAAGTCCCACAGAAGGACTGCACGGGAATTGCCTGAGTGAGAGAAGTGATAATTGGTTGTTTTTCAGATTGGAGGAAGGTTTGTAGTGGAGTTCCCTAGGGGTAAGTGTTGGGACCCTTGCTCTTCCTGACATACATTAATGATCTAGACTGTGGTATGCAAGCCATGATTTCAAAATTTGCAGATGATACGAAGATTGGTAATGTTGTCAACTGTGATGAGGGTAGTCTTGAACTTCAAAAGGACATAGAAGTGTAGGTGGATTGGGCAGACAAGTAGCAGATGAAGTTCAATGCAGAGAAGTGTGAGGTGATCCATTTTGGCATTGAGTACAAGAGTAAGGAGGTCATGTTGAACTTGTATAAGACACTAGTTAGGCCTCATCTGGAGTACTGCATCCAGTTCTGGCCGCCATACTTGAGGAAGAATATGAAGGCATTGAAGAGAGTACAAAGGAGAATCACAAGAATGATTCCAGGGATAAAGAGCCGTAGCTATAAGAATAGATTGGAGATGTTGGGACTTTTTTCCTTGGAGAAAAGAGGCTGAAAGGAGACTTGGTAGAGGTATTCAAGATCCTGAGGTGTATGGACAGAGTAAATGGTGAGAAACAGCTCCCACTCAAGAGAGCATCAAGAACTAGAGGGCACAGATTCAAAATAATGGGCAAAAGGAGTAATTTTGTGATGTAAGGATTTTTTTTTTCACCCAGAGGGTGGTTAGAGTCTGGAACAAACTTCCTCAAAGGGTGGTAGAGGTAGGTTTGATCGAGGTATTCAAAAGGGAATTGGATTGCTACCTGAAAATAAACAATGTGCAAGGTTATGGGGATAAGGCAGGGGAGTGGGACTAGGTGGAATGCTCTTTCAGAGAGCCAGTGCAGACTCAATGGGCTGAATAGCCTCCTTCTGCACTGTAAAGATTCTGTCATTCTGTGAAACGTTAACTCTGTTTCTCTCTCCACAGATGCTCCCAGAGTTGCTGAACATTGCCAGAACTTTTCTGATTTTATTTAATTGATGGAATCCTCAACTGCATTTAAGTGTGAATCCAGCGGTCTTCTTAGACTACGGATGGTCTTTTATACTTATTTCTGGATGTATTCGCCTTCAAAGCTGAATCCAAGAGTTGCGCATTTTATTTTTTAGACAACCTCTGCCCTGTGCCATGAGCACAGACTTCCTCCAGCAACTTGCGTGCATTGCTCAGTCTGTCATTGAGGCATACGATGAGGAGGAAGAACAGCAACAAGTATGAATGCAGAGGGTAAAAGAGGGAAGGGTACAGGAGGCATTACACCACACAAGTTGTAGAAACAGAATATCTCACCTCCAGTTAACCAAGATGCTGTGCGTTTAGCAGCTCCACTTTACAAGGGAAGGCTGTGACCGAGCTCTGTCACCTGTTGCAGCATCAACTGCATAAAAGGTCACGTGCTTCATTGCTTGTGGCTCTGAAAGTTATTGTTACCTTGAATTTATACACAGGGCTATGCTCAGCTGAAACAAGTGACATCAGCAACATTAGTCACTTTCCATTTGGACTCAACAAGGCAGGTGGACAGGTGTCATGAACTGTGTGCTTAACAGATAACTCTAATTCTTCATCAACATCACAAACATTCCCCAAATACAGGGAATAATTGACTGCACCCACATAAGCCTTGCATGCTTAATGCAAAGACCACAGACTACTCCGAAACAGGATAGGCTTCCATTCGCTCAGTGTGCAACTGATGAATGACGACAGAAATCACATCATCCAGTTCTGTGCCCAGTTTCCTCACGGTAATCATGATGCCTTTATCCTGCATTAGTGCTCAATCTCTCTCTCTTATCCAAACCATTGAATACCAGGCTGGCTGCTTGGGGACAAGAGGTAGCATCTAAGCACATGGCTGGCAACACCTGTCAGGAATACATGACTAGACGTAAAAGATCATTACAATCAGAGACTTGCCTCTGATGGGCTCTGACTGACCAAACCTTTGGTCTGCTGAATTAAAGATTCTGTTGTTTGGGTAGACCTGGAAACATAGCTGCAAGACTGTCTCTACATTCAATGTAGTTTGCTGCATGCTGCAAAAGAAGAACCCTTAGAGTCAACCAGGGAGATAAAAGTGGAAGATCAGGAGCAGGATGTACAGCATGATGCTGAGAAGGATCAAGAGCCACAAATCCCACCAGTTGACAGACCTGTACACTGCTAGATCATCGAGAATGTTTAGTTGAATCACCCTTCCTCTGCTTACACCAACACTTTCTTCTAACATTAAACTCAGTCCTTACACCATCTTGAAGGATGCCTTAAACATCAACACCAACATAGTTACTTTTATCACATCACTCGGCACCATCAAATAAACATCACCCCAAGAAAACTCTGCACAACTAGAAACTGCTTCAAAGAGATACATTTTCCATTTCTTTTAGAAAGAAACAAATTTGAGATCTAAAGGTCGTTCTTATGCAAACTTCTAGCCCTTGTCTTTAGTGTTCTTTTGCTAAATTCTAGAGTGTCATAAGCTGTTGGGTTGATAGGAAGAAGTATTTGGGCTCGACTTTGGACACCGAAGATGGAAAACGGTACTATGCTGGCCACAGGACAGTCATAGACAAGGTTGTGTACTGAAAGGCATGTATGTGAGCAAGTACCTGGGGAGGCGGTGGCATAGTGATATTGTCACCAGACTAGTAATCCAGAGAACCAGGGTAATGCTCTGGGGGTGAGGGTTTGAATCCCACCACAGCAGATGGTGGAATTTGAATTCAATAAAAATCTGGAATTAAAGTCTAATGATGACCATGAAACCATTGCTGTAAAAACCCATCTGATTCATTAATGCCCTTTACGCAGGGAAATCTTCCATCCTCATCTGGTCTGGCCTACATGTGACTCCAAACCACAGCAATGTGTTTGACTCTGAAATGGCCTAGCAAGCCACTCAGTTGTAGTAAACTGCTAAAAAGTCAATGAATCCTGATGGGCCACCCGGTATTGACCTAGGCTCATTCCTGCACTGTCACAGGGTCAAAATCCTGGAACTCCCTCCCTAACACAACATGGACTGCAGTGGCTCAAGAAGGCAGCTCATCACCACCTTCTCAAGGGCAATTAGGATGGGCAATAAATGCTGGCATAGCCTGTGATGCCCACATCCCTTGAATGAATAAAAAAAAGTACGGGAAGAAGGAATAGCTAGAAAATTAATGGTACTAGCTCTTAGCATGGAAGCAGCCTTCAACTTCAACCTGGTCCGCTCTGTCAATGTTTTCTGCCTAGAAAGTCCAACATGACACTTAAAGAGAATTAAGACTTTAATATTGCACAGATCACCTCCTGATAAGGTTTGTTCCTGTCTGTTCAGCATCACTTTGTTCTGTACGGTGACTTTGGAAGGGTTGATGAGCACACGTAGTGACACTGAGGTGACCATCCTGTAACTCTGCTTCTGTGGGAGTACTTAAATATGTACTAATAAGCTGCTCATGACATCTTTGACATTTTATCTTTCCTGACCTTCAACCTATCCCTGGCCTTCTATTTTGCTCCACCTGCTCCACACCAACCATCCCCCCTCCTCCCCTGTCAACACCAATGAAACCCATCACATTTCCAAATCTCTTCAGCTCTGAAGAAGAGTCATACAGACTCAAAGCGTTAACTCTGCTTCTCTCTCCACTGCTGCTAACAGGACTGCTGGGTTTTTCCAGCATTTTCTGTTTTTATACCATTAATAAACTGCGTTAGGTTGAAAGGTCGTTTTGTAGGCTCAAATTTTCGAATGCAAATTTGACAATGCTTCCAGTTTGAAATGGCAGCAACAAAGTTTGCCTTGTTTTATTATGGAAATATATGGTAAGCTTTGAAAGATCTGCAATGTTTTCTGAGGGTACAATACGTTGAAATAGTTAACTCCTTAGGGTATGTATACTTGGTCCATCCACTTGGTATAGGGAAAAACCGGTTAGTTTACCTTGTTGTACTTCCAGAGTACATTAAACTCATTTTATATCCGTTCCTGTCACATGGGTTTTGAACACAGCATTAACTTTCGCAACTTTACCTCCAAACTGGAGAACTCACCTTTCCTTCACTTCCCTGCACTCACATCTCCAGTCCAACATCTGCAATGGTTACCTGCTGTCTGCACTTTTAGGTACTGTAATCTGTGAGGAGGACGCAAAAGATAGAATTTTAACTACCAAGGGTAGGCGGGTTAACAATGGGAGGCAAGGTTCAAGCTTTGAAAAGTGGCATTGGCTTGGGAACCCGACTTGATCTTGCCCACTTCCAGATTTAATCCAGGTGGGTTTGTAAGCAAGCAGGGAACCCTTGTGGAATTGTCGAATAAGTAATTAAAATATTCAAAGAGACAATTAACTGAGGATTTAACCCAGCACGCTGGCTGTAACAGTCAGCATGTGGGTTTCCCGAGATGTGTGGAACTCGCCAGGCTCAACCAGGTGAGTGCACAACGAGAAGTGTTTCTTCAGTGAAACTGACGAGCTGGCAAGCCTTGAAATGGTGAAACTAACTGACTGCAGCCTGCCTAGGTGAGAGGCTTGTGCTCACTGCAATTCTTCTGAGCACTTTTGACTGCTTGACAGGTGATTTCCAACATCTTGGAAGTCAGTTCACCTGTCACTCACTTTGAGCTTCACTTCCCTGCTGTCAGCCATCACCTCATCCTCAGCTGCATGCCGCTGCACAGGACAGAGGAGATAGATACAGAGACCCAGTTCCAAGGAGGTGAGACCCCCAACATAGGGTCTACAGTCAGAAGATGAAATCTCTCAATACGTGTGCCAGTGCCTCATGAGGCTCAAGTTTTGATGGCAGGACGTTGCTGGCATCTGCAGCCTCCTGGAACAAAACCTCCTTCACGGTGGAGCAGGTCATGGTGGCTTTCAATGGACCACGCTCCCTCCCCATCCCCCAACCCAGTTCTCTGTCTCTTTTAGGATTCCTGCAAGAAAGGAAAGTGGAGAATTGTGAGTTTGAGAAACGGATTGTGTGCAGAGGAGAGAAGAACAACATTTGTGGAGGGTGACTGTGAGACATGGGTGTGAGATGGCACAAAGATGAGGGTGAATGCGAGTTGGCTGTTCAGACAGGGATCTGAGGAGGTACATAAGAGAGCGAGAGATGAATGAAGCTGCAAGGAGTGATCTAAGGATTGCTGGGCTGAAGAATACTGGGGAAGTCAGAGTGTGGGGGTCAGAACATGAAAGTGTTAAGCACTCAACTTTCCTCCTGAGGCCCTGAACCTTTTGATGCACTACATCCAGGTTCAAGGGACCACACTCCTGCTGCTGACTTTCTCAGCTACTTCCTCACCATGATTTGAGAGGCTGACCTCTTCCTCCTGTCCGCGGGAGACGGAATTTCACTTCAGTCCCTCAGATCCTGCAATAAGCTCTCCAGGTTTAGTCAGAGACTCAAGGGGCAGCCTTCTGAGGGGTCCTTTCCATTCCTGTGGTTGCTGAAGCCTCAGGATTCAATGTACAGTTCAGTGATTCTGACTCCTGCTGGGCTCCCTTTAACTAGAAATCCATTCTTTGACTGATCTGGACATCATCATGTCCTCTTTGATTGGTCAGGGAACCTGAAAGCGGGATGCAATTGCCATGGACAAGTTAAAAAGCCACAGCAAAGCCCACTTCAATGACAAACAGGTTCCTGACCCGGTATTGGCCTCCCACTTTGTGCAGATCTGTTCTGTTACGATTCCGCCCAAAGAACCTGCAAAGGAAATAGACAGGGTTAAGTGAGTGGGGAAGAAGTTGGTAGCTGGAATATGACATGGAGAAATGTGAGGTTATCCACTTTAATAAGAAAAACAGAAAAACTAAAAACTTCAAATGGTGAGAAACTATTCAATGTTAGTATCAGACAGATGTGGGTATCTTTGTACAAGAAACACCGAAAGTTAACATGCAGGTACAGAGAGTAATTAGGAAGGCAAATTGTATGTTAATGAAGGGTCACCAACCTGAAATGTTGGGCTGTATTTTCCTGTGGGTACTGGGGCCTAAATTCATTGAGGTCCGGAGCTCATGGAAGGCCTCAGCATGCTCACCAGAACAACTATACATGAGGCAGCCTCCTAATTGGTGGGAGGACCAGAGAAGCGAGACGCCCAATAGGAGACCCGCAGCAATGTCCGGACAGCACCTCAAAAGGAAGGCACACACAAAGGCCTTCTTCATCCGTAGTGTAAAAGATGATAAAGTATTGTGAGGGGCCTCAGGGTAGAGAGTTGAACACTCCAGAAGAGCGTTTGTGGCTACTCCTAGACACCTGTGAGCATTGCAGCCCCCTAATTCTACCAATTAATTAACTGCCCATGGCCCGCTGATCTCCCAGCAAGAGGTTGCTTCCACAGTGTTGCCAGGCTCCTAATAAAGCAGGGTTGGTGGGGTGGGGGGTTGCTATTTGACTCTGAAGAAGTTGTGGCACTGGGGGAAAATGGCCCTTAATTGGGACCTTAATTGGCTTTATTGCATGCCCACCTCCCTGGAGTGGGGTGCCAATTCTCTTGGTAGCCCATCCCTGGGGAAATCACCCACAGATGAGACAGCATCAGGGAGAGGTTCCGATTGTGGTCCCTGCTCTTTTCCCGCCAACTCCTCCCCCCCCCTCCCCGCCCCCACCCCCAATCCCCCCACACCACCTCCAAATCCATGGGACTATGAAAAATCGGCTGAGTCACTCTCTCTGCAAATGCTGCCAGACCTGCTAATATTTCCAGAATTTTCTTTTATTTCACATTTCCAGCACCTGGAGTACTTTACCCTTGTTGTGTTGGCCTTTTTTTGCAAGGGATTTGGAGTACAAGAGAAAGGAAATCTTGTTGCAATTCTACAGAGCTTTGGCGGGATCATGCCTGAAGTACCGTGTAGGGTCTCTCTACATTAGGAAAGATATACTGGCCTTAGAGAGGTGCAATGAATGTTCACTAGATTGTGTCTTGGGATGAGATGGTTGTCCTATGAGGAGAGATTGTGTAGAGTGGGCCTAAACTCTCCAAAGTTTAGAAGAATGGCAGGTGATGTCATTCAGACATATAATATTCTGAAGAGTCTTGACACGGTAGAGGTGAGATGTTGTTTTGCCTGGCTGGGAATATAGAACTAAGAGGCACAGCCTTAGGATAAGAGGTCAGTCATTTAGGACTGAGATGAGGAGAAATGTCTTCACTCAGAGGATTGTGAATCTTTGGAATTCTCTACGCCAGAGACCTGTGGATACTAAGTCGATGACTATATTCAAGTATGAGATCGATGGATTTTTTGGCCTTTAAGGGATATGGGGATTGGATGGGAAAGTTGAGTTGAGGTGGAAGATCAGCCATAATGTTATTAAATGGTGGAGCAGATTCAAGGGCCCGTGAATTTGCTTACTGGCCAGCAAGATGTTATAACCCCTTTTAATATGAGCCAGTAGGTGACTAAATGCAATACCAGCGCAAAAGGAGGAAATATAATCAAGGAGAATTTTAATATAGTTAACTGCAGCCAGGCAGGTCCTTCTATTCTCAGAACTAATCATGATTGGAATATTGAATGAAATGCTAAATGAACAGAAATCTGGCATAATGGATCTCCACCCATTTTTGCAATCATTTGTATTGACTTTATGACAGTTATTAAGGTGTAATTGATCTGAAAATCTACCGTAATGCTATAAGACCAGCCAACCGACATAGACTTTTGATCCACAGTTGGCCTGAGCTACAACACAGGACCATATGGCATACTTCAAACATCCCATCTTCAGAGCCAAAGTGATAAAGAAGAGTGGAATGAAACAGCATCAAGAGTCTCTAAAGAGTCCATTCGATGTTGCAAAAGCATCAAGGTTTAATGCTAGCCCAAGAAAGACTTCCTGACAAAAGGGGAAAAACTCTGACATTATCTCCTCGAAGGTAGCATAATATCTACCAGGTAAGGCTGAACTGAGATGGAATGGAATGTAGTTTAATGTGAATTTGAAGTACCTTAAAATGTGGTCATTTTCTAATGGAATGCAATGCACTATTTATTGTTTATCCCTTCTAATTCTGTGGTTATTTTGGCTTTAATAAAAGATAGAAAGTATAAAACTTAATTCAATAATCATTTTACTGTATTTATTTGTATTATTCCCCCTCTGGATCTCCTCATGCTCCACGTTATGGTTAAAATACAGAGTGGTCAGTTAATTAAGGACCCTGTCGGTAGTGTTCGGTAACCTGGTGTTTGAAGTTTCATCTCATTCTATATAGGAAAGCCTTGGCCTTTGCATGATCCTTTTATATGAAGGCTTGGCAAAACTGAGGCACTCACTATGTGGCAAAATGAGAAGCGCAACACCCTACCAAACTGAAGCTCAGTGTGTTGTAAAATGCATGACCAAACAAAAAGAGAATTACTTGACCAAGTGTACTGTTAACTGTATCTTTCGCACTTTTGCAATTAGCTATAATCTTCATTATAAATGTTCTTGTTTTTCTCTGTTTGTACCACATAACAGAATTCTCAAGAATAACTACACTGATTTAAGTCCGCTCAACTGTGACTGGATCAATGCTATTCAATTACATGTGTCACACACACTGATAATGTGTGATTTCATGTCCCTGCCTCAACTTATCTGCTGCTGAAACCCTCATCCAAGCCTTTGTTTCCTCTAGACTTAGCTATTCCAATGCTTTCCTGGCCAGCCTCCCACATTCTCCCCTCCATAAACTTGAGGTCATACAAATCTCTGCTGTCCGTATCCTATCTCATGCCAAGCCCCATTCTCCCATCACCTCTGTGCTTGCTGTCTTAGATTGGTTCCCAGTCAAGCAATGCCTCAATTTTAAAATTCTCATTCCTCCATGACCACGTCACTCCCTATCCCTGCAATCTCATCACACAACCCTTCGAGACATCTGAACTACTCTAATCCTGACCTCGTGAGATCCACAATTTTAACCAGTCCACCATCAGCGTCTCTACCTTCAGCTGCCAAAGCCCTTTGGAATTCACTCACTAAACCTCTTCGCCTCCTCTCTCTCCTCTTTTAAAGCACTCCTTGAAACCTAATTCTTTGCTGTCACCTGCCTTAATATCTGCTTATGTGGCTCAGTGTCAAATTTGGTTTGATAACGCTCCTGTGAAGCACCTTGGGATATTTTACTATGTTAAAGATGTTATGTAATTGCAAAGGGTATATGTTGTTTTTAAATTTCTCTTGTAAAAGCTATTATCACTGTTATAAGTCTTCTGCAATAATAGTGGTAAACATTTTATGTTAAATCATTAGCAGACACGAGTCGTTGGTTGCACATTGACACTATTAAACTCCTCAGCTTATAACAAGCTAGGGGCTGAATAGTACATATGCTGAAAACTGAAATAAAGTGTATTCACTTCACAACACAGAGAGTGACTGCAAAGATTCCCTCTGGCTCAAGAGAGACATGAAAAATACTTAAAAACAAACATTGTGATGAAGGCACTCTGGTGGCTGACAAACACAGCTGAGGGGCACACTGAGCAAAGACACGGCACTCTGCGATATGGGAGAGATCACAGGAAGCAACTTAACCCACTCTGCTCTCCAACATCTCCCTGAAGACAACATAAGACGACAGACTGTTCTTCCATGTAGCCAATGATGTATCTAAATTGAGAGGAAACAACCCAAAGGGGTGCAAGTAACTAAAAATGTTGGAAACTATTGATGTAGAAATATAGATATTTAAGATTCTGATGTGAGGGTTCAGCAGAGACATCTCTGCTTCTGTTGTGGTTGGGTTGCACTGTAAAAATATTACCAGGCCTTAAGAATTTGGCAATGGCTCAACTTACACTTACTGGGACAAGATGCAATGAAGACAGTCCTGACATTCTCACCTTGCATCTTTGAATATTTGACTCCTGTGTGCTGACGGCAGCGCACACGCCATCAGTTCTCAGGCTCATGTCATGGAAATGCAGCGGAGTTCCTAACAGTCATAAGATTCAAGGAGGATGGTGACAACATGCAGTGAGGACATTCCATAGATCTTCACATCGCCTTTGTGAACATCTGACTCTTGTGTGGCTGACGCCAGCTCAGTTACGCTCTATGATCAGGGTCATATCATGGAGACACAACTGTGAAACTTTAAGTGCACCTGATCCTTTGGCAGCCTTCATCACCTGTATCCTTCAGGGCCACACCATCACCAGACACAGATTCTGAAGAGATGTGGGGCCAGCCCCACCTCAAAGGTACTGAGAGTACACAGGGAGAATGACGGAATTCTGTGACGCCTGCCCATGACATTCTGGCAGCAATGACAGGCACCATCGAGGTGCAGGCATCACTAATGTGTCCAGTAAGCTTGAACTGAAGAGGCCCTGGGCTGAGACACTTGCCTTTATCTTGTGCAGAAACCAAGGTTTCACATCTGAATGATACTAACACTGCTCATCATAACAGGGAGCAATAGGCAAGGGGACATTCTTGGAAGTTTATTTATAATAGTAAATATTATGTACATGTGATTAACGCCTGTGCCCACGTGGTGCAACTACATCTTCTTAATCTTCCTTTTCCTGTTGCTACATCTTTGTCCTCCCTGATATCCACAGCAAAGGTGGAGGCAGCCTGCTGACTGCTGCGCCCTGTCTGTGATGACCTTGGTGGGCATCCTCCGGAAGGCCAAGACCTGGAGGGACCTGGCCTGCTTTGGGTATCCTGCTGTGGGTCAGGTGCACCCTCTCAGCCTGTGGAGCTGGAGATGATGGGGTCACAGGAAGAGAGGATTTGGATGGGCCGGACATTCCCAGAGTCACCTGGGTGGATGGCCCCAGGGTGTCGAGCTGCTGGTCCTCCTCCCTATGGGTGCTCAAAGGCCCCTGGCTGACTCCTTGAGGAGGAGGGGAAGCTGGAGTGAGATCAAGCTGCCCTGCACCCCTCTCGCGTTGACACTGTTGGAGGCCAACTATGCCCGCGCAGCAGTGTAGGACCAATGTCCTGGACCAAGGTCTCCATAGTGGCTGCCATCCTGCCAGTGTTGACCTCGGTGCATTGGCATGCCAGCGCTCTCACCTCACACTGACTCCTCCATCATCCCTTGCAATCTGAGGAGTGCACCAGACATCCCTTCCTGATGTTCCTGTGATTGTCTTTAAAGATGCACCAACTGATTGAGGACCAACTCCGGAGGCTCATTGCCTGACTCGGACTCAGCACATTCCTTGCATCTAGCAGTCCTCTGAGTGCTGGCAACTTTGGATGTCCCTGCCTCCTCCTGCTGTGCAACAGGATATGTTGCTGTGCTCACCAGGCTGTGATCCTGAGGCTGCTCTACACTAAGGTGTGTGTCGCTGCACTGGTGGAAGATGTGGGTGAGCACCATGACAGGTCTTCAACGGTGCTGCCCTCAGATTCCTCATCCGAGGTGCTCTCAACACTGAGGTCAGGGTCAAGGATGCCTGAGGATGATGTGTCAGATGTGCCTAGGAGAAAAGGTGGAGATTATTAGTGCTTTGCTGCCATGTTACACACAGAACAGTGGGCTCAAACTAGCGTTGACAGGGGGATGATGTGCTGCAGGATCTTCATTTGGATGCTTACAACCGATCTCGCTCTCACCGCAAGAACAGTCCACGTCCTCTCTGGCCAGCACCAATGCGCAACTCTCAAACGGAGTGAGGGCCTTGATGTCTTACACTCCACCCCCAGGTCTGGGACCTCTCCCAGTGATTATGTGTGATCTTGGCCTGCATAAAGACAGATGGAGAGAGTGTGAGCAAGGCACATGCCAGGCCAAATGAGAAGGATGCCAGATGTGCATGTGTGCTGAGTGGAACCTTGGAGGGGATGAGGAGGCAATCTCCAGAGGAGATGAGGCCAGATGGATATGTGAGAGGGTGTATGAAAGAGTGAGTGATGATGTCCCTTGAGCTGGCAGTGAGTGAGATGCCAGTGAATTTGTGATGGGCTGGTGAGTGGGTGAGTTGAGAGTGACGAGATGGTTGACTTACCTGGCGGCATTGATGATATCATTGATCCTTTTTCTACACTGGATAGCTGACCTTTTGTGTACAGCATTGGCACTGGCCACCTCTGCCACCACCTCCCAAGCTGAAGTGGTGAGACTGAGGAGCCTCCTGCAGCCAGTGAAGGCTAGAGGACATCACAGTGGGCCTGCACAATGTCCAAAAGGCGTTCCAGGGATGTGTTACTGAATCAGGTGGCTGCACTCTTCTTGGCTTTTGGGTCCATGTCTTTACTAGAACAGTCCTGGGCTGCAAGCAATGAGAACTGTGCGTGCGGCTGCAGTTTCAATATGGCACCCGGAATGAGGAGTCGGCGAGGTAGCGGCATGGCGGGGAAATCGGAGGCCACCCACCAGCGAGACTGCATTTTCCCCATGACTACATAATTTATGAGACGGGAAGGAGACAATACAGTGTGAAAAGCCACCATTACAGCCAGCGGGTAAAACATTGATTTTCACACCCCCTACTGCACTTCTGCAATTCTGGGATGATTCTACCCATTGACCTCTTTACTTTAGTTGGTCCACAGATATTATGAGAGGGGAAAGTGCTAAACTTATGGTCTGAAGAATTGAAATGTTTCCATCACAATGTTCTTATCAGGCTGCTCTTTTGGTTGGAATTTGAAGAATTCCAATTGTGCTTGCCATAGCTGCCAGCTGAAAGGAAACTTAGTTTAGGAGGACAGAACAATCAAAAAATGTATTATTAAATCCTTGTACTACAAGCATTTCAAAATGAATTACAGAACAATCTTACTAACAGAAGTCATCAAGGTGATTGGATAATTATTGGGTCATCAATTCAACACTCAATTCCATATGAACAGGTAAAGGAACCAAGCCTAGCAATTTATAGTTACTCACACAATTTATTGACTGACAGATTGAAAAGAAACAGTGCTTTGTTGAAGATTAATCCTTTCAACATGAACACCTACCTCTAAAAGGTCATTTGTGTTTATTTTTTCAACAGCAGTGCTGTGTCAGCCAAAATATAGACAGTTTGTGGTTGTTAATATAATATGACAGCACTTCTTTTCAGATATTACTGACATCATGCAAGAAATATGTGCCATTTTGATAATACAGTTAGCTTTCCAAATAAATCATAGTAAATCAGTATTCATTGAACTTATGAACTTGGCAACTCACGCAGTTGAGTTCAGTTTTAATTACACCATGAGCAGGATTTCCCGGTCGGTGTGTCCACACGCCGACACGTAAAATGATGCGGGATGACGTCGGGCAGAATTCCCTACGCTACCCCGTGTCATTTCAATTTTCAGGTCGGCGGGGGCGCAGCTGAATCAACTGTGCACCCCCCCGCCTGTCAATGGCCTATTGAGGCCATTGAAAAAGTAATTTACATCATTAATGGACCTGCCCGTCCAACCTTAAGGTTGGTGGGCAGGCTGGGAGCCCTGGCGGGCTTCAGAGTAAGCACAAAACCTCATCCACCTGTGGGATGAGGTTTCATGTAGGTTTTTAAAAATGTAATAAAAGTTTAACTAAAAGCGATGGACATGTCCCAACTCATGTGACAGTGTCACATGAGGGGACATGTCAGGGAGATTTTATTATTCTATTTTTAACATTTTTAAATTTGGAGTGGGGTGCATTTGTGTGTACTGGAAGCTACATATATTAGTACATCGGGCCCAGTTCTTTGCAAACAGAAAGAACATGCACATACATTGCACCTGTTTCAGCTAAACAAAATAAGTGATAGCCATTCGCTGGTATACTTCTCAGGGCAATGCCTTGACCAATCAGCGTCAAGCCGCCTGGTTTAAATTTCAAACAATGCTTGGCAGTTAACTGTCAGTTATCATCACTGGTGCATTCTCCATGGCAACGCCTCTACCAATCAGAGTCCACTTGCCAACCAATCAGCACTCTCTTCTCATAGGGAAGAATTTTACGTTCCGTACGTGGGCGCACACCTGACCCGAATGGGCATAAAATCGCGCAAGATGACATTGAGTGAGCATCCCAACGTCATCACGCACTCACATCATATTTCGCTCAGCGGGCATGCGCGGCAGTCGGAATTAAGTGGGCAATTAAGCCCATTAATGGTGCAATTGCCTGCAATTTTTCATGACCTGTCCAACCTTACAGTTGGCGGACGGGTGAATTGGCCAGGCGGCCTCTACGTTTTTGATGAAATCTCATCTAAGGGCGGGATGAATTCTCCGTTAAAAGAAATATCTGGGGACAGCATTTTTATGAGGTGGCTATCAGGTGCTTGATTGTGCTGCATGGACATTTTTTGCAGCTTTTTTGTGCTTTATTTAATTGTTTGCAGGTCTGCAGCTCCCTGAGGCAGCTGTCTGCCTTCAGGAACTTCTCTTGAAGCACTCACCATGCCTGAGGTGATGTTGTCACTCACCCTCTTCCTGGCCCCACCCCGGCAGCGCTGAGCTTTTCAGTGCACGTTTCAATAGGCACCCATTTCCCGACCGCTCCTGGGCCTGAAGATCGCATGTGCCGACGAGGGAAACAGATAGGCCATACAGTATAAATTGTTGTTTTCCCTTTATATTAGTGTTCTTGTGAAATGTCCTAATGAGTGCAAAACAAAAAGCATCAACATGTCTCTTTTTTCAGCAATACTCAAGTTTTGTACTACCAAACAACTATAAATCATAATAAGCAACATGAATCATGGGAACATACAAAATAATCCTTCAAGTACCATTGACTGATGAAGTCGGCATAGAGTTGCGCTCGCATGTTCACATGCACATATTTTTAAAAATTTGATGAATTTCAATGTTCAGTGGAACGAGGAATCTCTGTTGCTGTCGAATGAAAATCTTTTTCCACTCAATGTCAAGATCAAACACTCACGGTAATGTATAATGCTGGCCAGATCATAAGATAGCTATGGTTGCAGATAACCATTCCATCCAACCTAGATCTAGAACCCAAAAAGAACATACAATTCTCTCCTCCTGCCTCCATCATGACATCCAGCTGTACCATCGATAATTCCAGGATTTTTGTAATCTACCTTTTGTGTCAGTCACTCTTCATGTGAAGAAAATCTTATATTTGCCTTTTACAGTTTAAAAATGTGATCCTGTGGTTTTCTCATTTACCTATATCATTTATTCTATCTCTATGAGGGTTCCTCACATTGTCCTCCTTTAAAGGTTTAATGACCCAAATATTCCTACCCTTTCTCCTAAATTCAGTCCATCTTCTCTACTTAAACATCTGTTTTGTGTCTCGATGTTAGAATAAAGAAAGACGAGGAAAGAACTTGCATTTATATAGCACCTTTTATGACCTCAGGACATCCCAAATTACTTTATAACCAATTAAGTACTTTTGAAGTGTAGTCACTGCTGTAATGTAGGAAATGTGGCAGTATATTTGCACACAGCAAAGGTCCACAAACAGTAATGTTATTATGACCAGAGCATTTAGTGATGTTGTTGAGGAATAATATTGATCAGAAGACCAAGAAAACTCTTCTGACCTTCCTCGAAATAGAACCATCGGATCTTTTACGCCCAGCTGAGAGGACTGATGAGACCTTGGCTTAACGTCTCATTTGAAAGTTGGCATTTCTGATAGTGCAACTTCAACTCAATGCTGCACTGGTGTGTTAGCCTAGATTTGGTGAACAAGTCTCTGGAGTGGAACTTTTTTTTAATTCATGGGATGTGAGAGTCATTGGCAAGATCAGCATTTGTTGCCCATCCCTAATTATCCTTGAGAAGGTGGTGGTGAGCTGTCTTCTTGAACAGCTGCAGTTCACATGGTGTAGCTCCACTCAAGGTGCTGTTGGGGAGTGAGTTCCAGGGTTTTGACCCAATGATGATGAAGGGACGCAATATATTTCCATGTCAGAATGTTGTGTGAATTGGAGGGGAAATTACAGCTGGTGGTATCCCCATGTGCCTGCTGCCCTTATTCTTCCAAGTGGTAGAGATCATAGGTTTGCCGCAGTGCATCTCGTAGATGATACTCACTGCAGCCAGGGTGTTCCAGTTGCAGAGGCAGTGAATTCTTAAGGTGATTAATAGGGCGCCATTCAAGCTGCTTGCTTTGTCTTGGATGGTGTTGAGCTCCTTGAGTGCTGTTGGAGCTGCACTCATCCATTGCACTCCTGATTTGTGCCTTGTCGATGGTGGACAGGCTTTGGGGAGTTAGCAGTTGAGTCACTCACCACAGAAATCCCAGCCTCTGGCTTACTCTTATAACTACAGTATTTACGTGGCTGGTCCAGTTAAGTCCCTGATCAATGG
Organism: Cetorhinus maximus; assembly: GCF_964194155.1. Classification (NCBI taxonomy): domain Eukaryota; kingdom Metazoa; phylum Chordata; class Chondrichthyes; order Lamniformes; family Cetorhinidae; genus Cetorhinus; species Cetorhinus maximus. Next base: position 58,890,356 of record NC_135879.1, read on the forward strand.
CGACTCCTCCAAGATGTTACTGGTGGGGGATTCAGTGATGGAAACATTAAGAGGAAGAAATTAGATCAGACAAGAGAGAATCTAACAATCTCCCCTTGACATTCAAGAACACTAACATTGCTGAATTTCCCACCATCAACATTCTAGGGATTACTATTGATGAGAAACTGAACTGGACCAGCCATATAAGTACCATAGCTACAAGAGCTGATCAGAGGCTGGGAATTCCACAGCAAGTAAGTCACCTCCTGACTTCCCAAAGTCTGTCCATCATCTACAAGACACAAATCAGGAATGTGATGGAATACTCTTAATTTGCTTGTATGATTGCAGCTTCAACACTTAAGAAGCTTAACATCACCAAGGACAAAGCACCCCTTGATCGGCACCCCATCCACACCTTAAATATTCATTCCCTCCACCACTGGTACACAGTGGCAGCAGTGTGTACCATCTACAAGATGCACTGCAGCAACTTACCAAAGCTCCGTTGACAACACCTTCCAAATCTGTAGCCTCTAAGACCTGGAAGAAGCAGGGCAACAGATGCATAAGAACACCAGCATCTGCAAGTTCCCCCCAATTCTTACACCATTGTGACTTGGAACTATATTGCTGTCACTTCACTGTCATTGGTTGCTGTCATTGGACCTCCCGCCTCAGTAACCTGCTCAGCATCTGTAAATGTAATGTCTCTATTCAAGTAAGGAGGGAGACAAAAGCAACAAACTATAGGCTGATTAGCCTAACATCTGTCATTGGGAAAATGCTGGAATCCATTATTAAGGAAGTCATAGGACATTTAGAAAATCAGAAGACAATCAAGCAGAGTCAACATGGTTTTATGAAAGGGAAATCGTGTTTAACAAATTTATTAGCGTTCTTCAAGGATGTAACAAGGAGGATGGATAAAGGAGAACCAGTAGAGGTAGTGTATTTAGATTTCCAAAAGGTATTCAATAAGGTTAGTACACAAGATAAGAGCTCATGGTGTTGGAGATAATAAATTAGCCTGGATAGAGGATTGGCTAACTGACAGGAAACAGAGATTCAGGATAAATGGATGATTTTTCTGGTTGGCAAACAATAACTAGTGGAGTGCCACCAGGACCAGTGCTAGGACCTCAACAATTTACAATCTATGTTAATGTTTTGAAGGGACTGGCTGTATTGTAGCTAAGTTTGCTAATGATACAAAGATAGATGGGAATGCAAGTTCTGAGGAGGATACTAATGGCGGAATTTTCGAGCCCTGCCAGTGGCAGGCATTGTTGCAGGTTGGACGGGGCCATTTGGAAAGCAGCCAAATGTCAATTCTCCAAATTGTCCCATCCCGCCCATGTGATGCCCACCATTGGCAAGGCTGGAAAATTCTGCCCTGAGAATCTGCAAAGGGATATGGATATGCCATGTGCGCGGGCAAAAATTTTGCAGATGGAGTATAAGGTGGGGAAACGTGAGGTTGTCCACATTTGCAGGAAGAATAGGAAAGAGGATTATTATTGAGGGGGCTGAATAGAGTAGACAGGGAGAAACTGTTCCTGCTCGTAAAAGGGTTGAGAACAAGACTTAAAATGATTTGCAAAAGAAGCAAATGTGATATGAGAAAAAACTTTTTTACTCAGCGAGTGGTTTGAGTCTGGAATGCACTACCTGGAAGTGTGGTGGAAGCAGGTTCAATCGAGACATTCAAGAGGACATTGGATAGTTATTTGAATAGAAACAATGTGCAAGGGTACAGGGAAAAGGCAGGAGAATGGCCCTAAGTCACAATGCTCATTTGGAGAGCTGGTACAGACACGATGGGCCAAATGGCCTCCTTCTGCACCGTAACAATTTTGTGATTCGTTAATCCTTGAAATTCACTACCCTGGAAAACACTGGAGGCTGGGTCATTGAATATATTTAAGGCTGAGTTGGACAGACTTTTGACCTACAAGGGAGTCAAGGGCTATGGGGAACAGAAAGGAACGTGTAGTTAAGGCCGCAATCAGGTCAACCATGATCTTATTGAATGGTGGAGTTGGCTTGAGGAGGCCAAATGGCCTACTCCTGCTCCTATTTCTTATGTTCTCATGTTCTAATTGGATGGTAAATATGGAGGTGGCCAATTAGGAGTCCGCCTCACATAAAGTTGCACTGGTGGGCACCTTGATGACAATGTGGGATCAAGACCTGCTTTTGGTCTTAATATCAGGTACCCAGTTCCATGGGAAAATTCAGCCCATAACGTCAGATATATATTTATGGTGGTAGGGGATGGGTGGCGTGGAGTTGGGATTGGACACTTCGCTTAAATATTGAAATGATGGTGGGGACATCCTGTATGCAATTTCCCAATCTTTGTTCCTGAAAGATGTACAATGTAAACAATTCTCAACATCTCAATTAGGTTTCCAGTGTTGCTTGGGTTGGGAAGACATTCAAAAGTTATCTTAAAATGCACAACAACAGAAAGGAAAGTGTTTTACCACCATTTGAGGGAGACAGTGGCATAGTGGCAGTGTCACTGAACTTGTAATCCAGAGGCCCAGGCTAATGATGTGGTGGATTCAAATCGCACCATGGCAGCTGGTGAAATTTAAATCAATTTTAAAAAATCTGGAATTGAAAGTTAGTCTCAGTAATGGTGACAATTAAACTATCATTGATTGTCATAAAAATCTATCTGGTTCACTAATGTCCTTTAGTGGAGGATTTGCAATCCTTAACTGCTCTGGCCCATATATGACTCCAGACCCATGTAATGGGTCTTAACTGGTCTCTGAAATGGCCTAGCAAACCACTCAATTCAAAGGTGATGGGGGTTGGGCAGCACATGCTGGCCTTGCCAGCAATGCCACATCCCATGAAACAATACATTTTTTTAAAATTCTAGATTATTTCATTTTTTATGCATTTTTCTATGGACACTTATGTTGTCATGAACCTTTGTGTCAATCCTTAAGTAGATTTATTTTTCTCTACCAACCACCATTACTATCATATATCCCCATCTCAGCGTTTTGAAGGACGGCAAGGAGAACAAAAGTCAGGCTGCCAAAGATCCACCAGAAGTGCCCACCTACTGGTATCCACACACTCACATAAGCAGACAAAAGTTCAGAACCTTTGACAGATGATCAATGCTTGGGAGACTCATATTCACAAGGGAGCCTGTAACAGCAGACATGAAGGCACAGAAATAGCATATGAATATCTGACTAACTGTCAATACAAATCATTCTTTGAAAGCAACCCAGTTATTGTATGCCATGCTTCAAATAGAAAAGGCATGTAAAGAACATGTCAGTGTGATCAACATCCAGGGTAGACTGATTTGCTGCATCCACCAAGATGCCACCAACCGTCCTACCATTGTTACACCGACCTGTTACCAACTGTGAGGAACGTCTTTGCATAAGGCTAGACAAATTTTTGACCTAAGGGCCACATCTGAATATGAAAAATGTATGGAGAGCCAAGTCTTACAGCACATTTGAAAAGAGGTGCTACCAAGTGCATTTATGAGCTGTTCCGCACCTGTTAGACAACACATTCTTAATTTTCAATTTTCTCAAAGAACGGTACCCTACAACCACACACTCTTCACTTTCTATTACGTTCAACATCTTCCTTTTAAAATTCTAAAGTTTAGCTGCACTTCTAGCAGGAAAAGAAGATGCTTTTACAGCTCTAATTTTTGTAAGTGCATAAACAACTAATCACTGAGATGCCATCTTCAAATGTTAAATAAATAGAATCATGGGCAGAATTTTGCCCTTGGTGGGTAGGCTCGGCAGGGATGGGCGGGGGCGGTCGGCTTCCCAGGATTAGCACCGCAATTTCACGTTGGCAGGCCAATTAAGGCCTGCCCAGCATGAAATGCAAACAGCAGCGCTGAGCGCTGCCTGTGGGGGGGAGGAGTGCGAGAATGCTGAGCACGAACTTCACGCATGCGCGCGAGTATGTGCTGCATAATCTCCCTGAGGCAGCGACCTGCCTCCAGGAGATGAAGAGATATAAAAGAATAATAAAAAGAATAAAAATGTAATAAGATATGTCCCCTCATGTGACTCTGTCACATGAGCAGGGACATGTTATTAATGAAAAATTGAAGTTTTTATTCTATTTTTATTTGATTTTGGAAACCTCATCCCGCCCGTGGATGAGGTTTCCAAAAAAATGCAAAGGACATTTGGCCTTTTTGCCTGTCCGCTAATCGTTGGACGGGCAGCAAAAACTTTACGTTAATTGATAACTTAATGGCCTTAACAGGCCTTTTAAGTGTCCGCAGGCTCGCTGTCAGCTCTGACGCGCACCTGGTAACTGAACTGACCTGTGCGTTGACGTCAGCATGCTTGGCCGACATCAACGTTGTTTCATGCTCGAGCAGATCAGGCACGCGTCCGCCCGCCAAGTGAAAATTTCTGTTCATAGAGTTATACAGCACAGAAACTGGCCCTTCGGTCCATCATGTCCATGCCTGCCATCAAGTACCTATCTATTCTAATCCCATTTTCCAGCATTTGGCCCATAGCCCTGTATGCGATGGTGTTTCAAGTTCTCATCTAAATACTTCTTAAATGTTGTGAGGGTTCCTGCCTCTACCGCCCCATCAGGCAGTGTGTTGCAGATTCCAACCATCCTCTTGGTGAAAAAGTTTTTCCTCAAATCCCCTCTAAATCTCCTGCCCCTTACCTTAAACCTATGCCCCTGGTTATTGACACCTCTACTAAGGGGGAAAGTTTCTTCCTGTCTATGACCCTCATAATTTTGTATACCTCTATCAGGTCCCCCCTCAGCCTTCTCTGCTTTAAGGAAAACAGCCTTAGTCTATCCAGTCTCTCTTCATGGCTGAAATGCTTCAGCCCAGGCAACATCCCGGTGAATCTCCTTTGCACCCTCTCCAGTACAATCACATCCTTCCTATAGTGTGACGACCAGAATGGCACACAGTATCCAGCTGTGGTCCAACTAGCATTTTACACAGCTCCAACATAACATCACTGCTCTTATATTCCATGCCTCGTCTAATAAAGGCAAGTATCCCATATGCCTTCTTAACCACCTTATCTACCTGTGCTGCTGCCTTCAAGGATCTATGGACATGTACACCAAGGTCCCTCTGATCCTCTCTACTTCCTAGGATCCTACCATACATTGTGTATTCCCTTGCCATGTTAGTCCTCCCAAAATGCGCCACCTCACACTTCTCAAGAGTAAAGTCCTTTTGCCACTGCTCTGCCCATCTTACCATTCCATCTATATCGTCCTGTAATCTAAGGTTTTCCTCCTCACTGTTTACAACACCACCAATTTTTGTGTCATCAGTGAACTTACTGATCATACCTCCTATATTCACATCTAAATCATTAATGTACACTACAAACAGCAAGGGTTCCAGCACTGATCCCTGCGGTACACCACTACTTCCAATCACAAAAACAACCTTCAACTATTACCCTTTGCCTCCTGCCACTAAGCCAATTTTGGATCCAATTTGCCAAATTGCCCTGGATCCCATGGGCTCTTACCTTCTTGACCATTCTCCCATGCGGGACCTTGTCAAAAGCCTTACTGAAGTCCATGTAGACTACATCAACTGCACTACCCTCATCTACACAACCAGTCACCTCCTCGAAAAATTCAATCAAATTTGTTAGACGTGATCTCCCCGGCAAAGCTTTGATGGCAAATCTCTGATGGCTCCCAAAGCATCACATAAGCAAATGACAGTCACAATAGCATTTTCTGTTTTTTTAACTAATCATATATTTGAATTTATGGATACTTAAATGTTATTTGCTGAGAAGGGTTTTTAATCATTTGAATTTTTGAAAGTACCGGCAAACATTTAGGACTGGATTTTCATCTGAGAGGTGGGTGCCGGGAATTGGGAAATTTCCCGGCTTGGCGCACCCACCTCGGGAGAAAGTGCCAGCAAAGACAGGATTATCATTCCAGTGGGGGTGGGATGGAGATGTGCTAACAGGTGTCAGGCTCGCCACCCTTAGAAAGAATTCGGAAGTAGCCAGAGGGGATGCTGGGTGCCAAGGCGAGCTGTTCAAAAGCCCACCTCAGTGCTGTGGGACTTTGTCCCAGTTACAATTAAAACAATAAGGTCTTCTAGCCCTCACCCCTCACATCCCCTTGCCCCCACACACTCCCAATGCCCCATCCATGCCACATCCTGCTCTCCACCCACCCCCCATGTACCCTCATACCCTCCATGCCAAGCTACAGCATGTCCCTGCTCATTCACTCACTATCCTCTCTATTTAGAATCAATGAACCCTATAGTGACAATAGGATGTTAAAAAAAGTTATAAAAAAGCTTTCGTTCATCCATAACTTCCAACTTTCTTAAAAAAACTTTCACTACAGGTCATTAAAAGTGTTGATTATCCAGACCCTTTAAAGTATCAATAGCAGGAGCTGCAAGCACTTGGAACCTCTTTATCTTATGTAAATAAACATTGTGCAACTGGCAGGATATATCAGAGAGCCAGTGTTGTCAATCAAGCAATGTTTATCCTGGGGTGGAGCTGTTTCAACAGTCCAATGGATGTCTGGGCTGTTAGTCATGCCTCATTATGCATTCTTGGCTGAGAATTAGCATGGAAGTGTCATGTTTTGGCATATGACAGGCCATGGTGATTGGGTGGAGGCGGCATGGATACGTGAGTAAGAGCTTTTTGGAGCTACCTTTTAAAAGGTTCCCTTATCCAGATTATGGTTCAAGACACTTCTGAGGTGCCATGAACCATGGCTCTTTGAAAAGCTGGCCCAACTCCATGAAAAGTGTAAAGGACTAGAACCTGCCTATCCCTGCAATGGAGCCGGCCAGTTTGGAACTGCAAGGTTCGGGCTTGCAACAAGAACCAGCCCATACCCTTAAATGGCACTGTTAAAAATCAGAAACCCCGGGGGTTGGGAATCCCAGAATCGGGTCCTGGCCTCTATTTCATCCCTCCATGGAGTCTCCCCAACTCCGTGAAAATGTAGCCCTATGCAACCAAAGGGTAACATAAGAACGTAAGAAACAGGAATAAGTGTACACCATATGGCCCCTCAAGCCTGCTCTGACATTCAATACAATCATGGCTGACCCTCGACCTCAACTCCACTTTCCTACCCGCTCCCCATATCCCATGATTCCTTGAAACATCAGAATCTGTCTATTGCAGCTTTAAATATATTTAACAATGGAGCATCCACAACCCTGTGGGGTAGATCTTTTAAGATTCACAGCCCTTTCTGTGAAGAAATTTCTCCTTATCTCAGTCCCAATCCACAACATATTTGTAATAAATATAACCAAGAACCCACCTACCCTCACAGGATGACATAAAAGATCCCATGGCACTAGTTGTTGAAGAGCAGGGAATTGTGGCCAATATTTATCCCATGACCATTGCTGTTTGTTGGACCTTGCTAGGCACAGATTGGCTGCTGTATTTTCTGCATTGCAACTGAGCTTCAAAAAGTGCTTTATTGGTTGTAAAGTGCATTGAGATGCCCCATTGCACTTAATTCTCATCATTGCTGTCTGTTATGCAGGTAGAGACCCGTGTGCCCTAACGGAGACATGCGAGAGGGTTGTGGGAGGGTTTTGTTGAATTTTAAGGCTTTCTTTGTCCATCAACAAAAACCGGTGGCTGCAGAGAAACTCAGAATGCCAGGCCTCTCAGAGGGCAATGTTCCCAGGATGAATGTAATCATGGGACAAGTGTTGTTGGAAGAGATAATAGAAGGTCCAAGGATTGGAGCCGAGACTCCCAGAGTTTTGGGGTGGAGAATGCTGTGGTGGTGCATTATGATGATGGGGATACAACCTTGGGATATTATCCAGGATGTGTTTGAGGACTGCGGGGAAGGAAGCTGCTTTGCCTGTCTATTGAAGTTGGAAGTTGGGTTCAAAGACAATGATCAGCTTCTGAGAGGAGGGTGAGAGCCTTTTACTGAGTTTCAAGATTGGAGATAGAAAGAGTGCACTTACCAGAGAGGCTCCCAGTGCCTGAACTGTGAGGATTTACTGGTGATGTTGAACAAAAACACACTCCCTAGGACTTGTTCTTCTCTCCTCAAGAAAGGCCTGCCTCCAGCCCACGATCATTGGTTAACTTACCTGAAATTACTTCCTGTGGTCGTTGGACCCCCTGACCCAGCCGCAGGCCGCACGCTTGACTGTAATTTGCCCGCTTCTGTCTTTGCAGGATCCAGGCCAGTATAGAGGAGATATACTGTACCAGCTATTGCAACGACATTTGTTGCTGACATACACAATGGACTGGCATGGATCAGCTGCAGCCTCAGCCTGTCTCCACCACATTTGAGTCCTACTACAATGCTAACCTATAGGGATGTCATGAATTGGCAAACTGGGCCATCTTTCTCACAATCATCAAATGTAACACCAGCAGGAGGCAGGAGGGTTGGCAGTGGAATTGTGGGAGGAGTAAGGGCCATTGCTGGCATGGTCTCTCACATTGTTTTGCCTTTATACCTCCACTTTAAGTCTCTGTTTCCTTCACCGTTGCTTGTCACCTCTTTGCCTTCTTCGCTTTCAGTTTGACAAAGATTGCTAAATGCATTGAGTTGTGATTTTGAGACTTTCCAAATATTTTTGTTTCTCTATTTTGCCATCTCCCTTTAATTCTCCGTTTTACTGCAACTGATCACACTGTGTGAGAGGTCAGTGCAGCGAGACCACCGACTGTTTAATGGAAGCAGTCAGAGCCCCAAACCACGTTCATTTAATTTTCATTTCCATTTCAAACCGCACCCCCACCCCTTCTCCACCCTCCACCCGCACCTAAATCCACATGCAACTGCGCATTAAAATCCCCACTCCCTGGTTGCAGTGTGCAGAACCTTTCCAAACCCTGAAATTATGGATTGTGGGTGGGCAATACATCATATGAATCCAACTTCCTGCTGTTTGTACTGGAGGAGTATGGGAGGTTATGCTTTTGATTCTCTGATCTTTAGGATTACTTCAGTCCTTGAGTAATCTGGTACAAGATTCACATTATCCCTGGCACATCAGGAAAGGTCAACTTTGAACTTATCATGCAGAGAATGAACCTTTTGAAGCTGAAGTCCAGCTGCATCATATCTGAATATTACTCTTTACAGCTTCTTTCTCCATAGCGTGTGCACCAGTTTGTTCAAATCAAGATGTGAGCTAAGAACTCATTTTTCAAAGACAGTTTCAGTCTCCACGTTGCCCAGGGGTTGATCAGAATCATTTAAGGCCCTGCATGATTTCTAGTTGATATCTATTGATGAACAGGCTCCAGACACATGAAAGTAATACATTTAAACTTCTAAATACAATATGGCCTGGAGTGGGAAAGAAATGAACTGATGAATTGCAAACAGAGAAAAGCAAATACTCAAATGACCTGTGTGCAGAGACAGAAAAAGTAATTAAATATTAACGGTATTTAAGTACCTAAAATAAAACTGCAGCTGATTGCTAGATCATCCAAGTATATGTTGTAAATTTCACACTTGTCAATCTTTAGGATTGTGACTTTTTGAGGGAGGTTTACACTTCAGTGGGGGACTACAGAGAACTGGCAGCCTTCCAGCTATGGACAAGTCACATTAAGTGAGCTGTTCAGTCTCTTCCCCCACCCCTGGTTTCCATGAAAATGCACAGCTCAGACCCTGAAAGATAATACTGCAGAGAGATCCTCGACATGAACAGAGGAAGTGAAAGTCATGCTATTTCGATAGCACTGACCTCCTTTAGTCATACGAAACATATTTTGTGCAATGAAAAGAGTAAATGTTGATCTAGTGTTTTAAACTAAAACCATCTGTCAAAAAGATAAATGGCTAATCCTTTTCATCCCTGGAGAAGTTTTCAAGTTTCTTGTTTTTGTGGGGGGGCTCGTTAAAAAACTTAAAAATCAACCACTAACATTTCACACTGACAATCAGGCCAAAAAATATTTGGATCTTCAATACCAGTAAAAATAACAGTAATTAACTTACTGATGACCTCTGATGCTAACTCCGCTAGAGTTTTTGGGGACAGTGGGAGTTTGCTTCATTTGAATGTCCTTCATCGATACACGAGCTACTAGAGGCGCCTACCTTGTGGCCACCTCCAGTGCACCTCCTTGCCCAACACACAGGAAGCCTGGTATAAATTGCCCGTTGCAGAGTGGGGTAGGAGTTAATAACACACCCCCTCCCCCAAACCCAACACAAACTCTGTGGTAGTCAAGCAGACCCCTGTCTTACAGGGCTTCTATTACATAATAAAAACATTAACACTTCAACCTTTTAGCAGGTCAGACCATGATCTTGGCCTAGACCTGGTGGAGCCATTACCCCTTTTGCTTGGTTGGTGCACCTGGTATGATCAACCTTCTTCTCTGGGTTTATCTGGGGACCAAGAGCACAGGAACTCCCACGGTGAGGTGAGAGTGACTGCCCTTGACATCAAGCCAGCATTTGACCAAGTGTAGCATCAAGAAACCCTTGCAAAACTGGAGTCAATGGGAGTCAAGGGGAAAACGCTCTGCTGGTTGGAGTCATACCCAGCACAAAGGAAGATGGGTGTGGTTGTTGGAGGTCAATCATCTCAGTCCCAGGACATCACTATAGGAGTTCCTCAGGGTAGTGTCCTCAGCCCAACCATCTTCAGCTACTTCATCAATGACCTTCCCTCCATCATAAGGTCAGGAGTGGTGATGTTCGCTGATGATTGTACAGTGTTCAGCACCATTCACGACTCCTCAGATACTGAAGCAGTCCATGTGCAAACACAGCAAGACATAGGCAATATCCAGGTTTGAGCTGACAGGTGGCAAGTAACGTTCACACGCACAAGTGCCAGGAAATGACTATCTCCAACAAGAGGGAATATAACCATCCCCTTTGACATTCAATGGCATTACCATCACTGAATCCCCCACTATCAACATCCTGGCGGTTACCATTGAACAGAAACTGAGGTGAACTAGCCATATAAATACTGTGTCTACAAGAGTAGGTCAGAGGCCAGGAATTCTGTGATGAGCAACTCACCTCCTGACTCCCCAAAGCCTGTCCACCATCTACAAGACACAAGTCAGGAGTGTGATGGAATACTCTCCACTTGCCTGGATGAGTGCAGCTCCAACAATACTCAAGAAACTTGACACCATCCAGGATGAAGCAGCCCACCTGATTGGCACCCCATCCACAAACATTCACTCCCTTGACCACCGACATACAGTGGCAACAGTGTCTGCCATCCACAAGATGCACTGCAGGAACTCATCAAGGCTTCTTAGACGGCACCTTCCAAATCCACGACCGCTACCACTTAGAAGGACAAGAGCAGCAGATACTGGGAACACCACCACCTGGAAGTTCCCCTCCAAGTCACTCACCATCCTGACTTGGAAATATATCGCTGTTTCCTCACTGTCGTTGGGTCAAAATCCTGGAACTCCCTTCCTAACAGAAATGCGGGTGTACCTACACCATAAGGACTGCAACAGTTCAAGAAGGCAGCTCATCACTACCTTCTCAAGGGCAATTAGGGATGGGCAATAAATGCTGGCCTAGCCAGCGACGCCCACATCCCATGAATACATTTTTTTAAAATGGCTGGGAGAACCGGCATCAAAGCCCTGTAATGTGTGGAGGGAAGCTCCGTTCCTTATGGGGAGAGTGAGTAATAGCATGAACTGAGAAGGGGTGAGGGTAAGAGTGCCAACATGAAAAAGTGGAAGGGTTGTGGGAAAGGGAAGTGCTGTCTTGAATTTGGGGTGGGAAGCAGAAAGGCAACTCAAAGTAGTGGATGAAAGTTCACCACCTTGAGCTCAAGGGAAAGGAAATAGCAGATTGAATTGAGGGAGATTGCCAGTGGGGTGAAAGATAAAGTTAAGTTTTAATTGCATAGAAAGGGGTGAATGTCAGTCTGAGCTGGTGGAGCTGGAGAAGGAGAGTGTGGGCAGTTGGATTGGGGACAGTGTCACTAAATACTGTACCCAGGGAAGGTAGACTGCCTGTATGAAAATGGGCTGAGGGTGCTATAGGTGGAGGTGGGATTGATTGGTCTGTTGAAAATACCAATATCAGTTTTATTAGTATTATTTTCATTTGGAAAAAAGAAAATCAATTGTGAAGCATAAAGTGCTTTTAATTAACTAGAATGGGGGCATGCCGCTGATACCACTGACAATATAATTCTAATTTCATGCCTTCAATGCTTCTAAGGAGGCTACAGTGAATAATCAGGGCTGTTCATGTGTTGCCATGTATCTGAGCTGTGTTGGCTCTTCTGAAACTGTTGTCAGCTTCAGTTAGTTTTATAAGTTGAGATATGTGTAGGTGCAAGTCATGGAGTCTTTCATTCCACATAAAATGTTTAAATCAATGTTCCCATTAAGTTACTTACATTTGTGGATGGCAAAACCAAAGGATCTTGGTGCCTTGATTTAAAATTTATCTACCAGTGAGACGACAGATGTAGGAACAGATTTTTCAAAATTTTCACAAAGTTCCTAATAAGACCAACCAGCAAACAAGCTATACATATACAAAAAGATTATGATCTAGAAGTTACTAGCTCTGATATTGCATAGGCCATGATCCCAGTGGTTACAGTAGGATTGCACCAGGTCACAATCTGGTGCACCCACAAGTGCCCTCTATCACTGCCCTGCTGGAATATGAGGGTCAGTGGGAGGGCACCTCATTTGCTTGGATTCAGCCAATGCTATCACAATGTACCATTCCAATCTCACTCAAGCTGGAAACACTGGTGCCTTTTTAAAAACTATCTGTTCTTTGTGGCCCAGGGCAATCCAAATTTCTGACCAGGGCATCTTTTGCCCAGCAGTAAGATTTACTCTCACCATCTCACAGTGTGTGCGACAGCCTCCCACCTTACAACAGTTCCCACTGAGGTTGAAGAAGTAAGAAATCCCATGGGTGGGAGTGCTCACTCCCTCTAATGTTGGGGATATTTTTGGGGAGGACAAATGTTCTGCTCTAGACACGGTTGCCAGAAACCTTTCAGCAGGCTCTGTGACCTGGCCTTCCTGGTTCCTGGTAATTCTGGGGTGTTCCTCTTTTTCCTGATAGCCAGCTCCATTATTTAGCATGGGATTGAAGTTATAAAGTGAGTTGGTAGTTATCTATGTCTGTTTTGTCTCTCCCCTTTAATTGGGCACCAGATTAATCAATTTCCAACATACCAATATCTCCCCAGTGCCCAGTAACTCTCTCGTAATGACTGACAACATCTTACAAATCTTCTCCCTTCACAATCTAGGATAAATACCTCTATCTCTGTGATTTATTTCTTTTGGGTCCTTTTAACCTGTCTAGTGTAGGGCTTCCATCTCATTTATTCACTCATTCACAGACAGTGAAACATAGGGCAGAAATTTTCGTTTGGCGGGAGGGCGCGTGCCCGACCTGCTGGAGCGTGAAATGACGTGCATTGTCGTCGGCCAAGCGTGCCAACGTCAACGCGCAGTCGCGTAATGGTTCGGTCGGCGGGCGTGCACCAGAGACGGCAGCGAGCCCACCAACAATTAAAAAGCCTGTTAAGGCCATTAAGTTAACCAATTAAATCAAACTTTTTGCTGCCCGTCCAACATAACGTCAGGCAGGCAGGGGAAAAGGCCAAACGGCCTTTGCATTTTTTTGGAAACCTCATCCATGGGTGGGATGAAGTTTCAAAAAACAAATAAAAATAGAATAAAAACTTTAATTTTTCATTTCTTACATGGCCCTGAAGGGGCCATGTTTCATTGCATTTTTATTTCTTTTATATCTCTATTATGGAGTGCTCACTTGCGCGCATGCGCGAAGTTCGCACTTGGCCCGCTCGCACTCCCCTCCCGCCCCACCCCACCCCCTGCACAGGCAGCGCTAAGCGCTACCGCTCGCGTTTCAGGCTGGCAGGCCTTGTGCGCTGTCGATCGCGGGCAGTGGTTGGCTTCCCGACTGCCCCCACTGAGCACCCCACCAAGGGCAAAATTCTGCCCATTGTATAGGCCAAGCTTGTCCAACCTTTTCGTGCAGGGGGCCACATTTCAATTTTTCTCACACTCAGGGGGGTGGGGTGTTGGGGTGTTGGGGGGTGGGTGGTGGTGGGGGAGGTGGTGTGTGGGGGGTTTGGTGGGGGGTGGTGGTGGTGGTGGGGGAGGTGGATGGGTTGGTGTGGGGGTGAGGGGGTGGGTGGGGGGCTGGTGTGGGGGAGGGGGGATGCGGGCGGTCAATGAGCAAATTTTGGAAAGATAAGGGCCAGGACTTTACTTATGGCGGGTGGAGTGTTCGGGAGCAGGCATGGAGCCAATTGCTGCCCATGATCAGCTCCGCGCCGCCATTTTATGCAGGCTGGCCAATTAAGGCCTGCCCTGTGTGAATCGCAGCTCCCGAGAACAGTGGGAGGGGGTGGGTGACGGCAGGAGTCCAATGACCACCGGGTCCAATGGCAACCAGGCGGCTTATTCAAAAATGGCGCAGGCAGCCTTCCAAAGGCTGTCACCAATGTCGCACAGGAGGATGTCCGAGAGCGCTCTCAGAGAGCAGGCCAGGTGGGAGGGCAGGTCGGCGACGCAGTGTATCCTGAGATTTTCAGATGAGTGCCGCACTGCCCTCCCTGAGGAGGTGGCAGCACGGCGCGACATCATAGTGCCAAGGGAGGAGGAGGCCTCCCCACTTGAGGAAACATACCTGGGAGGAGGTGGCAGAAAGGGTCAGCTCCCACGATGTGGTGAGATGCACCTGGGTGCAGTACTGCAAGTGGTTTAATGATCTCTTGCGATCGAGAAGGGTGAGTACCGTGTTGACATGGGTCACTTAGCACAGCAGTTAGGTTCACCCCGCCGGCTCCCCCCACCAACTCAGAATTTTGTTTTTACATTCATTTATTCATGGCATGTGGCCTTCGCTGGGTGGGCCAGCATTTATTGCCCATCCCTCGTTGGCCCTGAGAGGGTGGAGGTGAGCTGCATTCTGTATCCACTGTGTGTGGTGCAGGTACACTCACAGTGCTGTTTGCGGGCGAGCTCCAGGATCTGGACCTAGGCGCACCTAGGCCGAAACATTTCAAAGTCAGGATGCTGACTGACTTGGAGGGGAACATCCAGGTGGTGGGGTAGCCATCTATCTGCTGCCCTTGTCCTTCTAGGTGGTAGTGCTCGTGGGTTTGGAAGGTCTTACAGTATGAGTGGCAAATGTGATGGAGGCAGAATCTGGGCAGGGGGGTCAGCCCTGGCTGCTTGGAGTGAGTGTACAGAGGCTCCAGGGTCATGAATCGGATGAGCCCTGTAATGTTTCACTCAGGTGGGGGTGGCAGGGCTGCAATGGCAATGCAGGTACAGGGTGGACTAATCAATGCTCCTCTCTCCTTTCAGGAGAAGACCACACACAGCGGCTGAGGACTGGCGGAGGGCAGGCCCACCTACTCATACTCACCAGATACGAGCAGGAGGCTCTCGAGCTGAAGAGGCGCCATGCGCCCAGGTTTACCGGCAGCAGTGAGGTTGGGGTGCCAGTGGGAGGCAGGAATGCCGTGCACTGAGGTCACAATGTCTGTCAGTGCAAACATTCCACTGTTGACTGTTCAGTGAATTCAGCCTCCAACATGGGATTCCCATTGATAATGGAAGGAGGAGCGCATCCTGATCCGGGGGCCAGGCATGCACATTAACAGTGTAACAACTTCAACTAATCAAATGTCCTTGTTCTTCCTTTCAGCCTCTCCAGAGCTCACTACACTCAGGAGGCAGAGGGACTGCCACTGACCCCTGAGAGCCCAAAAGATATAAACGCACCAGTGTCACACCCTCTCAGCCAGGCAGGCACCAGCGCAGATACCAGATCCCACGTTGGAGGCTGAAATTAATATACAGTCAACAGTGGAATGTTTGCACTGACAGACATTGTGACCTCAGGGCACGGCACTCTTACCTCCCAGTGGCACCCCAACCTCACCGAGGCCAGTAGACCTGGGCACACGGCTCCTCTCCAGCTCGAGAGCCTCCTGCTTGTATCTGGTGAGTATGAGTAGGTGGGCCTGCCCTCCGCCAGTCTGCAGCCGCTGTGTGTGGTCTTCTCCTGAAAGGAGAGAGGAGTATTGATTAGTCCACCCTGTACCTGCATTGCCATTGCAGCCCTGCCACCCCCACCTGAGGAAAACATTGCAGGGCTCATCCGATTCATGACCCTGGAGCCGCCGTACACTCACTCCAAGCAGCCAGGGCTGACCTCCTTGCCCAGATGCTGCCTCCATCACATTTGCCACACACTCTAAGACCTTCCAAACCCACGAGCACTATCACCTCGATGGCGGTAAGGTCGTCGGCTAGTATCTCGGTGCACAGCAGTGAGGGCACTTCACGTTCACTTGAGGTGCAGGCAGAGGCAGAGAGTGCCCAGGGTGCTGGCAGCCAGAGGAATGCTGGGGACCAGGAACGTGCTCAGTTGGTGGCTGATGATGTGCCTCTGGAGTCGTCCCTGAGGCAGCAGATGCTGGAAGTCCAGCAGGGTGTGCAGGAGGATCTGACAGAGATACATGAGGGAATGCCTGCCATGGTCTCCCTGATGGAGGAGTCCATGTGGAGCATGAGCAATGCATTGACCCTCATGGCCGAGCGCACTGCCTCCTCCATGGAGAGAGTGGCGAATCTCACGGAGAGGCTCCTCCAGGAGACCAATCAGGCCTTCCTGGGGATGAGCTCAGACCTGCAAGCCCTCACATCAGCAACGACCTCAGGTAGTCAGTGTCAGTGTAGGAGATGGATTGGGCACCCAATATTCCAGCTCTGTGCCCATCCATCAATGTTGAGCAGGGAGGTCCGAAGCGACCTCACGTTGGCACACGAGCTGCCTGTCATCTCTGCGAGCTCCTTTCATGGTGCTCCGGATGAGGGCAGCAGCTCCTCTGTCCCTCTGCCAGTGACTGTGGCATCTGATGAGGCTGCGATGACTGGGGAGATGTCAGCCGTGCCACTGGTCGCTCCCTCCCAGTCGGGGCCAGCACAGGCTCCACGGGCCAGAGGACGCCCACTGAGATCATCAAGGCCAGCAGGACAGCAGAGTGAGCAGGATGTCTCCAATGTCAGTGCCAGCGAGTGGGGAGCACCTAGACGTAGCACCCGCAAGCGTAAACATAAAGCACCTTAGGCACAACATGGGCTTATCACTGGTAGCTTTCTTTTGCCCCCTATTTAGTTGCTTTACAGTAGGTGTGCTGCTCAACATCTTTTAATGGACTTTCATTTCTGTATTCTCGTATGCAATCATTAAATGTTTTAGTTCTCAACAAGCCTCTGGGTGCTTCATTACTTCTGCAGGTGAAGGGGAACCCATGATGTTAAGAGTGACTTGATTGTCATTGAGCTTTATTGACAAGTCACATAGTTAATGTTCCTAACCAGGCAAATCTTGCTCTCAGGTATCGAGTATGGAGCCTGAAGCCCTGGCATGCGTTGGAGGCTCATCTGTGATGGGCTAGCTGAAGGAGAGTTGGATCAAAGCCTTTCAGGTGTCCCTGCCTCCCTGGAGGTTGCCCGGGTCAGCATCTATCCCCTCAGCGTTCCCCTGAGCGTGCTCGACCTCGGGCTCGCTACTGGACTCATCGTCTGCAGCAAGAGCATCTGCGTCTACATCTTCTTTCTCCACTGCATCCCCCCTTTCCAGCACCAGATTGTGGAGAGCGCAGCATGCAACCACTATCAGTGACACACAATCTGGGGGGTATTGCAGTGCGCCCCCTGAATGGTCCAGGCATCAGAAGCGCTTCTTGAGAAGACTGATGGTTCTCTCTACCACTGCCCTAGTGGAGACGTGGCTCCTATTGGACTGCTGCTTGGCCTCTGTTCTTGGATGGCAGAGGGGCGTCATGAGCCATCTTTTGAGGGGATAGCCCTTTTCACCCAGCAGCCATCAATCCAGTCGGGCTGGAGCACTGAAGAGCCTCGGCACCTGGGAGTGTCTCAGGATGTAGGCGTCATGGGAGCTGCCTGGTTACCTTGCACAGACTTACAGGATCTGCATCCTATGGTCACAAACTATCTGCACGTTCATGGAGTGAAATCCCTTCCCGTTGACGAAGGCACCGGGCTCAACTGCTGGCGCCTTGATAGCCACATGTGTGCAGTCGACTGCATCCTGGACGCGGGGGAAGACAACAATCGCTGCGAAGCCTCTGGCTCGCTCCACCTGGCTGGCCTCGTCCCAGCGGTAGTGAATGAAAGTAAATGCACGCCTGAACAGAGCGCCTGTCACCTGCTTGACACAACTGTGGACAGCTGACTCGGAGACTCCACAAAGATCACCTACCGACCCCTGGAAACAGCTGGAGGCATAGAAGTTGAGAGCAACCGTGACCTTCAGCACCACTGGTATGGGGCGTCCGCCCATATATTTGGAGTTGATCTCAGGGCCGATCCTCTGGCAGATGGAGGTTACAATCTCCCTTGACAGACGGATCCTCCTTCGGCACTGCACCTCAGACATATTGAGGTAGCTGCACCACCACCTGTAAACCCTGGCAGCAGGATACTGACGTCTTCTGCGACCCCTTCCACCTTTCACTTCCTGTTGGCCCTGCGCCCCTTGTGCCTGCGCCTGTTCTCCCAAAGGTGGCTCCCCTGGAAGCTGAATATGGACTCCCAGGCTCCTCACCCTACTGGCCCTCTTTTCCTTCTCAGAGGAGGCACCTCCAGTGGAGAGCACAATCCCCATTCCCAGGGTAAGGGAAGGCTGCCTGAAACCTGTGAGGCCCCAAGAATTATGTTTCCTCCAGAGTCCTGAACTGAAGCCTGTTTTTTCTGTCAAAACAGCTCTGAAGAGAATTGAAGTTGTCCTGTTCACACAAGCAAATAGCAGTAAGTTTAAAAAGTAAATTACTAACAACTCACATTCGCGAGCCAGCTCACCCCTCTTATCTCGCCCGTGGATGAGGTTATTAAAAATGTGGCCTAACCGCACGGGCTGCTAGAAATCGGTGTCTTTAACTGCATCAAGGGCCTTAACTGGCCCATTAATTAATGGCGGGTGTGCCTCAGAAGTCATAGCATGCCCGCCCTCCGAAATATTGCCACGTTATCTGTAATTGTATATGTGCGTGTTTGTGAGGGTTGAGCATGTGTGTGAGAGAGAAGGGGTTGAGAGGGAGGGGAGAGTGTGTATCTAGCTCACTCCCAGTCTCAGGGTTCTCATTCACCATCACCCCCACACACCAACACGCACTCTCACCGATGTCATCGCACGTCATGTTACGCGTTGGCATGTCGGGCCTGCCCCCGCACACCGACAGCAAAATTCTGCCCAAGGTTTGGCACAACATTAAACATGAGTTTGGAAAAAAAGCTGATGTATGAAAAGAAACAACTTGCTCAGCAAAAAAAAGTCACACAATAAATTGATAATTAAATAAAATGAGTAATAAATAAAGACAACCATTAGAGTGTGAAAGGGTGAGAGTGTGTGTGTCCAGCTCACTCCCAACCTCAAGGTGTTCATTTACCATCACCTACTTTTAGAGTGGGTGAGAGTGCATGTTGGTGTATCAGGGTGAGGGTGAATGAGAACCCTGAGACTGGGAGTGAGCTAGATACACACTCTCCCCGCCCTCTCAACCCTCTCTCTCTCTCGCATATGCTCACCCCTCACAAACACGCACATATACACTTACAAATAACATTATAAGAATGGTCAGCCCTGTATTTGAATTGGTAATAAAGCTATACATTAAGTCAGTCAGGTATCTGGATTGGATATTTACAGTAAAAATGATATCAGTAATCCATATGGATGGGTGTTCCACGCTTGAGTTTTGCCAATTGGATCATGCTGTAACAGACAGTCTTAGTTGAAAATCCACCTACTACATAGTTCACAGACATGGTCTGTGTGTAAACCACACACCTCACTCAGTCACCCACCTACCCACCCTCACTCCTACCCTTTCACCCACCCACCCTCACACTCACTCGCTCACCATCATGCACTAAAAGGGCTGGGGGGGCGTGGTAGGTGTGATGAGGGCGGAAGAAAGACCTAGAGTGAGGCCTGAGGCCTAGCTGTGCTTGTATGCAGCTGCCTACTGAGGGGAGGGCCGAGAGACGGGCAAACGTGGGGAGAGTCGGGTTGGGGGTGGGTGGGTGCAGGGGGCGGGGGGGTGGAAAGAGGCCAGAGCTGGGTTGGTACAGTGGCCTCCTCTCAGTGCTTTTCAGACAGGGGTGGGGGTTGGACCACGCCGGGCTGACCTGGGCCGGACCTCAGGCCTCCCAATCCCCCTCGGAACCCCCTCAGTCTGGCCCCATCTTCCCTGGGCTCGCTTCAGCTGCTCCTAACACCTGCTGTACTTACTATTCACTCAGTTCTGCCGGCAGAACTGATAATTCAACTTACCAAATTCACCAAAACAGCAATGAGGTGATTGACCAGTTATCTGTTTCTTTTTTGATAGTGTTGGTTGAGGGAAGAATACTCACCAGGATACCAGGAGAATATTCTGCTCTTCTTCAAATAGTGTCAATTAATCTTTTGCACCTAAATAACTCAATAGGCCTCAGTTCCACGTCTCACTTAACATATTGCATCTCAACATTGCAACACCCCCTTGGCACTGCAACCTAGTGTCAACCAAGATAGTTTGCTTGAACAGGAATTATACTGGCTCAGAGGTATGGATGGTACCAATTGAGTTGAGATAATGTTCTTAGCACTTGATGATCCCACGAAGATGATTGTTGAAGTTGTAAATTCCTCACAACACATGACTTCCCACTTGTTATTGTGTGATATCTTGATCTACCAGACTAGTGATGTGATTTTAACCATGTTACAGCCTTGCTGTGTATCTCATTCATTTACAAATAAATTTCAGTTGAATGTGTTACACTTCAATTAAATATTAAAATATGAATCTACAACAAGCCCTGATTTACCGTACCATCACATCTAATATTCAAGCCTGTGGCATAAGAAGATATATTTCCTGTTAATCGCTCCTTTAATCTAGCTGTTGCAGCCTTTGTCTAGAATTGAAACCGTAAATCAAATTGATTTCCAGCTGAGAAAACATTTTTGAGCTAGAAGTCTGTAGATAAAAGCTGAATATTCTCTGATCTGGAGGAAGAACTCTCTTCCTGTTCGAACATTTCTCTTTGTCCAACACATGAGCCTGATATCATCTCTGCCTTGATCGGAAATTATTGGAATTATCTACATATCAATTGGAGGGGAAATAGCCAACTGCAGAGAGCCCCTTACTGTCAGATAAATACTGATGAATCACTCTTGCAAAGTTATTGATCACCTCCCTTGCTTTCATCTATTATCTTTCTTTTTGGTAGCCAAATTAAAGAAACTACAAATTTTGGAAAGCTGAAATAAAGATAGAAAGCACAGACGACCCATTAGATTCACATTTTGTCTAGAGACATCATTTACACCCTGTGTATTTCCAGAATGCCTTGTTTTTCTATTTTAATGCTTAAAATAATGATTGCATTATGATTTTCTATGAAGGTCAGGAAATCACACCCGATCTTACGCTTGAAAGCTCATTAATTATGCATTGATGAGTAGCTCTCCAAATCACATGGTGGAGCAACCAATAATTCATCTGCCTCGCCGTAACCTAATGGGATCGAAGGTCCTGGCGCCATTTATAAGCGCCAGCCGAATACACATATTACACTCTGCAGCCAACTGTGTGGATGACGAAGGCTGAAGTGACTCCAAGAAAAAAGAAGGCAGTGCCAAGATTCAGCAATGACTCCCTTATCTGTGGTGTGCGCCAGCACCAGGATGTCCTCTACCCAAGGGATGGTTCCAGGAGGTCCACCAACCTCATCTCACCAGCCTGGGAGTCGGTTGCGAAGGAGGTCAACTCATCAGGCACCCACCTGAGAAACACCATCTAGTGCAGGAAGAGGATGAATGATCCCACCCATACAGCCAGGGTAAGGCATCATTCATTTCACTCCAAACACATACTCATATAATGGCATTATGCACTCCAGAACAACACTCAGCTCAGGCTTCTCACAAAATATTAGTGGGGAAGTTATCAACATTGAAAGCCTAACCATCAACATCTCAGCCCTTACTGGGGAGGACTCAGCATTGTTATGGCACAGTCAATGGTAAATGCTGAGCTGCTCAAAACCCAAAAGGAAACTTGAAACAACTGTCACAACTGTTTTGCAATTTGTTTAAATTTTGAGATGCGTTCCTTGAATTCAGTAGTAATAAGGCCACTAAGTCTTATAGGTTTCTTACAAAACTAAATTCAACATTTATTAATAGGGGAAGTGATTTCAGGCACATACATAGATCTACAAATTACTACTATGATAACTTCTAAATCCCGTAAGTAATCTAAACCCCAGTTACACCTCCGTTAAGGCAACAGTGAGACACATAGGGCAGAATTTTGCTGTCGGCATGCAGGGCCGGCCCCGACACGCCAATGCATAAAATAACGCATGATGACGACGGGCGTGCATACCGACATCTTCACACATCATTTCGATATTTCATTCAACAGGTGGCTGTGCGCCCGCCAAACTGTCGACGGCCTATTAAGGCCATTAAAAAAGTAATTAAACTTGTTAACAACACTGCCCGTCCAACCTTAAGGTTAACCTTAAGGCAGGAGAAGAGCCCAAGCGGCCTTCACGTTTTTCAGGAAAAATCATCTACGGGCGGGATGAGGTTTCCTGAAGCTTTCATAAAATAAATAAATAAAATTTCCTAGCTTCACAAACATGTCTCAGCTCATATGACACTGTCACATGAATTTTTACTTGATTTATTAAAAAATTTTGTAACCCATTCAATCCCCCGAGGCAGCTACATGCCTCAAGGAGGTTGCTGCACTCTTTCGTGTGCATGCACATGAAAGAGCACAGGCCCCAACTCTTTCTCCTCCCCCTGCCCACAAAGATAGCGCTGAGTTCTACCGGCTGCGTATTACATTGGGTGGGCCTTAATTGGCCCGCCTGCGCAAAATGGCGGTGCACAGCTGATCGCAGGTAGCGATCGGCTCTGCGCCCACCCACTCCCACCCAGCCCACCCGCCATAGAAAAAATTCTCCCCATAGGTTTTAAAAGACCCAGGCAAAGTAATACACAATACCCCGAACAGTCGAATTCAAAGTGAGTTTTTCTGAGCTTCAGTTCCTTGTAGACAGCAGCTTGAGGCTTAGATGATGGAGGCTTTTCACACTTGTTTGAGATCTTAGAATGCCTGTCCTTACACACAGCCTTTGCTCCTTTATACATATTTTCCCCTTTGAATGCAAATTCCCATTGTTTCACCATGTCTGGATTTTTACCTCTCTAATAATAAAATCTATCATAGTACCAATTTTACCAGTAATCTTTGGGAAGAATAAAACACACTGTTTCTTAACTTCTTCTGGCTAGGTGTAATATTTCACCCCCTCTTTTGAATTCAACCTAGCTTGGTTTATTTAAAAATGCAATTGTTCCCTTTAAACCTTACATCGTAAAACTTCACCCATGTTTACCTACTTAACATTTCAAACCAAGCTTATCTTCTGTTACATCAAAGCCTTCAGACCAGCTGCCTTTAATTCAATTAAGTCAGACACACACATATAGACATAGACCCCACGATTACTCTACTCTACAATAAAATCCAATAACATTATGAGAATTATTATATCTTCCTGACATCACCCCCATTATTAAAAAATGAACCATCATAATTGAAAAAGATGACTTCATTTTCTGAACCTATCTTACATTCCCTTGTATACTTATTACACTATTATGTTACCAGATGCCTGCATTAACATAATATATACACAAATCCTTGGTATCAACAGAAATCATTCCAGTCCAGTGTCCAGATTTTAAATGTCCAATTTTCCTTTTAAGTTTCCAGCCTTTGACAATGCATCTGCAATCAGATTTTCTCATCCCACTACATGTATAATCTGTAGATTAAATGGTTGGAGCAATAAACTCCATCTGAATAGCCTTGCACTTCTGTCTTGAAATTTGTCCAGAAACGTCAAAGGATTGTGGTCTGCATAAACAATTGTTTCTGATGAATTGTTTGCAACATAAATCTCAAAATGCTGCAATGCTGACACCAAACCCAACATCTCCTTCTCAATCATTGAATATCTTCTCTGTCATACATTCAACTTGTGTGAAAAATACCCTATCGATTTCTCAATTGCAGTGTTATCATCTTGTAGCAGTTCGGCCCCAACACCTATATCACTTGCACCAATGACCAACTTAAATTGCTTGGCATAATTGGGTACTGCCAGAACTGGTGTTGTAATTAATACAGTTGTCAAACTGTCAAATGCCTTCTGACTTTCCTGTATCCATTGAAACTTCTTGTTCCTTTTTAATAGTTCAGTCAATGGAGCAACCACACTACTAAAATATGGTACAAATTTCTGATAAAACCCACTCATGTCCAGAAATCTGAAAACTTATTTTGTTGTAGGCATGGGGAAATCCACAATAGCCTTGACTTTCACATCTCTCGGAGCCACCTTACCATGTCCAATGGTATGGCCTAGATACGTAACTTGCACTTTTGCTAATTCACTTTTAGCCAAGTTCACCAAATTAGCTTCTTGTAATCGAGCAAATAATTCTCCCAGATGTTGTAACTGCTCCTCACACATCTGACTGAAAACTATCAAGTCGTCAATATAAACATCACAATTGCTCAGATGTGCGAATACTTTGTTTGTCAGTCTTTGAATTGTTGCAGGTGCATTTTTCATATCAAACGGCATAACTTTAAACTGATATAATCCATCTGACATCACAAAAGCCGATATCTCCTTTGCTTTCTCTGATAATGGTGCTTGCCAACATCCTCTTAGCAAGTCAATCTTTGTGATAAATTTTGATTGTCCTACTTTCTCAATACAATCTTCCAACCACGGTATAGGATATGAATCTGCTTTTGTCACCGCATTCACCTTTCGATAGTCCACACAGTCTTTGTGTTCCATCTGGTTTTGGTACCAGGACAATAGACAAACTCCAGTTACTACAACTAGACTCAATGATATCATTTTGAAGCCTGAATTCAATGTCTTTCTGCACATCTGATAATTTTGCCAGTTTTAATCGATAAGGATGTTGCCTTATCGAAGATGAAACTTCTACACATACATCATGTATAGCTAAATTTGTCCTTCCCAGCTTATTCCCACAAATATCTTTGTGTGAACATAATAGCTTCCCCAAATCACTTTGACACTTGTCTGGAAGATAGCTCAATATTACATTTAAATTTTCAAATACCTCCTCATTATCTAATTTGATTAGAGGAAAATCAATTTCAGAATTCTGCACTTCTACCTCTTTCTCATTATCTACCACCATTAACACCACCTGTTGGTCCTCTTCCCTGTCAAAGTACTTTTTAAGCATAGTTGCATGACACACCCTCTGCTTCTTTCTTCTATCTGAAGAATTTACTAAATAATTTACTTCATTCAGTCTCTTTTCAATCCTGTAAGTCCCACTAAACCTTGCCTTTAACAAGTCATTCAGTACTGGTAACAGAACTAGCACTTTCTCCTCAGCAACAAAACTACGAGCTGTAACTTCCCTGTCTGCCTTCACTTTCATCGCTTGCTGTGATATCTTTAAATCTTCCCTAGCTAACTCTCATGCTCTGTCCAATCTCTCTCTGAAATTTGACACATAATCCAGGAGAGTAGTTTCTGAATTTTGACCCAACAATTTCCTATGAATCAATTTCAGTGGTCATTTCACCGCATGGCCATAAACTAGGTCAAAGGGACTAAAACCAGTCATTGCATTAGGAGCATCTATAATAGCAAATAACAAGAATGAAATTCCCCATCCCAATCATGTGGATAATCCTGACTATGCGCCTTCATCGTAGTTTTTAAAGTTTGATGCCATCTTTCCAAAGCCCCTTGTGATTCAGGATGGTAAGCAGTTAACTTAAACTGTTTTATCCCCAAACTGTTCATTACTTCCTTAAACAGCTGTGACATGAAGTTTGAACCCTGATCTGATAGTATTTATTTAGGTAAACCATATCTTGTAAAAAATTTAGTCAATTCTTTCACAATTTTCTCTGTTGTAATACTTCTCAGAAGTGTTGCTTCAGGAAACCTGGTAGGCACATCCATTATTGTCAGTAAGTACTGATTTCCGCTTTTAGTCTTATGGAGGGGTCCTACACAATCAATCATGAGCCTAGTAAAAGGTTCTTCAAATGCTGGAATGGGAATTAAAGGTGCAGGCTTAATCACTGCTTGTAGCTTCCCTGTCACCTGACGTGTGTGACATGTTCTACAGAATTTGACTGCATCCCTATGCCATCCAGGCCAATAAAAATGTTTTTGTATCTTCATCTGTGTATTTCTAATTCCTAAATGTCCCTCCATTTGGAATTTCATGACCTATGCTCAGAATCTAATTTCTATATCCGAATCATATTACAATCTGATGCACCTCCCTCCAGCTTTCATTTGCTGAAACATGATAAGGCCTCCATTTTCTCATTACAACATTACCCTTAAGATAATAACATTCTGGAATATGTTTTGCCTCTGTTTTGAGTAAGCTGTCTGATATAAATGTTTTATTTGCATATCCTTTTTTGTAACTCCACTAACCGCCTTGAGTTAAACACTTCAGCTGAATTGTCTTCCAGTGTTTGTTCCTGAGCAACCTTATCAAACACAGTGTCAGCTAATTGGATTTCCACACCTTCTCTCTGCCTTTGAGCTTCCTGTTCTTCCTGTTTCAACCTATGAGCCTGTGACCTTGTTGTCACACAATCTGGAAACAATCCAGGCTGCTCTCTTTGCAACACTTCTGTTGAAAACATTTCTACAGTCTGCTCAACTACCATAGGCATCACCCACATCTGTGGTACAGCTATATCATTACCCAAAGTAAATTGAAACCCTGAAATGGGCAATTTTTCCACTACCCCAACAATCACATCACCTGTTTACCACTTACTATTTCAATTTGCCTTCCACAATGGAATAGGTTTAGCATCTCCATGAACCCCACTTATTATTATCTGTTCCTGCAGTACTTCCTCTGAACAACAAATGTCACTATCCCACAACATTAAGGATTGACTAGCCCCTGTGTCTCTTAAGGTTTTAACATCTTTACCTACTCCACCCTGTACACATGGAAAAACTTTCCCTTCACACATAAAATCTTTAAACATTTCTGCAACCTGCTCCTCAGAATTCTCTTAGGTAAATTGTGAACACATTCCGACTTTTTACCTATCACTAATTCTTCCTGTTTTACCAGTACACAAACCACTGTTTTTTCCTGTGCCTGAACCTCAAAACTCACAATACTTTTGCTTCCAGTACTTTTCTGCACCTCGATAATTCCAAAAGATTTTTACCTGTAAGTTCTGACTTTGTGTGTCCAACTTTATTACAATGAAAACATCTCAATTTTTGAATGTCACTTCTACCCTCAGCACCTTCATTTTTATTCTGAGAAAATAACTTCCTGGGAATTTCTACCTACTCCTTCTCTTCCCTGACTACCCACCTTCCTTTCACCTTCTCACTTTCTATCCTTCCCTGATTTAAGAGGGTGATGATAAAAGGTTTAGCTCTATGAATTAACTCACAATCATCAGCTATCTCTACTGCTTGTCTTATCGTTTGAACCCTCTGCTCCTCCACATCAGTTCTCACTACCAAAGGAATTAAATCTTTAAATTCTTCCAAAAGAATTACTTCTCTAAGAGCTGCATATGTTGTCTCTATCTTTAATGTCCATATCCACCAGTCAAATTACTTTGTTTTACTCTTTCAAACTCAATATAAGTTTGCCCAGGCTGTTTTCTCATATTCCAAAATTTCTGCCTATATGCCTCAGGAACCATCTCATATGCACTCAAAGTAGCCTTTTTTACCACACCATAGTTCACCAACATTTCTTCTGACAGTGAAGCATAAACCTCATGTGCTCTACCCGCCAACCTGGATTGTCAACAATGTCCGTTTTTTCTGTGGCCATTTCATATGTTTAGCTATCTTCCCAAATGAAATAAAGAATGCTTCAACAGCTCTTTCCTCAAACTTTGGAACAGCTTGTACAAATTTAAACATCTACCCACTAGGTTTTAGGTTAAAGGTTTTTTCATCATCAGAACTTTCCTCAGAATCTGAGATCTCTTTTGTAACTTCTAGCCTTTTAAACTGGTATTCCATTTTTCGTTTTCTTTCTCTTTCCTGCTTTTCTGCCTGTTCCCTTTGAAATGCTCTACCTTTTTTTCTTTTTCTGCTGCCTCCAGCTGAAGTTTTTTTTCATTTTCTTTGCTTGTTCAAGCTTAAGCTTCATCATTTCTAACTGAAGTCTCACAACCTCCAGCTATGATTCAATAGTGTCTGGTATCATTTCCAACTTTAAATGCTGTGCTATACCTTCAATTATACCTGCTTTCTTCACCCCTGCAGGTAACCCCAATTGTAATTTATCCACCAATTTCATTAACTTAACTTTAGTTACCTTTTGTAAACCAGCCAAAGTTATAACTTCAACTCCCAGGAAAGTCTTAGCAACTGTCAAAGCCATATTGCAGTCTCACCACTAATAAAAAAAACCTCACACCAACTCCTGAATTCAAAGTGCTTCTCGTACTCATAACCTTAAGATTCACCAACTCCAAACCAATCAAGGAATCTCAAATATATCCTGCAAAGAGCCCCCAACTTTATTATTGCACAGCCAATGGTAAATGCTGAGCTGCTAAAATCCCAGAGGGAAACTTGAAACAACTGCCACAACTGTTTTGCAATTTGTATAAATTTCAAGATGCAGGCTTTGAATTCAGTAGTAATAAGGCCACCAAGACTTATAGGTTTCTTACAAAACTAAATTAAACCTTTATTAATAGGGAAAATGATTTCAATAATAGATACATAGAGCTACAAATTACTACTATGATAACTTCTAAATCCCCTAAGTAATCTAAACCCCAGTTACATCTCCGTTAAGGCAACAGTGAGACACAGATTTTAATAGGCCCATGCAAAGTAACATACAATACCTGGAACAGTCAAATGCAAAGTGAGTTTTCTTAGCTTCAGTTCCTTGTAGACAGCAGCTTGAGGCTTAGATGATGGAGGCTTTTCACACTTGTTTCAGATCTTAGAATGCCTCCCCTTACACACAGCCTTTGCTCCTTCAAACAAATTGAGGGCAAATTCCCATTGTTTCACCATGTCTTTGGACTTTTACCTCTCTAATAATAAAATCTATCATAGTACCAATCTTATCAGTAATCTTTGGGAAGAATAAACACACTGTTTCTTAATTTGTCCTGGCTAGGTGTAATATTTCACCCCCTCTTTTGAATTCAATCTGGTCAGGTTTATTTAAAAATGCAATTGTTCCCTTTACATCTTACAGCCTAAAACTTCCCCCATGTTTACCTACTTAACATTTCAAACCAAGCTTATCTTCTGTTACATCAAAGCCTCAGACCAGCTGCCTTTAATTCACACATACACACACACATAGACACAGACTCCATTACTCTGCTTGAAATAAATTCCAATAACATTATGAAAATTATTATATCTCCCTGACAGCACACACAGGAGGCATGCATGCTTCCCAACCTCTGCTCATCCCTTCTCATCATATTTTATCTCTTTGTCTTCATGCAGGCCAAGCTTGCCCACAACAATAGAAAGAAATCCCAGACCAAAGGAGGGACGGCCAATATCCAGGATCTCTCCAATTTTGAGGAGGATGTCACTGAGTTGGCAGACAAGGACAGAGATTGCTTCTGTGGGGAAGGCGAGATTGATCTCTCCCAGCAAGCCAATAAGGATGAGTCCTCCATGAGTTGATCACATCTTGACATTCACAGTCCGTGACATGCAATATTGTTTTCAGCCTGTTTATCAACTAAATCTATCTTGTCTCTCACAGGCAGCTGCAGGTCCAGACAGACCAGCACAAGCAACGTAAGCCCCAGCCCCCAGGCCACCTCAGAGGAGGATGCTGTGGATCCATTTGAAGAGGACTCGTCACAGCGTTCACCTGCACCCTCTACTAGTGCAGAGACACATACCCCAGTGGGTCATAGATCTAGATTAGGTTTGGGGTCACATTCTGGGTAACACCTCACTGACACGTCTCCGCAGCATGCCCAGCCCAGATCTCTGGCATTCAGAGGACTGCTGGAGAACAGCCACCCACTGAATCCTAGTCAAATGATGAGCCTCTAGAAGCAGCCATCGCTAACATGCTAGATATGCAAAGACAGGTGACGGAACATCAGGCAGAGTTGCGAGAGCGAAGGATAGAGGAGTCCATCCACTTTCTGTCTGATGTCATGGTTCCAACATGCAAGCGCTTCAAGGTCTCCATGAGAAGGGTGACTTCTGCCTTGGACCTTCACTCTATCAGAGTAGGCATTGCTGGGATCCATCAGTGGCTAGGCAAGAGGGGGATGGGGCACCTCAACCTCACTCCCGGTGCACCTTCTCAAGGAGTCAGGCAGGGGGCCCTCGGACACCCATCGGGAGGAGGACCAGCAGCTGGATGCCCAGGAGCCATCCACTCAAGTGGATTTCAAGATTTCAGCCGATCCCAATCCCTCTCAGCCTGTGACTCCTTCACCTCCAGCTCCACAGGCCGAGGAGAGTGCACCTGCCCAACAGGAGACCCAAAGCAAGCTTGATGCTCCAGAGGACACCTGCCAAAGTAATCAAAAAGAACAGGGCGTAGCAATGAGCAGGCTGCCTCCACCTCTACTGCGGATGTTGGGGGATGCACCTAAGTGTAACAGTTGGGTTCAAAAGATTAAGAAATCTTTATATCACTTTTAGGTCACGGATGTTCACTCACTGTTTATATCATATAGCTTTGTAAATACATTTGCTGTTCATGACAATGGTCTTGTCATTTGAATGTATCATGCGTACACATCTATGTGGCCACTTATTGCGAGGGTGACCCAAGCTCCCACTCTGTGATCGCCTCCCTGTTTGAGCCTCACATTGACTTGATATCTAGCTGACTCATGTTAGTCAATTGCCCCTTGTCTAACATCAGGGAGATGTGTCAACCTCTTTATTGGAAGTGACTGCAAATTGCGATAGGAAGTGACATTCATTAAAAGACACCTTGGAGTTAGTTGTGCTCAATTGCACTGCAGGGTTACCACTCATTGTCTGGTCATCAAATAACTGTCTTCATTGTTTTGGCCAAAGCACAAGACCTGCAGCCATGATGGTTTCTCCAGCCATGTGCGCGTCTCTGTGGCAGCAAGAAGTGTCTCATTCAGGAGGCCACGACTGCATTAAGTCCACTTGATGCAGACTTTGCGCTGGAGTGCTGCCTTTCATTTCCCAGAGCAGCTACATACACCTTTGGCTGCTAACCTTTCCAAAGATTAGTGCCGAAACATGAGGGGTGGAGGTCCAAGGCCCAATGCTGACCTTGCCTCGATGTTAGTGGTTATAAAGACCTTTCAGGTCACTGGCATGTCACTAAGGGACAGAAGAAAAGCACTTGGATATCCTTGCCTGCACTTTACTCCTCTGGAACATTGTGGCTATGAGTGTGTCACGGTCACATCTTGTGTGTCTGGCAGTTTTGATCACAACCTATATGGAAGCTCCCTATTATCTCCCTCTTCAGGTTCCTGCCCTTTCAGGTCTTCATCATCCAAGGAGTTCTCAGCTTCCTCCATGTCTGCCTCTAGCAAGTGATCTCTCCTTTGACATGCCAGGTTGTGCAGGGCGCAACAGACCACAATGATGTGGGACACCCTCTCTGGAGAGTACTGCAGAGACCCACCTGAGTGGTCTAAGCATTGGAAGTGCATCTTCAGGATGCCAATGGTCCGCTCTATGATGGATCTTGTCGAACTATCTGTCATGGTGTATCTTTCCTCCAATGTACTTTGACGACGACGCACGGGTGTCATGAGCCACTGTGTCAGCAGGTAGCCCTAATCACCAAGCAGCCCGCCCTGTAAGCACTGGGGCCCTTCGAATACCTGAGGCACCTGGGAGTGCCTCAGGATGTATGAGTCACGGGCGCTCCCAGGATACCAGGCACAAACATACATGATGTGCTTCTGATGATTATGCACCAGCTGAATGTTCAGGGAGTGAAACCCTTTCCTGTTAATGAACATCAGGAGCTGCTGACATGAAGCTCTCAAAGCGACATGTGTACAATCAATCGCACCATGTACTCTAGGGAAGCCAGAGAGCGCTACGAGACCCATGAATCTGGCAGCCTGGCTAGCCTCATCCAGTGTGAACTTCACATAATGATGAGCCTTACTGTAGATGGCACCTGACACCTCCCTGATACATTTATGTGTTGAGGACTGAGAAATGCCACATAGGTCCCCTGTGGATCCCTGGAACAACCACTGGTAAAAAAACTGAGTGCGGCAATAACCTTCAGGGGCACTGGCAGGGGATGATCTACCAGTCCATGTGGCATTAGCTCCTCCCGCAGAATGTGACTGATATGAGCCACCACACTCTTGACAAATGTGGACGTGCGCAGCACTGCTTGTCACTCATCTCCAGATAGGAACGACATCTTCAGTAGACCCTTAGTCGTGTGAGTCTCTTCCGTGGGATGAATCTGATCTCCTTATCCTCTGGGTGATCTTGGGGCACCCCTGGACCATGGACTTCAGGCCTGACTTCCTTTTGAAGCTGTACTATACAGCACCGGACCCTCCTCCTCCTCCTCAATCAGGTCACTGCCATCAAGAAGGCAGCACTGAGCGCAGGCTCCATTATTCAATCCTCCTTCTCCCTGTAGACAGATAGATCCAACAAATTAATGAGTAATAGGCAACTATAGTAGACCACCCAACCACTACCAGAAAGCCACTGTCATGCCCTAGAGCTGGGTCTGTGCTATTCGCCTTTCCCTGATCCAGTGTTCCAGCTGAGGCGCTACCTCACAGATCTAGGTGACCAAGATGCCACCCCAGCTACTTGACATCTTAATCTCAGAGAGGTTGGAATCCAGATAGGATTGAGATATCCAGAATGTTCAACCTTACCTAATGCACCCCTAATATGTCTGATCTGGTAAACTGATTATGCCTAACCTGCACTTTTGGAATGACTGAATGCCCTTTGGCCCATTAGCCATGCCAATTGGAGAACGCACTTTAGAGGCTTTCATTTTTCATCTTGCAGATATCCAGCAGCTGTGCTTCCTTAATGATTGCCTGCATCTTCCATTCTCGCATTCCTCTCTGTTAATGCTCAAATTGATCAACTTCATTGTGAACCCAATGGCTCCTGCAGTCTCACATTAAAGTGCTCCAGATGTCAGTGGCTCCAGTTGCACCTTCCCAATAAACTCTTCCTGAGTCCTATCAGCTCAGACTCCACTCCCATGTTGTTACTCTAAGCAATGTGAGGGTGCTCCCTGTTTGGGCCCCTGAGTCTAGCCGTGGGCTCCTCCCACACTGCCTCAGCCCCCTCCCAAGCAGATTCTCTTCCAGTTTCAATTTTAAACTGTGTCATAACTTTAGAGTCTCAAGATGGTGGTGCTGCATTTTTACTTTGAGACCAGCTACGAGCCTCCCCCTGTCAGAATTCGGTCTGATCTTCCTGGAGCCTCATGATGTGCAGGTAGAACTCCCTCCAGTGATTCTCCAGCCTCCCCCAGTAACCCTGGATCCTATTGACATTGTGGTGAACATTCCTGCCCTCCCCCCCGTGAACCCATCACTGTTGATGCCCCCATGCTCCATGTTGACCTCACCCCTCCACATCTCGAGGCTGTGTGCACGGTCACATCCAGAGGTGACCACCCTCACCCCAGGAGAGCTTCAAGTACCCCATCCTTTATTACGCTTTCTCCATTTACAGGCTGCAGATGCTCCCCCTGACCATGACCATCTTATCTGCAGCCCAGTACTGAGCCAGACAACCCTATCATACCGACTGTGACCACACCAAGCTGTGCCTGATCCCCATTGCGCACACAGGCCTTGCCCCTCTCTGGAGCAGGAACACAACGTGGTTGCCATGCATAGCCATGTAGAGCTGCAGGAATGCCTTTAATCTCCCACCACAACTACGAGGTACACAGAGCCCAGGGCTACCTTTAATCTCTCACCCTGACCTCTTAGTGTCAAACCTGGGTCTATGACTGTCTTTCACTCAGCTCTCTGGCTCCTCAATGAATGACCACAAGACCGTGTCCCTTCCCCCACCCCATGAGTCTCTGTGCATCCCTTCCACCTTGTGCCACACTAGACCCTGCCCCCACCCCCCCAACTTGTACTCTAGAGTCTGCGTGCATTCCTTCCCATTCATGCAAATCGAATCACATTCTACTGTTCCATGTCGGGCTCCAGCTTCCCCACCCCCAATTTTCCCTCTGCCTGCCATCATACCCTCCTCCAGCCCCACCAAACTCCCTTAACGCTCATGTCTCTGTCATTTCCCCACACCCTCCCCACCCTGCCCTGGTCACCATGCTGGTCTCAGTTTCTGAGTGCAGCCCTGCCTGAGACCCACAGTGCACAATGATGTCCTGCTGGAGTAGCTCAGCTGCCACTGTGAACAGCCCAGCTCAACACCCAAGGCAGCCACGGTGAACAGACCAGCTCAACACCCGAGGCAGCCACTGTGAACAGCCCAGCTCAACACCCGAGGCAGCCACGGTGAACAGACCAGCTCAACACCCGAGGCAGCCACTGTGAACAGCCCAGCTCAACACCCGAGGAACCCACCATGAGCAGTCCCACCGTACACCCCCACCAGTGTGGGCTAACACTGGCATCGCTGAGGAACCAGAGTGGCACTGTTGCAGGTAGGTTTTGAATGTTGCACTCACCTCAAAGTCACAAGTGAAGTGAGGGTGGACAGCGGCACGCCACTTATATCTGGTCGTAATTTAGACCAGTCTAATTTCCCGCTGGTGTGGAACATAATTGGGAGGGGGAACATGATTCTGGTGAGTTGCATTTTTACGGAGTATTCATGACATGCTAATGCATGCAAATAGCGTTCCAGATCTGCGAGAAAACCAACCCGCTGTCATCCGGCCACGGAAGTGGTGAGGGGACAATTCCAACTTGTCTTCCCACTGGCAGGTATCCCACTTCTGGCCTCTCTGAATTTCCCACTCCCTGCCTGCCACGAAACCCGCTGCTGGCAGGACTGGAAAATTCTATCCTATCCTTATGGACTAACATAATACCCCACATAGTGGCAATCCCAGGTGATGGGA
The DNA here is from genome assembly GCF_964194155.1 of Cetorhinus maximus. Classification (NCBI taxonomy): domain Eukaryota; kingdom Metazoa; phylum Chordata; class Chondrichthyes; order Lamniformes; family Cetorhinidae; genus Cetorhinus; species Cetorhinus maximus. The sequence continues at coordinate 58,925,591 of NC_135879.1, forward strand.
ACAGTACTCATGCTGGGTTTCTCATAGGGCTTAGTTTATGTATTCTGGAGCCAGATTGGCAACTGCCCCTGGATTTATACCGAGACTTGCACACCCAGTAGATCAATGTAAACAGTAAACACAACCAGCTGTATACTTGTCTTTCCAGTTAATTTCTCACAGTCTGGACTGTTTTAGTCATTTGGGATGCATTCCAATGCCTTTTCCAAGGTACCTGCTGTATAGACACGATTTTTTGCAAGAAAATTCAGGTGCAAACCCTATCCGCTTGATTTCCACTTTCAACAACTTGTCCAAGTTTCTTTGCAGAGCCACCAATGGTTTCATTTGAATATACCAAGGTGAGAACAACTGGCAAAGCATCTGAAATTTCTGGGTCTAGACCGTGATGTACTCAGGATAAGTTAGGCTGAATTCCATCAGGTACCGGAGTTACCAGGGTCAGCTGTTCTAGGTGAAAGTGAAGAGCGGAAGTTTCCATTTAGGAAACTAAGTGTGGTGGTGGGCGGTTTCAGCATCGCCCACCCCGCTCTCCAGAATGGCGGGAACTCACACCCGATTCTGCACTTGGAAGTTCAGGTGCACCATCTCCTGCAGGAGTCAGGGTGGGTTCTCGGGCACCCACAGGGAGGATGAGGGGCCTCCTTTCAGGACACCCCAAGGGTGTGCAGCCGCTCACAGTCCCCTTTGCCTGTGTCCCCATCCGCTCCAACTGCTCAGGCCACCAAAGGTACTTCTGCCCCTGTAAAGAAATTGCACTTTTGTGAATACATTTGATGGTTATGTGAATGTTTTGGTCAACTGAAGGCATTGTGAATTTGTACATTGGATTCTTATGTCGAGGTTTAGCCATCCTCCCACTCAGTACCCCACTGTGAGATTAACGTTCATGTGATATCAACCTCAGTATAACTAGTCTCCGCAGCCTTGAGTGATGTCAGGGAGATGTGTTTAAATCTTGAATTTGAAGTATGTGATGTAAGTGTTTCTAACCCTTCTTTCTCAAGGAACACCATTGAGTGAGGGCAGCTCATCAGCATTGATATTACAGCGGCATTTGTGTCTCCTCAGTGGTAGCAGCAGAAGAAAAGACATGCAAGGGAAGAGGAGATCCCTAGGCATGTCCACATCTCAGTGGCAGCAGTGCTTGCTTCAAGTCTTCTCTCACATCACTCTTGTTCCTGAGTGGACTCTCAGTTCCCAGAGCGAGCTCACTCACAGGGCACTGCGGACCAAAGCAAAGATCATGATTCATGAGGCCAGAATGTGCAAGTGTGAATGCAGGTCTCATTCTCGCTGCAAGTGGTTGGACATCCCCTGAGATGAAAGAAAAGGGCATTGAGGGTGAGGAGAGATGTGGCCATTTCCCTCACTTAACTTTACTTTTCCTGGAACCTGTCAGCAATTAACATATCACGGGCATGTCTCCCACGTCTTCCTTCCTCCATGGCGTGATCGCGCTCATACTGACCCTCAGCAGCCTCCTGAGATTCTTGGGCCTCTGGATCTACATCCTTCGATGAGCTCTCATCCTCCTCCAGTTCATCCTCTGGCAGGGGGGCCACCTCTTTACATTGCCAGATTGGGAAGGGTGCAACACACTGCGCTGATGCAGGAAACCCTGTCAGGTGTGTATTGTAGTGAGCCACCTGAGTGGTCCAAGCATCTGAAATGCATCTTTGGAAGCCCTATGGTCTGCAGTATAAGGGAGCGCGTGGAACTAGTGAGCAGCATTGTAACTCTCCTTAGAATGACTTGATGTGTGACGCACCGGTGTCATCAGCCAGCATTTCAGTGGATCCCCCTTATCGCCAAGCAGCCATCCCTGCAGACGTAATGGCCCCTTGAAAATCTCAGGCACCTGGGAGTGGCTTAGGATGTAGGAGTCATGGCAACTCCCAGGGTACGGTGCACAAACGTGCAGTGTGTGCTTCTGGTGATCACACACCAGTTGTACATTGATGGAATGATAGCCCTTGCAGTTTATAAACATTAGGGCCTACTGCCATGGAGCCCGTATAGCCACATGGGTGCAGTCTATTGCACCCTGCACTCTTGGGAAGCCTGAGATGGTGGCGAAGCCGGTGAATCTCGCATTCTGGCTATCTTCATCCAGAGCAAACCTGACATAATGATGGGCCTTTCCGTAAAGGGCAACTGTGACCTCCTTTATGCATCGATATGTTGCAGATTGAAAGATGCCACACAGGTCACCTGTTGATCCTGGGAAGGACCCAGAGGCAAAGAAATCTAGCGCTGCAGTTACCTTCCAAGCCACTAGCAGGGGATACCGTCCAGCTCCACGTGGCGTCAGGTCTTCACGAAGAATGTGGCACATGTGATATACCAGATCTCGGGACAAGTGCAGACATGCACGGCATTGCCTCTCACTCATTTGTAAATAGGAGGCTCTTCTACGATAAACCCTAGGTCTGGTGATTCGCCTCTGTTGTCTGGGCCTCTCTTCCTGACCCTCCTGTTCATGCTCTGGCTCCACTTGACCATGTACCTCAAGAGTGGCCTCCTGCTGGAGCTGCGCATAGTGTCACCTCTCCCTCCTTCGCCTCCTCCATTGCATTAGGACTCTGACAAAGGCAACATTGAGCCCTGGATCTATATCTGCCTTTGCTTTCTTTCTGAAAGGAAACATTGAAGACATTAATGATTCAAGGGGCAAGAAAGTGAAGTTCAGAAGATGAAGCGTATGGAAACTGTAAAGGTCCATAGTTTTCCTGACCAACTTGCATGGTGGCTGATGCTGCCTTGTCCCTGAGACACTGGCACACATATCGAGGTGACCAAAATGGCATTGCAGATGTCACATCTTGAGCCCTGCTTGGGATGCTAAGGTTTAATTGAGATGAGTGACCCAACCTAGCCCTGTGCTCCAATCTCTGGTGTGGCATATTAATGACCAATCAGTTGCTCATGGTCAATGAGTGGATGCCCTGTGACCCATTAGGAGTGTCACATCTGGTGAACACATGACATGCCTTCATTGATGGAATGCCATATATGATGCAGCTGTGCCTCCTTCGCTATTGCCTACATTCCCAAATTCTACATTCCTACGTGTTACTCTTGAGATGCAGCGACTGTGATGTGAAGCCACTGAGTTCTGAGTAGCCCTTTAGCAGTGCTAATGAAGCCAGTGGCTTTCAGTGGCTTCCATCGCAAGGAAGTCTCCCTCCTTTCTTTCTAAACAGACTCCTGTTCACTCTTGTGGCAACAACAAGTTGGAGGGTGAGCCCAGAAAGGCCCACTTGTGTTCACCCTTTCCCCTCACAGCCATTCCACAGCCTTCCCTCCCATTCCCCCTCTCGTGTTCCCACTTCCCTCTCACGGCACTTCTGCAGCCTCCCTCCCCCATTGCCCACTTCATGTTCGTCATCCCCACCCTCGCCTCAGATCTCACTCCCAGTCGAAGTGCTAGTTTCCGAAAGTGGAGTTCTGCCAGACTACCACTGCACATTGGTGTCCTTGTGGACAATGGTCTCAGCTGCCAAGAGTACAAGACCCCTGCACTCCCCAATCCCGGCCGCAGTACTGGTCACCGTCTGAAAGTGGCGGCCTGCATGAGCATCACAGCACAGTGGTGTTCTCCAGGACAACGTAGGCAAAGAGCAGGAGCAGTCCAACCTTACAGCCTCAGCAGTGTGGCGTTTATTTCAACGGGGCTGGAGCAGCGCTATGGCAGGCAGGCTGTGTGTGTTGGGCATTCACCTCAAAGTTACAGCGAACTGAGGTCTGACTTGTGCACAAAGCACACACACTCCCCCACACCCTGCTCACTGCCTCCCTCCCACCACAGCACACACACTCCCCCAAACCCTGCTCACTGCCTCCCTCCCACCACAGCACACACACTCCCCCAAACCCTGCTCACTGCCTCCCTCCCACCACAGCACACACACTCCCCCACACCCTGCTCACTGCCTCCCTCCCACCACAGCACACACACTCCCCCACACCCTGCTCACCGCCCCCCTCCCCCACAGCACACACACTCCCCCACACCCTGCTCACCGCCCCCCTCCCCCCACACAGCACACACACTCCCCCACACCCTGCTCACCGCCCCCCTCCCCCACAGCACACACACTCCCCCACATCCTGCTCACCGCCCCCCTCCCCCCACACAGCACACACACTCCCCCACACCCTGCTCACCGCCCCCCTCCCGACCACAGCAAACACACTCCCCGACACCCTGCTCACCGCCTCCCTCCCCCCACACAGCACACACACTCCCCGACACCCTGCTCACCGCCCCCCTCCCCCACAGCACACACACTCCCCCACACCCTGCTCACCGCCCCCCGCCCCCACAGCACGCACACTCCCCCACATCCTGCTCACCGCCCCCCCTCCCCCCCACAATACACACACTCCCCCACACCCTGCTCACCACCCCCCTCCCCCACAGCACACACACTCCCCCACACCCTGCTCACCGCCCCGCTCCCCCCACACAGCACACACACTCCCCCACACCCTGCTCACCGCCCCCCTCCCCCCACACAGCACACACACTCCCCCACACCCTGCTCACCGCCCCCCCTCCCCCCCACAATACACACACTCCCCCACACCCTGCTCACCGCCCCCCTCCCCCTACACAGCACACACACTCCCCGACACCCTGCTCACCGCCCCCCTCCCCCCACACAGCACACACACTCCCCGACACCCTGCTCACCGCCCCCCTCCCCCTACACAGCACACACACTCCCCGACACCCTGCTCACCGCCCCCCTCCCCCACAGCACACACACTCCCCCACATCCTGCTCACCGCCCCCCTCCCCCACAGCACACACACTCCCCCACACCCTGCTCACCGCCCCCCTCCCCCTACACAGCACACACACTCCCCCACACCCTGCTCACCGCCCCCCTCCCCCCACACAGCACACACACTCCCCCACACCCTGCTCACCGCCCCCCTCCCCCCACACAGCACACACACTCCCCCACACCCTGCTCACCGCCCCCCTCCCGACCACAGCACACACACTCCCCGACACCCTGCTCACCGCCCCCCTCCCCCACAGCACACACACGCCCCCACACCCTGCTCACCGCCCCCCTCCCCCACAGCACACACACGCCCCCACACCCTGCTCACCACCCCCTCCCCCCCGACAGCACACACACTCCCCCACACCCTGCTCACCACCTCCACCCCCCCGACAGCACACACACTCCCCCTCACCGTGCTCACCGCCTCCCTCCCCCCCCACAGCACACAGACTCCCCCACACTCTGCTCACCACCCCCCTCCCCCCCCACACAGCACACACACTCCCCCACACCCTGCTCACCGCCCCCCTCCCACCACAGCACACACACTCCCCCACACCCTGCTCACCCCCTCCCCCACAGCACACACACTCCCCCACACCCTGCTCACCACCCCCCCCACCACAGCACACACACTCCCCCACACCCTGCTCACCCCCTCCCCCACAGCACACACACTCCCCCACACCCTGCTCACCACCCCCCCCCACCACAGCACACACACTCCACCACACCCTGCTCACCGCCCCCCTCCCCCCACACAGCACACACACTCCCCCACACCCTGCTCACCGCCCCCCTCCCCCCCCACAGCACACACACTCCCCCACACCCTGCTCACCGCCTCCCTCCCCCCACACAGCACACACACTCCCCCACACCCTGCTCACCACCCCTACCCACCACAGCACACACACTCCCCCACACCCTGCTCACCGCCTCCCTCCCCCCACACAGCACACACACTCCCCCACACCCTGCTCACCACCCCCCCCCACCACAGCACACACACTCCCCCACACCCTGCTCACCGCCTCCCTCCCCCCACACAGCACACACACTCCCCCACACCCTGCTCACCGCCCCCCTCCCCCCACACAGCACACACACTCCCCCACACCCTGCTCACCGCCTCCCTCCCCCCACACAGCACACACACTCCCCCACACCCTGCTCACCACCCCCCTCCCCAACAGCACACACACTCCCCCACATCGTGCTCCCCACCCTCTCCCCCACAGCACACACACTCCCCCACACCCTGCTCACCACCCCCCTCCCCAACAGCACACACACTCCCCCACCACCTGCTCACCACCTCCCTCCCCCACAGCATACACACTTCCTCACACCCTGCTCACCACCCCCCTCCCCAACAGCACACACACTCCCCCACATCGTGCTCCCCACCCTCTCCCCCACAGCACACACACTCCCCCACACCCTGCTCACCACCTCCCTCCCCCACAGCATACACACTTCCTCACACCCTGCTCACCACCCCCCTCCCCAACAGCACACACACTCCCCCTCATCCTGCTCTCCCCCTCCCCCCACCACAGCACACACACTCCCCTTCATTCTGCAGCCCACAGTTAAATGAGTTCTCACTGAAATATGGTTGGAGTCTCCTCCTGGTTTCGGAGGGCATATCACCTATGCCACCAACTTTGCACTCATTTCAGACAAATATTAAAAATCACCCCAATTTGTTTATCTTCGCAGCAGGAAAACAAGTTTGCTGTTAGCCATGTAAGGGTTAATCCAATGCAGAATGGATTACTCCACTGTCACTAAAGCAGCAATCAGATCACCCATTAGAGAATCAACCTGATTGAAATAACCCGACCCATGAATGTAAATCTACCATGAACAAGTGCAATCTGGCAGTGTTTTAGAATGTAATTCTCGTTCAAAAAATTTGCATTAAACAATTTTCTTTGAAATGTTTCAGAGCAGTGGCCGAATGCTGCTGCAAATGGGTTCAATCACTAAAATTAGCATTTGTTTAGACACATCCTGTGAGTAGCCCTAACTGAAAATGACTTTGGAGAACCTTACAGAACCATTTTTGAGTTCTGTTGGGGTACTAAGTTAGTTTCTTAATAAATTCAAAGATGTTACATCCCAAATCTTATAAAATTTGGCTAATAATGTCATTGCACCTAAAAAAATATGGGCAGAATGTTATGTTTGTCGGGCGGGCAGGCGCGGAGCCGATATCCACCAGTGAAATGGGCTGCGCCGCCATTTTGCGCGTGTGGGCCAATTAGGGCCCTCCCAGCGCGTTTCAGACTCCCGTGTACAGCAGGAAATTCAAATGTGCGGTCTGAACACGCCCACCGGTTCCAATGGGGAACCAGCAGTTTGTATAAAGAAAGGCCAGGCAGCCTCCTTTAGGCTGTTCACCATGGCCAGCGACCGGGCTCCAGATGGGGTGAGGGCAGAGGAGGAGGAGGGGGGCAGGCTACAGGGTAGGCCAGCAGGGGGCCACTGTGCCCCTCGCTTCTCCAATGCCTGCCTTGCTGCCCCCCTCGAAGAGGTGTCAAATCGTCGGGAGGTGTTGTTTCTGGAGGATGGGAGGAGGAGGGCCCCCCACGTGACCAGGCGGGCGTGGCAGAGGGTGGTGGAGGCAGTAAGCTCTCATGATGCTGTGCGGCGCACCGGAACCCAGTGCCGCAAACGCTTCAATGATTTGTTGCGCTCGGGAAGGGTGAGTACCATGTCAGCCTTGGCCATTTTACCCAGCAGGTAGCCTTAGCCTTTGAGGCCCCCCCCACCCCCCTCCACCCACATCTTAGTGTCGTTACTGCATTGGGTATTTGGCACACGCTGGGTGGGCAAACAGATAGTGACCATGCTTACATCAGCCTTAGTGGTTGAGGAGAAGATGGGTTGTCCCCGCAGCATATGTTGGTGTCCCTGCCTCCTTGGTGCAGTAGCGGGTCGGCGTGCTGCCCCTCATCATTGCCCTGTGCTTCCTCATTCACTGAGCCACTGCTGGATTCATTACGTGCAGCCTCATCCACTGTGTCAAGGTCTTCGTCATCAACTGCATCCCCCCTTTCCAGCGCAAGATTGTGCAGAGCGCAGCATGCTACCACTATCACAGAGACGCGATCCGGGGAGTACTGGAGTGCGCCCCCTGAGTGGTCCAGGCAACGGAAGCGCATCTTGAGAAGACCGATGGCTCTCTCCACCACAGCCCTTGTGGTGCCGTGGCTCCTATTGTAGCACTCCTCAGCTTCTGAGGATAGTGGAGAGACGTCATGAGCCACCTTCTGAGGGGATAGCCCTTGTCACCCAGCAGCCATCCATCCAGCTGAGCTGGAGCACTGAAGAGCCTCGGCACCTGGGAGTGTCTGAGGATGTAGGTGTCGTGGGAGCTGCCTTGGTACCTTGCACAGACTTGCAGAATCTGCATCCTGTGATCACACACTATCTGCACATTCATGGAGTGGAAGCCCTTCCTGTTGACAAAGGCACGGGGCTCACCTGCTGGTGCCTTGATGGCCACATGTGTGCCGTCTATTGCACCCTGGACGCGGGGGAAGCCAGCAATGGCCGCAAAGCCTCTGGCTCGCTGTGCCTGACTTGCCTGCTCACAGCGGAAGTGGATGAAGGTCAATGCACGTCTGAACAGAGCGTCTGTAACCTGCTTGACACAAGTGTGGACAACTGATTGGGAGAAACTGCAAAGATCACCCACCGAGCCCTGGAAGGAGCCAAATGCATAGAAGTGAAGGGCAACTGTGACCTTCAGAGCTGCTGGCATGGGGTGTCCACCCACACAGTTAGGGGAGATCTCAGGGCCACTCATCTGACAGATATAGTTGACTGTTTCCCTTGACAGTCGGAGCCTCCTTAGGCACTGCACCTCAGTCATATTGAGGTAGCTGCTTCGCCGCCTGTATACCCTGGCATCAGGATAGTGGCGTCTTCTGTGGCCTCTTCCACCTTGGACAACTTCTTGGCCCTGCACCCCTTGTGCCTGCACATGGCCTCCCAAAGGTGGCTCCCCTGGAGGCTGATTGCCCACTCCTGGCCTCCTCCTTATTCTATCCCTCCCTTCCTCCTCAGAGGAGCTGCCTCCAGTGGAGATGTCAGAACCCATACCCAGGTTAAATGGAGGCCTCCGGAAAGCTGCAGGCCCGATAAAGATTACTGTCTGCAGACTGGGGAGCTGAAGCTTCAAAGTACGGAGAAAGCTGTTGGAAATCAATCTGAACTGCTAACAATCACACAGGCAAATTTAAAACACTTTCTGCAATAAATACTTCAGATAAAACATTAACAACCCCTCTGAGCCCACATATCCCGCCCGTGGATGAGGTTTGTTAAAAAAATCAGTTACCCGCCTGCCCATTGTGCCCGTGCGCCGAGGTGAAGATCGCACGGGCTCCTCAAAATCGGTGTCAATTGCCAAGTTAAGGGCCTTAACAAGGCCTTTAATTAATGGCGGGCGCGCATTGCACTTCGTAGCGCTCGCCCAGCTAAATATCGTGATGCTGCGTGCTGATGTCGGGACGCTCGCCCGACATCAGCGTGCGACATTTTAAGCGCTGACGTGCGGGCTCTGCTACCCACACTTCATACATAAGATTCTGCCCAATGTTTGGAGCCTCCTCAAAAGCCCGGAAGCAAACTCAATTAGCAGAACCTCTCACTGGCAAGTAAAACATAATTTCATCTGGGGTTGTGGTCAGGTTTATGGACAGGGCTGACTTTTAATGCTTGGTTTTTTTTTTAAACCAGCATAAAAAATCACAGAAACTTGATTTGAGCTGAATTTAACGTGTGCTTAAAACTCCACAATTTTCTGCACTGGTTTGGTCGATTTCAGCGGAGTTGTCTTGAAAGAAACAGCACAGCTGTGTGGAAACTCCAGGCCACCATGTTTGTTTCTGCATTGTACTAATTTATAAAACAAGTGTGACCTTTATCTTTACCAGTGGCATTATTGCATTTGGCATGAGTGAAGCCACCTATGACATAAATGTGATAAAGTAATGAAAACTAAGACAATAAAAGGTGGAACTGTGACAGAAAGTGAAAGTGGAAAGGCACTCTTCACTCTCAGCACTCAACCTCAATCTTTTCTTTTAAATTGGAAATGGTAACTAGTTATCCAACATGAAAGAAAAGAAGTGTGAGAGCAGAAGTACAAACTAAGAATCAAATTATTACTTAACAATGTATAGAAATTGCTGTGAAAGAGGTTATTTTATGGTATAAGTGTTTAACACGTTCCTACTATATACCTTTTCCACAAATGTGAACAAAAAGCAAAATACTCCAGATGCTGGGAACCTGAAACAGATACAGAAATTGCTGACAACGTTCAGCATGTGGGGCAGCCTCTATCAAGGTAGCGTCAGACAGTTGACATTTCAGGTATAAAATCTTTCCCCAGGACTGGGTTCTTGTTTTCTTGGCAGAGGCTGTATGAATTGCGGCTATCTCTGGCGTTTCCTGTATTTATTCAATTAAAAATATTAATTAGTTAAGTATTTGTACAAAAGGGCTTAGTTTTTTTTTACAGAGGTCATGTTCATTTGCGGGTTAACAATCCAGATGTGCACTTGGCGGGACTTCCAGCCCAATCATCTGGGAACCGTCTAATTAACAGCCGCTTCTGGGATCGCCGTCCAACTAGGGATGATGGGCAGGATATAAAGTCTGAAGCGCAATTGAGGATGTAACATTTAAAGGCCTGTCGGCAACTTATACAGTGAGTGCATTGGGAGAGGTGAGAAGATTTCTTTCTGCAAGGAAATCATCAAGAGACAGCTGTCAGATATGAAGGCTGCAGCACGATTTAGTGGCACCATCATGTTGCAGGCGGTGAGAAATCAGAGTCGGGCGATCTTTCCCAAGGACAGGGAACAGCATAAGCAAGAAGGGCTGGCTGGAGGTAACTGAAGAAGTCAGCAGTCAAGGTGTCATCAGAAGGACCTGGATCCAGTGCAGGAGATTCAATGACCTCTTGAGAGCCAGCAAGGTGAGTACCCTGCAGTTATCAGTTGGCAGCCATGACTCTTTCATCATCACCAGTTCCTTGCACAGGAAGGCAGGAAGGAACATTCTCTGCATCAACACGGAGGAATGTTTCACCAGATCCCTTCAGAAGCATTCATATATGCAGACAGCATTCACACACCAGCCTAAAATGCTGCCCTTGCATTCCCCATTCTGCAGTAAAGTCCATCAAATGTCTCTGTGTCTTATTACTCTCACACTGAACTTCTCCTGTTTGTAATGTTCCTCTTTCTTTCATTACATGAAATGAGAGCACAGCACATAACACACAGGAGAGGAATCAAACTGGAGGTAGTGTACCATGACTGGAAATCGTCATGTCGATGGAGGAGGAAGCCATGGAGATTGTCAAAGTGGCAGTGGGCAAGGACATCCCAGAGGGGGAAATGAGGTTGGAGCAGAGACTGAGTGAGAGCTTCAAATGTAAATCATGCAGTTGTATCTGAGCTGCTTCTGCATGGTCCATAAGTGATAATTTGATGCTCCATACCATGTAAGAGACCACTGGTACATAAGTGCTTCACTAACTGAGGTCTCCCCTCTCCTACTGGGGCGATGCTGGAGCCGCATCAGCATTGGCATGAGGAGACATTGCAGACCTCAGAGGAGGAACTGATCTCTGAGGATACATCATTCCATGAGTCAAGCGCATCCTCCACCAGTGCAGATATACTCACATTGGTGGGGGCTTAATCATGGATAGAATGGGTGGCGCAAGGTAATACATCACGTGTAAGGAAGAGCAGGTGATGGAGGTAGTGACAGATGTGGCAGTCCCCATTGGAGGACCCAGTCATGCTCAGTTCCACACAGATGCTGAATCTTGGAGGTCATCAAGGCCATCTGTGGAGCATCAGAGGAAAATGTAAGGCCATCTATCAGTGTTTTGGAGGCAATGCACACCCTCATGGAGAAGATGGAGGAGTCCATCCATTCCATGAGTGCCATGATGTGTATCAGTGCAGGAACTTCTCCATTGAACGAGTGCATGACCTCCTCATGGAGCATCACATGCAGCAGGCAACAATAGCACTGAAGACTTGTGCTCCAGAATTAGCTGCACCTTTAGCTAAGCTGTTCTAGTACAGCTACAATACTGGCATCTACCTAGCAATGTGGAAAATTACCCAGGTATGTCCTGTCCACAAAAAGCAGGACAATTCCAACCTGGCTAATTACTGCCCCACCGGCCTACTCTCTATCATCAGCAAAATGATGGAAGAGACCATTGACAGTGCTATCAAGCAGCATTTAGTCAAAAACAACCTGCACACTGACGTTCAGTTAAGTTCTGCCTGACCTCATTACAGCCTGGGTTCAAATATGGACAAAAGAGCTGAACTCAAGAGGTGAGGTGAGAGTGACTGCCCTTGACATCAAGACAGCATTTGACTGAGTGTGGTATCAAAGAGCCCTAGCAAAACTGGAGTCAATGGGAATCAAGGGGAAAACTCTCTGCTGGTTGGAGTCATACCTAGCACAAAGGGATGAAAACAGAAAATGCTGCAAAAACTCTGACATCACCTGTGGAGAGAGAAACAGAGTTAACGTTTCGAGACTGTATTACTTTTCTTCAGAGCTCAGGATAGGTGAATATCACTGTGGATCCTCACTGGCACATTTGCCTTTATCCCCATTGGGGTGACAGATTATTCTGTAGGAGGCTTCATAAATTTCTTTCTCCACAATGGTTTCAGCAGCAGCAGTCTCACTATGCTTTGGCTTAATAAAGTGACTCTTAATTGTACCTTCAGCAACCTCAATTGCTTTCCTGCCACTACCATGCTTGTTCCCAACATGCACATAGCCCTCCCTGGGAGGCCAGAGGTGGGAACAGGCCACCAAGAAGCCCAATGCATTTTCTTTTTCATTTTCCTTGTTCTCGCTCCTCCAAATCTGCTTCTAAAGGCCTGGGAAAATTGTCCCCAAGGTGATTCACAGTAAGTTCTAAACATTATTTAATTTAAAAGGTAAATAAATTGAAATTTATACTCAGTAGAAAGAAAAAAACAATTCATTATTATATAGATAATTCTATGAAATATATTTGAAATAGAATTTTAGAAGGTAGTGTCCAGCAGAACCCTCTACAATCACATCCTCTGTTGTAAGAGGAACAATACATCTACTTGTCCAATTATTGCTGTTTAACTTCCAATTGCATGTATTAATGGAGGAATGGGTCTCAAGCTGTTCAGCTCACAATACCCAACCAGCTTGCTTACTGCAATGTAATGATACTTTTAATATTTAATTAGTGTAAGGCAATTTGGAACATTTCCTAATTACTGATTTCCAAAAATGTGAGGAAAGAGAGAGAGGGTACAACTCCTGTCAGATGGACATCACAGGACATTGAATATATTATAGATCATGACAAACATATTGTCAATTTGTCTTATTTTTCACTTCTTTTCGAAGGATCATTTGTAAAAGTGTTTTATTAGTGATGCCCTCCTCAGATTGAGAGGGCACTCGTGGCAATTATTTCTGACCTGGTACGACTGGGTTAACCAGTGCCATTTTTTTGGATCAATTCTGACCCATTTGGCTGAAGTGCCTGTGGGTCACAAAAGAATACAACTCTGCCCCATGGTGGGGATTGTTGATGCATGTTGACATGATAGAAAATATCCATGGGGCAGACTTTCCTGTTCCTGCACCTGGGCATTTTGGATCATCCGGGTGCAATATTTGGGAGGGGAGGTGCACATATCCAGAAGCAACTCCCAAAACTTTCCATCCACTTAAATCAGTGAATGGGAAATTGGCAAGCTCCCTTACAAGTGTGTGTGACACGCCCTACCACCGCCACCACCACCCCAATTTTTGTCAACTGCTGCATCCAGCTGGTGACTCATGAGGAAGTGAGGCTTAGGGACACAGGGATTTTAGAAAGAGGATAAAGCTAATTGAACCAACGAGTTTGCTCTTTCTTGGCTGATCTCAGTGTCCTGGCTTCTCACCATACTCCTTTCAACCTCTCAAGCCCCTCTTTGAGAATAACCTAGGCATTTTTCAAAACAAAAACAGAATTACCTGGAAAAACTCAGCAGGTCTGGCAGCATCGGCGGAGAAGAAAAGAGTTGACGTTTCGAGTCCTCATGACCCTTCAACAGAACAGTTCTAAGGGTCATGAGGACTCGAAACGTCAACAATTTTCTTCTCCGCCGATGCTGCCAGACCTGCTGAGTTTTTCCAGGTAATTCTGTTTTTGTTTTGGATTTCCAGCATCCGCAGTTTTTTGTTTTTATCTAGGCATTTTTCAGTCTACTGATTCTATTCATTTTAATGCATTCCTTGGCAGCCTAATCCATATGTCAATTAATTTTTAAGGAAACTCTGCTGAAGTTACAATTTATTCTCAATTTACTCATTTTGCTTTTTGTAGTTTGCTACTTTTATGTTTTATACACACTCGGATTTTTCCACTATTATTCATAACTGTCTCTGATTTTCTTTCCTGTCTGCTTTTCTAAAGATCTCGGTCACAATTTGGGCCTCAAGTGGACCATTGCCAAGAATCATCCGGGAAATGAACTGGTGAGAATGCTGAACATTCATCTCAACAATGCCATGTTTCCCACTCTTCATCAGGTTTAGTGAAAAGTTAGAAAATAGGAGTGATTACCACAGGTTAGCACAGTAACTAGCTTGAAGTGAATTTCTCACAGGGAAGATAACTTCTTGTTAAAGAGATGTGCTGAATGGCAACAGTAGGGTTTCATAAGCTGGCAACTGATCATTTGACAGATGGAGGAAAGTAGGTTCAGCTGTGGCTCATGATTTACTACTTCCCAGATTTGTAAACTTCAAGACTGTTTAATATTTCTTATTGGGCAATGTTTAATTTTGATGAGGGGGATTGGTGAGGTTGTATCACCTAACTCAGTATATAAAGATTCTCCTAAATAAAATGGTGGGCTGAACTTTAAGGGCATTTGATGACAGGCTGGAAAAATGGCAAAGGAGGAAGTCTTCCAAGCCAGAAAGGATATCTTCCCACCACCATGTCATATTGCCAGCGGCCAGAAAATTTTGGATGGCCACTGGGAGGCGAATGAAGCCACTTAAGTGGTCACTTCCCAAGCCCCAGCAATCAGGGTGGAGAGGGGCAAGGGTGGTCTTTGAGCACCAGCAGAGTATCTAAAAAGGAGGGACCCCCAGGTCCGCTTGGAAGCCACTAGGTTTCACCAGCTGTCTGGCCACACAGCGCAGGCCTTTCCAATCCGAGCATAATGCCTGCAGATGTGGGAAGTGGCCTTGATTGACCACTTACGTGGCTCAATTGGCCTTCCAGCAGGCATCTGAACCTCCAACGTTCCTGCCACTGGTGGGAAAATGTTGCCCCACCCCCATCACTGACAGCTCCCCCTTCGCTGGAGAGAAATGGGATTGAAGGATCCATTGAGAAGGTCATTTTTAAAAACCTGTTCTTCAGATGTGGGTAAACTCGACAATTGACAATTTATTTACTGTCAATTCCCAGCTTTCCATGAGGACTTTAAGTGTCAATGTAGAGATGGAAACACATGTAGGCTGGACAAAGTAAGGGGTGACACATTTCCTTCCCTGAAAGGTCATAATGAATCCACTGAGTTTTTATAACAGCCTGTGTAATTTTTTTCTCTGATGCCAGCCCACAGATTAAATTTCGCAACATGGCATGGTGAGATTTTGATATATTGTTTAGCAACAAAGAGGCTATAAGCGCTTAGGTTGGATGGAACTGATACCAACCAAAAAGGCATACATTTCTTGGACGTAATGGACTTTTCCCACTGCTGATAAGCTTTATGTTCCTAATACATAACAGGCTTGATTTTAACTTAGTGATGGTGTACATCATTTTACTTTCTGCTGAAATGTAATGGGTGGCTGATCCACCACAATCCGTTTGCTATCATTGAAAATGCACGGGTAAAACCGAGATTTTATTACATGGTTCTCAAGCTTGCTGTTTTAAAAAAATGCAAAGTACAGTTTTTGTTAAATGTCTGAAGTATGAAATTAGTACAATCATTTATCTCAAACAGCTGGTGGGAGTTCTGCTGCTTTCTTCTCTGTTGATATCTTGGGTGTCAATGTGTGAGGTCCTTCTTTCTACCTCTGTGAACCTGGCAGTTGTTCAGAAAGCTTTTGCTGAGCAGACTCACTGACATCCTGCCAACTTCTTTTTTGGGAGGGATGCTGTTCAATTGCCTAACAATGTCTTCCCACACTTGGGACTCTGGGCTTGAGGATTTATAGTGGTCCAAAGGTGGAGCTCCAGCTCTTCATACGTCCTCTACACTTCTGACCTGCTGCTCCTCAAGCCCTGTTTTCTCAGTTCCTGTAAAGTGACATTTTGCAAAATATTACAAATGCTGCTGTGAATAACTTATTGAATCATATAAATTTACAGGACAGAAGGAGGATATTGGGCCCATTGTGGCCGTGCCGGCTGGATCAACGAGCCGTCGAGTTGAATCCCACTTCCCAGCTCTTTGCCCATAGCCTTGCGGCTTATGACACTTCTAGTGCATTCCCAAGTACTCTTTAAATGCAAAGGGGGTTCCTGCCTGTACCCACCCTTTTAGGCAAGTGAAACAATTCTTCCTCAACTCGCCTCTAAATGTTCTACCAATTACTTTAAATCTGTGCCCCCGGTTATTGACTTCACTGCCAAGGGAAAAAGGTCCTTCCTATCCATTTTATTTAAGCCCCTCAAAGTTTTATAAACCTCAATTAAATCTCCTTTTAGCTGCCTCTGTTTCCCAGTAAACACTCCAGCCTATCCAATCTTTCCACATAGCTTAATTTTTCCATTCGTGGCAATATCCTTCTAAATCTTTTCTGTACCCCTGCTAATGTAATCACATCCTTGCTGTAATCTGTTCACCATAACTATACTCCAACTGTGGCCTATCAAATCTTTCAAACAGTTGTAATATAGCATCCTGTTCTTATATTCTATGCCTTGGCTAATAAAGGAAAGCGTCCCATAATGCCTTCTTAACCACATCATCTATCCTGCCAACTTCCAGGATCCGTGGACATACACTCCAATGTCTCTCTATTCCCCTACAAATCTCAGTATCCGGCCATTTGTGTATTCCCTTGCCTTGTTTACCCTCCCCAACTGCATTACATCTCACTCTCTGGATCGAATTCCATTAGCCATTTTTCTTCCCACCTGACTATCTATTGCTATCTTCCTGCAGTCTACAGCTTTCTTTCTCATTATCAATTACATGATTAATTTTTATATCATTTGTAAATTTCATAATCATACCTACTATATTTAAGTTTAAATTATTACATATATACAACAAAAAGTAAGGAGCCTAGTAAGGAGCCCTATGGAACCCAGTCTTTCAGTGCCTTTCAATCACAAAACACCTATGAACTATTACCCTTTGCTTCCTGCCACTAGACCAATTTTAGATCCAACTTGCCACTATCCCTTGAATTTCATGGACATTTACTTTTCTGACCAGTCTGCCTTGTTGGACCTTGACCAAAGCTTTGCTGAAATCCATGCAGACTACATCAAATGGACTGCCCTCATCAACCCTTCTTGTTACCTCCTCAAAGAATTCCATCAAGTTAGTCAGACATGATCTACCCTTAACAAATCCATGGTGACTGTCCTTGATCTGTGCTTTTCCAAATGAAGATTTATCCTGTTCATCAGAATTATTTCCAATAATTTGCCCACGATGGAGCGCAGGCTGACCTGCCTGCAAATACTCGAAACTTAAAACAATAACACAGCATTATCAGTTCTGCAGTGCCATGTCTGTAACTAGAGAGCTTTGAAAAACTACGGTCAGGGCGACCCTTTATTTCTTTCCTTGTTTTTCTTAAAAACCTGGGATACATTTATATAGGGCCAGCAATTTTCAAAGAAAATCTAGTTTCAAAGATGCTAAACCCCTTAATATTCCCTCTCTCACTATGTTTATCCCATCCAATATTTCACACTTCTCCTTAGGCACAATGTCTGCATCAATCCACTATTTAGACATAGAATAGTACATAATAACATACTAGCCTCATTAAGCTATTTAAAACAAAACTTTAAAACTATTTGATGGTGCAATTTGCTGTCAGAACCAAAGTACCAATTGCAAAAAAGAAGCAGAATATGGTTTGCTAATAATTGAGACATACATCTCCAACATAGGAATACATTCACTGATCACCCAGGATTAGCCCGTTATTGGGGTCAACACAAATTGGTTGCAACACAGATACACAAAGAAGCATCAGGAGCACAAGCTTGAATAAAGTGACCATTCCTCTGCAGCTGAGACAATTCAGATGCAGCCACATTGACATGCTTGGAGTCGGGCCTCTAGCTTAATTGCCCACTCAAGCAACACAAAGGCCTGAAAGCACCACCAAGTGCCCCAGAGCTTTTCATCCCTCGGGCACCGACTGCAAACTAATGAGCGCTATAGTGGACTACGGAACAATTGGACAACTGCACATGTTGTGCAATCTCCTTGCAAAAGCTGGCCATGGAGCAGTCATTGGTAGAGGTGCTCACAGCTCTTTGCAATGTCTGCATTCAGGTTTGGACCAATCTGCCCCATGGTTCAAGCTAACAGCTCAGCCTTGCAGTACGGGTTAGGAGAATGCCTGCACCAGAGCTGAGGACACAGTATACAGTCCTGCGGCTGAAGCTGCTGCCAATTGGTCAGGCGGAGTGGTGGGTGGGATTTCAGGCAGCCATGCACTATGCTAAACTCTGGCCAACCAAGTGGTTGCCGGCACTCGGTGGGATGCATTAACCAAGAGAGATTCTTAGAATGTCCATGCTATCCCACACATCTCTCTCCTTCATCCTGCAGGAGGAGTACATCAGGAGCATGGAGCCTGGTGACCTAGCTGTATGCATCGTGGTTTACAGAGAGTGGAGACAAAAGAGAAGAGAGCGATAGAGGCACCTGGCTGGGCAGAGGGAGGAGCAGCACCCCCAGGAAGAAGGGGCGGCGGAGGCTCCCGCTCATGCCGCTGAAGAACCACAGTGAGCCATCGCTGGTCAGCACCTAGTTACACCCAGGGTCTACTGACACTGCCCTTCATTCCTGCAGATGACCGTGAACCAGTGTCACAAAAGACTGCGCATGTCTAGGGAACTGGTTGATCACGTCTGCCAGTTACTGCAGGATTTAGCGTCACATTGACATGGAGGGCATCCACTGCCAGTGGGGATGAAAGTGGCCATTGGCCCCTTTCAGGGCTCCACAGGTGACCTCTGTAGGATATTGCAAGCCCCCACCCACAAATGTATCCATGATGTCACGGACACCAGCTTCTCAAAGGCACGCAACTTTATGCATTTCACCCGGGACCAGGAAAGCCAGGATGCAAGATCACTGGGATTTGCCCAGATCTCAGGTTTCCCACAGGTGCAGGGTGCCATCGACTGCACTCATGTGGCGCTCAGGTTTTCGTGGCAACAAGCACTCAACTGTGTCAACTGCAAGGGCTTTCACTCGCTGAATGTTCAGCTGGTGTGTGACCACCTCAAACGCATCCTGCAGGTCTGCGCATGGTTCCCAGGGAGTGTCCACGAGTCCTACAGTTTTCAGTTGGTCTCAGATCCCTGACGCCTTCCAGGGTCCACAGAGGCTGTAGGGTTGGCCCCTCAGGGACAAAAAGCAGAGGATGTGGCTGATGATACCCATGCAGCATCCTCAGACTGCAGCAGAGCGAAGGTATAACGAGGCTCATGCTGCAACCCGCAACTTGCTTGAGCAAACCATCAGGATGCTGAAAATGAGGTTCCGGTGTCTGGACCAGTCCTGTGGAGCCCTGCAGTACAGTCCACAGAGGGTGCCACACATCATCGTCATCTGCTGCACCCTTTACAACCTGGTGCTGCAACGGGGAGAGGAGGTGGCTGAGGAGGAGATAGAGGAGCTGCATTTCTCCTCCGATGAGGAAGATGTCGACAGGGATGAGGGTGAGGAGGTCCTCAAAGGCAAGGATGCCAGCAATGAGGCCAATGCATTGGCCAGGCCAGGCTGGTGTGCTCGGGCAGCCCTCATAGCTGCTAGATTGATGTTTATCTTCCCAATCCTGCCACTACGTCTTGGTGCTCCCCCGACATCCACAGCAGAGGTGGCAGCAGCCTGCTGACTGCTACGCCCTGTCTGTGATGACCTTGACGGCATCCTCTGGAGGGTCGAGACCTGGAGGACCCCAGCCAGCTTTTAGGGTCATGCTGTGTGGCAGTGGCACCCTCCTAACTCTGTGGAGCTGGAGCTGCTGGGGTCACAGGAAGAGGGGATTCAGATGGGCCAAACACTCCTGGAGTCTCCTAATTGGATGGCCTGGGGCGTGCACCTGCTGATCCTCCTCTCAATGGGTGCCCAAGGGCACCTGGTTGACTCTTTGAGGAGAAGGGAAAGCTGGAATGAGATCGAGCTGACCCGCACCCCTCTCGTGTTGACACTGTTGGAGGACAAGTATGGCATCAGCAATGGAGTTCAGCCTGCGCAGCAGTGCAGGACCGATGTCCTGTCCTGGACCAACGTCTCCATGATGGCCGCCATCCTACCAGTGTTGACCTCGGTGCGTTGGCATGCTGGTGCTATCACCTCAGACTGAAGGTGGAAGGACTCCTCCATTGTGCCTTTCATTTTGAGGAGTGCAGTGGACATCCCTTCCTGATGTTCCCGAGCTTGCCTTTGCAGTTCCAGCAACTGAGATATGACCAAGTCAAGATGCTCGTCATCTGACTCGGACCCAGAAGATTTCTGGCCTCCAGCAGTCCTCTGAATGCCAGAAACCTGGGAAGTCCCTGCCACCGCCTGCTGTGGATCAGATGTGCTCACCAGATTGTGACCCCAAGACTACTCTAGAACTAGGTCCCACCAACATCTGTGCCTCTGCACTGGCGGAGGGTGCAGGTGAGCACTGTGATGGGTCTTCAATTGGGGTTTCAGCAGATTCCTCTTCTGAGGTGCCTATAGTGCTTGAGTCAAGGATCTAGGTTGTGGACTTCTTCAGCTGTTTCCCAGATGTGCCTGCGAAAGCAAGTTAAGATAATTAGTTCATGACAGTGGCCTGTGAAACAGGACATATCATTCACAGCATGGTTGTCTGATGGATATCGCACTGCTGAATGCTCACTTGGCAGAGCACTGTCGACCTCGCCATCAGCACAGGAACAGTCCAGACCTTCGCTGGCCAGCTGGATGGCTCGATTTTCAAACTCCATGAGGACATTGATTTCAAGCATCCCTCCACCAGTCTGTGGCCTCTCCCTTTTGTTGTGTGCCAGCTTGTCCTACATGAATACAGATGGAGAGAGTGTAAGCCGAACACCTATCAGGCCAAATGATAAGTATGCCTGGCATGTGTGGGTGGTGAGTGGTTCCATGGATGGGATAAGGGCAATGAATGTGTTTGTGAGAGAGTCAATGGTGATGCCCCTTGAACTGGCAGTGAGTGAGATCTCTGTGGATGTGTGATGGGTTTGTGAGTGTGTGAGTTGAGAATGATGAGAAGAGTGACTACTCTGGTGGAACGGTGAAGATCATTCATCCCCTTTCGGCACTGGGTGGCTGCCTTCTTTTGCAGGGTGTTGGCACTGATTACCATTGCCACCGCCACCCAAGCCAGATTTGTAGTGTTGCTGCCCCTCCTGCAGTCAGAGCATGGGTAGAGGACATTGTGGCAGGCCTCCACGGCATCCAAAATGCATTCCAGGGATGCATCACTAAATCGGAAGGCTGCAGTCTTCTTGCCTTTCAAGGCCTTTCACAGCTTCTATGCAGCTGTCCTGGGCTGGAAGCACTGAGAGATGTGCGCACGGCTACACTTTAAATATGGCACCCAGCATGAGGAAGTGGCAAGTTGACGACATTGTCATGAAGAGATATTAATATCTATAATGTTATTGGAAATTGTTTTTTAATATAGAGTTCTAATGGGGTCTGTGTCTATTTGTGTGTCTGGGTGTGTCTTAATTGGATTAAAGCCAGCTAGTCTGAGTGCTTTGATGTATAGTAGTTTTTGAGATGTTAATTAGGTAAACGTAAGGAGGGTAGAAGACAGAGTGTAAATTTGCATTTGTTAAAAGAAACCATTCAAGACTGTGGGTGAAATCTTACACCTAGGTAGAAGATGCCAAGCAATGTGTTTAATTTTTTTCAGCTTACTAATAAAATTGTTGATACGAAAAGATCCTATTGATAGAAGAGGTAAAGTTAAAAGCCTAGTGATACTTTTTCTTTATTCGTTCATGGGATGTGGGTGTCGCTGGCTGACCCAGCATTTAATGCCCATCCCTAATTGTCTTTGAAAACTGAGTGGCTTGCTAAGCCATTTCAGAGGACATTTAAGAGTCAGCCACATTGTTGTAGGTCTGAAGTCACATGTAGGCCAGGTCAGATAAGGAAAACAGATTTCCTTCCCTAAAGGACATTAGTGAACCAGATGGGTTTTTACAACAATCAACAATGGTTTCCTGGTCATCATTAGACTTTTAATTCCAGATATTTTGTTGGATTCAAATTTCACCACCTGCCATCATGGGATTCAAACCCAGGTCCCCAGAGAATTACCCTGGGTCTCTGGAGTACTAGTTCAGTGACAATACCACTACGCCCCCACTTCCCCTTGGTGGTGATGGTGAACAATGGAAAATTTACATTCAAAGAGAAAGATATGTATAAAGAAGAAAGGAGATTGTGTGTAAGGTAGAGGCATTTTAAGATCCCATTAAGATCCCATGAGAAGGCTCCAGCCTGTAAGCCTCAAACTGCTGTCTGCAAGGACCCAGAGCTGAAAGAAACTCATTTTGAATGTGACTGTCCAGGGTGTGCTTTGCCAGGTGTCTGTTTAAATCTATTGCCCTAATGGGGGTGTAACTAAGAGTCAGATTAATTAGGGGATTTTTGTAGTTATTATAGTAGCAATCTTGTAGATGTATGTATGTGTTTGCAGTCTTTCTTGTATTAATAAATGTTTAATTTAGTTTTATAAAAACCTTGAGACGCGGTGGTCTTATTACTACTGAATCCAAAGCCTGCACCTTGAAACATAAAAATTGCAAAAAATGGGTTATGACAGTTGTTTCAAGTTTCCCTCTGGGATTTGAACAACTCAGCCGTTATCATCGGCTAAGTCATAATACTTGGGGGCTCGTCTGGGATATATTTGTAATTTCTTGCTTTTTTGGAATTCGTGAATCTTAAGGCTACGAGTATGAGAAGCACTTTGAATTCAGAAGTGGTTGCGAGGATATTTGAAGTGGTCAGACTGAAAAAATGGCTGTATCCATGGTTGAATCTGTTTTTAAAGTAGACGGTATAGCTTTGGTTGGGTTACAAAAAGTATCCAAGAGTGAGTTAACAGAGTTGGCGGATAAATTACAATTGGGTTTACCTGCTGGGGCTAGGAAAGCAGACATAATTGAAGTGGTAGCACAGCGTTTGAAGTTGGAAGTGATACCTGACACTAGTGAGTCACAGATGGAGTTAGTGCAGCTTCAGTTAGAAATGAAGAAACTTGAACTTGAACAAGCTAAGGAAATAAAACAAATGGAACTAGAAACAGCAGAAAAAGAAACAGAAAAAGAAATATTATTTCAAAAAGAAATGGAATGCGAGAACTTGATCTCCAGAGGGAAAAGTTACCAATGGAAGAGAGAATGAAGGAAAGAGACCAAGAGTTTTGGCTTAAAAGACTGGAAGTTAAAAAAGAGACCTCAGATTTTGAGGAAAATTCTGATGAGGATAAAGCTTCTAACATAAAACCCAGTGGGGAGATGTTTAAGTTTGTACAAGCTCTTCCAAAGTTTGAGGAAAAAGATGTTGAAGCATTCTTTATTTCATTTGAGAAGATAGCTAAACAGATGAAATGGGCACAGGAAAACTGGACATTATTGTTACAATCCAGGTTGGTGGGTAGAGCACATGAGGCATATGCTTCGTTGTCTGAAGAAGTATCAGTAAATTATGATATGGTGAAAAAGGCTATTTTGAGTGCATATGAGTTGGTTCCTGAAGCATGCAGGAAGAAATTTAGGAATATGAGAAAACAGCCTGGGCAAACTTATATTGAGTTTGAGAGAGAAAAACAAAGTAATTTTGACCAGTGGATATGGGCATTAAAAATAGAGACAACATATGCATCTCTTAGAGAAGTAATTCCTTTAGAAGAATTTAAAGATTCAATTCCTTCAGTAGTGAGAACTGATGTGGAAGAACAGAGGGTTCAAACAGTAAGACAAGCAGCAGAGATAGCTGATGCTTATGAGTTAGTTCATAGAGCTAAAGCGTTTTTCATCACCCTTTTAAATAAGGGAAGGATAGAAAGTGGGAAGGTGGGTAGTCAGGGAAGAGAAAGAGTAGCTGGAAATTGCCAGGAATTTTTTTCTCAGAATAAAATGGAAGGTGCTTAGGGTAGAAGTGACATTCAAAAGTTGAGGTGTTTCATTGTAATAAAGTGGGGCATACAAAGTCAGTGTGTTGGAAATTGCATGGAAAATCTGTTGGGATTATTGGGGTGCAGAAAAGTTCTGGAAGTAAAAGTACTGTGGGTTCTGAGGTTCAGGCACAGGAAAAACCAATAGTTTGTGTTCAAGTAAAACAGGGAGAATCAGTGATAGATAAAGAAGTAGGAATGTGTTCACAGTTTATCCAAGGGACTTCTGAGGAGCAGCTTGCAGAAATGTTTAAAGATTTTGTGTGTGAAGGGAAAGTTTTTCCATGTGTACAGATGGAATAGGTAAAGATCTTAAAATTTTAAGAGATACAGGGACTAGTCAATCCTTGATGTTGTGAGATAGTGATGTTTGTTGTTCAGAGGGAGTATTGCAAGAATAGATGATAATAAGTGGGGTTCATGGAGATGCTAAACCTAGTCCCTTGTGGAAGGTAAATTTAAAGAGTATGTGCAAAACTGGTGAAGTGACTGTTGGGAAAGTGGAAAAATTGCCCATTGCAGGAGTTCAATTTATTTTGGGTAATTATATAGCTGGATCACAGATGTGGGTGATGTCTATGGTAGTTGAGCAGCCTGTAGAGATGTTTTCAACAGAGGTGTTACAAGAGGAGCATCCTGGATTTTTTCCAAATTATGTGATAATGAGATCACAGGCACGCAGGTTGAAGAAAGAAAAACAAGAAAGACAGGCAGTTCAAAGGCAGGAAGAAGGTATCGAAATCCAATTAGCAGGCACTGTGTTTGATAACATTGCTCAGAAAGACACAGGAGAGGACCATTCAGCTGAAGTGTTTAACTCAAGGCTGTTAATTGAGTTGCAGCAAAAGGATTTGCAATTAAAACAGTTATATCAGGCTGCTTACTCAGAAACAGTGGCAAAATGTATTCCAGAATGTTATTACCTTAAGGGTGACATTTTAATGAGAAAATGGAGGCGGGATCATGTTTCAGCAAATGAAAGCTGGAGGGAGGTACATCAGATTGTTATCCCATTAGGGTATAGAAATGAGATTCTGAGGATTGCTCATGAAATTCCAATGGGGGGGAAATTTATGAATTAGAAAGACACAGGCAAGAGTGTAGAAACATTTTTATTGGTCAGGATTGCATAGGGATGTATTCAAATTCTGTAGAACATGTTACACATGTCAGGTTATAGGGAAATCACAAGCAGTGATTAAACCGGCACCCTTAATCCCAATACCAGCCTTTGAAGAACCTTTTACTAGGGTCATGATTGATCATGTAGGACCCCTCACTAAGATTAAAAGTGGAAATCAGCACTTAGTGACAATAATGGATGTGTCTACCAGGTTTCCTGAAGTGATATCTTTAAGAAATATTACAACTAAGAAGATTGTGGAAGAGTTAACTAAATATTTTACAAGATATGGTTTACATAAGGAAATACAATCAGATCAGGGTTCAAATTTTATGTCACAGCTGTTTAAGGAAGTAATGAACAGTTTGGGGATAAAACAGTTTAAGTCAACAGCTTATCATCTGGAGTCACAAGGTGCTTTGGAACGATGGCATCAAACTTTAAAAACTATGATGAGAGTGTACTGTCAGGATTATCGACAATATTGGGATGGGGAATTCCATTCAAGTTATTTGCTATTAGAGACGCTCTTAATGCATCAACTGGTTTTAGTCCTTTTGAACTAGTTTATGGTCATGAGGTAAGGGGACCACTGAAATTGATTTATGAGAAATTGGTGGGTCAAATTCCAGAAACTACTCTCCTGGATTATGTATCAAACTTCAGAGAGAGATAGACAGAGCATGTGAGTTGGCGAGGGAACATTTAAAGATATCACTTTCATCACTTGTTGTGATGAAAGTGAAGGCAGATAAGAAAGCTAAAGCTCGCAGTTTTATTCCTGGAGAGAAAATGTTAGGTCTGTTACCAGTACTGGGTGACTCGTTAAAGGCAAGGTTTAATGAGACTTACAGGGTTGAAAAAAACCTGAGTGAAGTAAATTATTTAATAAATACTCCAGATAGAAGAAAGAAGCAGAGGGTGTGTCATGTAAATATGTTTAGAAAGCATTTTGACAGGGAAGAGGAGCAAAACAAGGTATTAGTGGTGGTAGATAATGAGAAAGAGGTAGAAATGCAGAATTCTGAAATTGATTTTCCTCTAAGCAAATTGGATAATGACAGGGTACTTGAAAACTTAAATGTAATATTGAGTTACCTTCCAGACAGGTGTCAAAGTGATTTGGGAAAGCTATTGTAGTCACACGAACCTATTTGTGGGAATAAGTTGGGGAGGACAAATTTAGCTATACATGATGTCTCTGTAGAAGTTTCATCTTTAATAAGTCAACATCCTTATAGATTAAATCCGGCAAAATTATCATAAGTACAGAAAGAAATTAATCTCATGCTTGAAAATGATATCATTGAAACTTGTTGCAGTAACTGGAGTTCGCCTATTGTACTTGTACCTAAACTGGATGGAACACAAAGATTGTGTGTGAACTATCAAAAGGTGAATGTGGTTACAAAAGTGGATTCATATCCTATACCACCGGTGGTGGATTGTATTGAGAGAGTGGGACAATCAAAATCTATCACAAAGATTGACTTGCTAAAAGGATGTCAGAGAAGGCAAAGGAGATATCAGCTTTTGTGACGCCAAATGGACTATATCAGTTTAAAGTCATGTCATTTGGTATGAAGAATGCACCTGCAACATTTCAAAGACTGACAACAAAGTAATTGCAGGACTGAGCAATTGTGCTATTCGACTTAATAGTTTTCAGTCAGACGTGGAAGGAGCATTTACAGCATTTGGAGGAATTATTTACTCAATTACAAGAAGCTAATTTGGTGGTGAACTTGGCTAAAAGTGAATTTGCAAAAGCGCAAGTATCTAGGCCATATCATTGGACATGGTAAGATGGCTCCGAAGAGATGTGAAAGGCAAAGTGATTGTGGATTTCCCAATGCCTACAACAAAATGAGAAGTTTTGAGATTTCTGTGTGTGAGTGGGTTTTACCGGAAATTTGTACCAAATTTTAGCAGTGTGCTTGCTCCAATGACTGAACTATTAAAAAAGAACAAGAAGTTTCCATGGGCACTGGACTGTCAGAAGGCATTTGATAGTTTGACAACTGTATTAACTACAATGCCAGTTTTGACAATACCCAATTACGCCAAGCAATTTAAGTTGGTCATTGGCGCAAGTGAAAAAGGCATTGGGGCCAAACTGTTACAAGAAGATGATACCGGAATTGAAAAACCGATAGGGTGTTTTTCACGGAAGTTGAATGCACAACTGAGAACATATTCAACAATTGAAAAGGAGACGTTGAGTTTGGTGTTCGCGTTGCAGCATCTTGAAATCTATATAGCAAACAATTCGTCAGAAACAATTGTTTATACAGACCACAATCCTTTTCAAATTTCTGGACAAATTTCAAGACAAAAGTGCAAGGCTATTCGGGTGGATTTTATTAATGCAACCATGTAATCTACATATAATACATGTCACTGGACGAAAGAATCTGATTGCAGAGGCGTCGTCAAGAGCTTGAAGGTAAAGGGAAAATTGGACATTTTAAAACCTAGACACTAAACTGGAATGATTTTTGCTGATACCAAGAATTTATATAAATATTGTTATGTTAATGCATGCAACTGGTAATGTCATAGTGTAAGAAGTATAGGAGATAGTGTAAGATGGGTTATTAAAAATGAAGCCATCTTTTAAATTATGATGATTCATTTATCGATAAGGACGGGGATGTCATTAAGAGATATTAATGTCCATAATGTCATTGGAAATTACTTTTTAAAAATAGAGTGGGGTCTGTGTCTATGTGTTTCTTAATTGGATTAAAGCCAGCTAGTCTGGGTGCTTTGATGTATAGCAGTTTGAGATATTAATTAGGTAAATATAAGGAGGGTAAAAGGTAAAGTGTAAATTTGCATTTGTTAAAAGAAACCATTCAAGACTGCGGGTGAAAGCTTACACCTAGGTAGAAGACACCAAGCAATGTATTTTTTCTCAGCTTACTAATAAAATTGGTGAGATGAAAGGATGTTATTGTTAGAAGAGATAAAGTTAAAAGCCGAGTGATACAATGGAAAATTTACATTCAAAAAGAAAGATATGTATAAAGGAGAAAGGAGATTGTGTGTAAGGTAGAGGCATTTTAAGATCCAACAAGTGTGAGAAGCCTCCATCTTGTAAGCCTCAAACTAATGTTTGCACAGACCCAGAGCTGAAAGAAACTCATTTTGAATGTGACTGTCCAGGGTGTGCTTTGCCAGGTGTCTGTTTAAATCTATGAGATTTACTGTTGTCTTAATGGGGGTGTAACTGAGAGTCAGATTAATTCAGGGATTTTTGTAGTTATTATAGTTGTAATTTTGTAGAAGTATGTATGTGTTTACAATCTTTCTTGTATTAATAAATATTTAATTTAGTTTTATTAAAAAACCTCTTGAGACTCGGTGGTCTTATTACTACTGAATTCAAAGCTTGCATCTTGAAACATACAAATTGCAAAAATGGGTTATGACAATTGTTTCAAGTTTCCCTCTGGGATTTGAACAACTCAGCCATTATCATAGCTGTGTCATAATAGCGTGGTGGGCCAATGAGAGCCCTTGAATGAGAGCCATTGAAACGGCATGTTTTCCGGAAATGCATGATTAATGAGGCGAGTTTGGGATAATACGGCGTGAAAAGATGCCCTTGTGGACAGGCGGGTAAAACATTCTTTTTCTCTCCCTCTACTGCACTTAGTGCAAATTTGGGACAATTCCGCCCCCTGTTTCTCTCTCCACAGACGCTGCCAGATCTGATGAGTTTTTGCAGGATTTTCTGTTTTTAAATCAGTGGCTAAGTCAGCTGCAACTGCACAAATTGGCCCCATATTTTCAAATTACTTTCAGTCTGGTTCAGTTGTAGAACTAATGCATTACCTTTCATTTTGCCAGCAAAATTAGGTGCAAAGCCATTTTCAGTGGTTTTGCGGCCCGGAAGTGGCACCCTGAAATTCCTTGAATTTTTGGTACTTCACGTAATTCTCCCACCAAGTCTCAAATTAGTTAGTTATAATATGTAAATGAGGGCAAGTGGTGCTACATTCTGAATTTAATGGCTTTACACTCAAAATGCACTGGGAAGAAATAAGGATGACACAGAAGTGAGGAATTTGAGCTGATGAGGCACACATCTACAAACACTCTCCCACTTGTGTCAGGACAGCCTGATGGCACAGAATCCCTAGAAGACTCCATTCTCCAGTCTCCTTAAATAATATGGTGGGCCCTGGCACCACTTAAACAGCAGCAATCAGTATTGTCCAATCCATATACCTCACTCTTTCTATCTTCAGTGTTTTGTCCTTTTCAGTTGTATCAACATACAGTAACACAGCCTCTGCTCTTTCCTCAGAGACCTGGAGCTGGATTTTACATGCCCCTGCTGGGTGTGTTTTCAGCAGGAGGCATGTAAAATAGGGAGGGTCCCCAGCCCACTACCTTCCCTCTCATCCCCCTGCTCATCCATATAACAGTAGGTGGGCAGGCGCCAAAATCAGCCTGCTATATTTAAATTAATATTTAAGAGTCAATTGAGCTTGTTAACTAGTCAATTTACTCTGATAATAAGCTGTCCACACCATAATATGGTTGGCATGGGCAGTTAGGCAGGAGTGGGCAGGTCATTTTTTAAAACGTTTTTAAAGAGGGTGGGAAGGAAGGAGGTTCTATATTTGAGGGGTGTCCTTTGCACATCAAGGGGCAGCCCACCTAAGATAGTAACCCCTCTTTCTTCCTACCCACCTGCTCTCCAAAACCCACCATTCCCACCCCCCTCCCTAAGCTGCCTGCCTGCTTAGTGTTATGGCTGCAGGGTGGGTTGGCATGGAGCAAGTCAGCTTCTAGCCGACTTTCCTTCGGGGTTGAGGCAACCATCCCTCCCCATAATATGCAGCCCCTGCTTCAACACCAGGATCTGTTTGAAGGCTGATAAAAAGGAAATTGTTCCATTTGGAGAGAGCATTACTTGTTTAATCATTGCACAAATTCCCAGTGCTGAACAGAAAACAAAATGGTTTGACCCCATGCCACTGCAATTAGTTTTCTATTTACCCTTTGCATCTTAGTTGATCATCCCCATAGCAACCCCAGATTGCAGGAGCATTTCTTGGAACTTAATGATGTAATAATCAGAAAATCAATTAACCTTCTTTCAAAATACTCCATGCCAACTTTGTTCTGAAGGGGACATCACACAAAAGAAAACACAGGCTTTTCCCAGCACATGGGTCATCACAAGCATCACTAAAAATGACTCATTACATGATCTTTGGGTCACCAAAGAATGAAAAATTAATTATATTATTCTCCAAACTTATTTTTTTTAAAGTTATATTTGTCCTTAAAATATTCTCTAATTCATGATGCTTCATTATAGTACCGATACATCAAAACTAGCATCTGATCTAGTCTGAGTGCCCAACCAATTCCAATTTTTGGAGACAGAAGATTATATTTTGTGAGGACCTGGAATGATTAATCAGGATGGGTGTAACATTGTCTAAAGGGGAATGTTGATTTTACGTTATTCCAGACTTCCTCTGCTTAATATCTAAGGGCGGAATTTTCCATGCCCATTGGCATTGGGTGTCATGCCAGGCATGAGTGGACAATATGGCAGGAAGGCCAAAAATCGGTTTCATAACATTGTGAAACCAGTTTGCAATCATCCAGGGTGCCCGTCAATGGGGGGCCCCGTTTCCCGCTGCCGCACATCAGGAATTTCATTTTAATACATCTGCATTATAAGCCCAGCTAGCCAGAATCATCCCCCGACATCAAATTTACCACACATGTCAGCGGGAAAACATGCCAGTGCAGAACATGTCTTGATAAGTGTGGCATGCAGAAGTTGGGACTTACTGTCAGGGCCTTGCTCACATCACAGACATCCGAGGAGCAGAAGATGCTGGTGCCCAACAGCAATGGGACCCTGGAGGAATGTCCATGGCATGCTGGGTGGATCTTCATGGACATGGGTCTGCTGCGAAGCAGCTCACAGAAGGTGGAAGGTCATCATTGAGGATCTGTGTTTCAGGACATCAGTGTCCTGGCCATCGTCCGCAATGGATGATCATCGAGGGGGTGGAGAGGAAAGTGTACCGGCAAGGGGGTTGGGAGAGGAAAGTTTACATTTAACTGGGAGAGGAAGATTTGTCGGGGGGGGCTGAGGACGTGGGGGGGAGGGAACGATGGCATTGAGAGGGTGATGTTGGGACGGGGGAACGAAGGTGTCGGGACAGTGAGGATGGGAGGGGAAACGGTGGTGCTGGGGGTAGAAGCAGGTAGCGAGGGAGAATATGGCAACTGGGGAGGTAGGAGCAAGAGGGAGGAAGGTGTAAGGGAAGGAGTTCGGAGGAGGGAAGCAGTTTGGAGACAGGCAGGACTTTGGGTGAGGAAGGAGTCCGAAGAGGGGAAGGAGTCCAGGAGGGAGGAAGGAGTCTGGGAAGTGGAAGGAATCCTGGGGGAGGAAGGAGTCTGGAGGGGAAAAGGAGTAAGGGTGGAGGAAGGAGTCTGGAGGGGAAAAGGAGTAAGGGTGGAGGAAGGAGTCTGGAGGGGAAAAGGACTAAGGGGGAGGAAAGAGTCTGGAGGGGGGAAGGAATAAGGGGGGGAGGGAGAAAGGTGTAAGGGTGGAGGAAGAAGCAAGGAAGGGGGAAGGAGTGAGAGCGGAGGAAGGAGTCTGGAGGGGAGGAAGGACTCCGGAGGGGGTAAGGAATAAGGGGGGGAGGAAGGGGTCTGGAGGGGAGGAAGGAATCTGGATGGGGCATGGAGTCCGAAGGAGGAAGGGGGGCAGGGTGGGGGATGTCTGGCTGAATGTGCAAGGGAGGGACCTGTGGAGTCAATGACTGCCTCTTGGGGAGCAAAATGAGGGTGGGCGTGTTGGAGGGAATGGTGAGAATAAGAGAGGATCAAGTGAGCAGTAGGGTGGGAGGGTGAGGGTGCAACAGTATCGGTAGAAGGAGCAGCAAAGGTAGTTGGTGGAGATTTGAAGGCAGGCTTCCCGATCGCCCCCCCGCCTGCCCTAAATCTATATATTTAAAATCCCCACAAACCAAACTCCCAATTTTAAATTCTATGCCAATCAGATTAATAACACATTTCTGAAATTCCACAGTACCACCCCATAAGAAATCACCAGCAAACATCATGATGATACCTTTATGATACAATAAAACATTGCAGCATCTGATTTTGGTTGAACACAAACTATTTTCAGCAAAACAGATCTCACTGAAAAATACCACACCCTGGAAGCATCATTCAAGCCAGAGACACATTTGTTTAGTTTCAATAGTTTCTGCATCTGCTCTTTCATTAGGCAGTTTCAGAAACACTTCCCCGAAAAGTATCGCCCCAAAGAAATGCTGCTTTTATGTCAATTGACTTATCCTCCTATGAATATGGGCCAAAATAGTTACAATAATTTTCAAGATTACTTACCCAGCTGTGTGAGATTCTACTCTAACATCTGTATTGCCCATTCGCTCTTCAAATCCCTTTAGCATATAACCTTCCTTTAAGCCCCATCTGCAAGGACTATTCAATATAAATACACCTATGTGACAAAGCTGGTTGCCCTTATCTGGTATCTCAGAATAAACTCCAAACTCTCTCTAACCCTTTTGTTTTGCCTCCGTTATTAGTTTATCCCCAAGTTTATTGGCAGCCACTAAAACTTTTATGTCTATCAAGACTACTACTGGCAGATCGCCCTCTTGCACTATCAATGGGTCTTTTCTCCAGTGTGATTGTTTTGACTTCAGGACCCACTAATTGGTACTTGCACTGCGCTCTCTTACTCCTCACACTTTCATTCCATTCTGCAAGCCCATGGACCTTGCTTCTTGACCATTTTCTTGAACATTCAGCCAATATTTAAACTTGCCAATAGTTTTCTCCTGCACATCTCACAATTGTCACATCCCTCCATTTACTAGACCCCCTAGTATATATGTCACCCGAGTGGGTGACAATTCCCCACTGGGCATTTGGCCCGTGGATGTGATAACTATGTCCTGTGTGTCATGAGCATTCACATTACCATTATCTAGTCTTTGATCTTCTGTATTCTGTTCCTCTGGATCTTCATCACAAAATACATGTGCATTTGGGGTACAAGATGCCTTGTTTGCTTCTACCATCCATTCAGATTCAGATTTTGTAATTAAGTTTGATTAATCATGATGAGCCTTAATGGTTTGATTGCCATGTTTTATAAATACTGTGTACCATCATGATCTATAACCTTACCAGAGCCTTTCCATTCCCTATGACCCTCTCTTTTAGAATGCACCAGATTTCCTGAATTAAATTCTGTCTTGGATGGTGTTATGCAATGCCCCTCAGAGCCCTCCAAATTTACTCTATGACCTCAGTCTTGATAAATACCCATTTCCCTGCATGGAGAGCATTCAAATGTGCAGAAAATATGAACTAATTACAGTACTTTCTAGAGCAGGTGGACTACTGCACAGCACGGAAGGCAACTTGGGTTTTACCCATAGACTAATTGACAGGGCCTATACCGTCTAGCCGCCTGGAGTGAATTCTTTCCACGCACTGCCCATATCAGGTTGGTTGTCAACTTGGAGTCTTGTTGAGCAGCTAAGATTTTATGCAGCATTTCATCGATCACCATGTGATTACTTTTACAGAGTCTATTGCTGAACGGATCTTCCGGTTCGGTGTTGATGACCATGGTGCTCATGTTTTCACACGTGTCTCTGAACTCATCATTGACACATTTTCCTCCATTATCAGTCAGAAATTTCGCCGGTATCCCAAGTCTGGTCCCTATCCATTTCTCCATGATTTTCTCTATTATAATTATTGTAGAAAGACATATGGTTTCCAGGTCTACAAAATATAAAACAAAAACATCTGTCTTTCTCCCACACCTTTAGATCCATGGCAACAATCTCATTAAAGTCAAGTTTCAATTGATGGCTTACAACAGGAAATAGCAGCATCCTTCAATACTTTTTAAAGATTTCACATTTCTCACTAATCTCTTCTATTAGCTCAGCAACTCTTCATCAATCACATTTGGATCTTTTGGCTTTTGATAAGTAGGGCAAGCAAATTGTCTATTTAAGACAACTTGCTTTTTTTCTGATTCTTATCACCTGATACCATTAATTCTTAAAGGGATATAATAATGTCCTGACTGAGTAAATCGCATATATGACTTTCCAAAAATAATCACATTATTAAGCTCCATTTCAAGTTTCCTTTGTGCCTTTTTCATACATTTACTCAGAAACATAGGTATCTTAGGTATCTCACTAGAGACTACATCAGTACTTATAAAATTACTTAGTCCAGCTATTTTACATGGCATTACAACTCCCTTTAGTGACATCAATGTGTTGTCATTACTAAACCTAAAGCAAGTAATACTTTTATGTTCCTTAACCTTATGTCAATTCTCACTACTTAGCAAGTAACATTTTAACCAATCTGTTCCACACAGTGGTGAAGTGCAAGCACGATCCAGTACTGCACAGTTAAACAAGTCCATGCCTAATATATTTATTGCAGGACTAAAACTTCTGGTGACCAGTATAATTTGCCCTGATTCATCATTATCTTTATCTTCTTCCTGAGCACTCTGTCATTTGAGGAACCTGCCTCTCCACTTTTGGCAGTTCACCATAAGTTCATCATGCTTTGAATCACACCTGAAGCACCTATTAACTATCCCTTGGACATTCCTGGCATTCATTCGCCAATTATTGTTGTTTCAATCCTCTCTTCTATTGTAACAGCCAGATGTGCTTTGTCATCCTCATTTTGCCTGACTGTAACTACGCCATAGTACTGATGCCTGTGTCCAATATCTGGACCATTTCGAAATCTGGCAATCATTGAGTCCTCTGTGTGTCACCGTGGAATAAGCCACTTGTTCCATCATGGAAATGATTGTTTCCCCAGGATTTCTTTTCAAGGCAGCAGACATCTTATCCAACAGGGTCACCCTCTCTGTTAGAACATAGGAAGGAAGATAGGAACACAGAATCAGGAGAAGTCAATTCAATAATATCATGACTGATCTAATCGTGGTCTCAACTTCACTTTAGTGTCTGCTCCCCCATAACCCCTTACTGTCAAAAATGTCTCTAACTC
The DNA here is from genome assembly GCF_964194155.1 of Cetorhinus maximus. NCBI lineage: Eukaryota > Metazoa > Chordata > Chondrichthyes > Lamniformes > Cetorhinidae > Cetorhinus > Cetorhinus maximus. Next base: position 58,961,069 of record NC_135879.1, read on the forward strand.
AGCCTTGAATAAATCCGATAACCCAGCCTCTACTGTTTCCTGGGGAAGAGAATTCCACAGGTTAATGACCCTCTGAGAGAAAATATTTCTCCTCATCTCTGTCTTAAAAGGGAGACTTCTTACTTTTAAACTGGGTATATCTCAAAAGGAAATATCTTCCCTGTATCCACCCTATCAAGTCCCCTCAGGATCTTATAAGTTTCAATAATCTCATTCCTCTAAACTTCAATGGGTAAAGGCCCAACCTGTTCAACCTTTCCTTATAAGATAAGTCTTTCATCCCAAAAATGAGTCGAGTGAACCTTCTCTGTATTGCTTCTAATCCAGTTATATATTTCTTTCAAATAAGGAGGCCAAAACAATACACATTACTCCAGATGTGGTCTCATCAAGGCCCTGTACAGCTGCAGTAAAGCTTCCTTACTTATATATTCAATTCAATAAACACCAACATTCCATTTGCCTTTCTAATCACTTGCTGTACCTCCATACTAACTTTTTGTGATTCATGTACCAGGAAACCCAGGTCCCTCTGCACAGCTGAGTTATGAAATTTCTCTCCATTTAAACAGTTCACTGCTTTTCTATCCTTCCTGCCAAAGTGGACAAGTTCATATTTTCCCACGTTATACTCCATCTGCCAAATTTTTGCCCACTCACTTAACCCATCTATCTCCCTTTGTAGATTTCTCTCCTCCTCTTTACAATTTACTTTCTTGTCCATCTTGGTGCCATTGACAAATTTATAATTAGGAGCCTGTCCATATGAGGCACCTTAACACAATCCAAAAATTTAAATGCTCCGAAAATGTTTCTACATTAGTATGTTTCTATTCCAATGAGAGAGGAGGGATTGCTGGGTCTGGTTGTTGGGAATGAGGTGGGTCAAGTGGCTCAAATGTCAGTGAAGGAACATTTAGGGGAGCTGATCATTGCATCATAAGATTTAGGTTGACTGTGGAAAAGGAAAAGGAACAGAGTAAGAATAATTAATTGAGGGAGGGAAACCTTCATTGTGGGAGAGTGTATCCAGCCTAGATAAATTGGAATCAAAGATTGCCAGGCAAAACTTTAACCGGACAAGGGCTGCCTTTGAAGGGGAGATAGTTCAGATACAGTCAGGATGCATTCCCACAAGTGGGAAAAGTAGGGGAAGTAAATCCGGTGCTCTCTGGATGATGAAAGAGATAGAAAATGAGCTCAAGTAGGAAAAGGGTGCATATGACAAATGTCAGGGGGATAATATAATTGAGAATCAGGTTCAAAGTAGAAGGTTCAGAGAGGATTTGAAAAAAACAAATAAGAAGCAAAGAGAGAATATGAGAAGAAACTAGCAGCTAACATAAACAGGAATCCAAAAGCCTTCTATAGACATGAAAATCTTAAAAAGGTGGTGAAAGGAGGTAGAGGGCTGATTAGGGACCAAAAAGGGGATCTACGCATGAATGCAGAGGGCATGACTGAAGTGCTAAATGAGTACTTTCCCGAGGAAGAAGATGCTGCCTAAATCATAGGGAAAGAGGAAGTTGTTGAAACATTTGATTGGTTAAAAATTGATAAGAGGATATATTAGATAAGCTGGCTGAACATGAAGTTGCTAAGTCACCAGGTCAAGATGGAATACAGCCAGGGATACTGAGGGAAGTAAGGGTGGAAATTGTGGATGCACTCATCATAATTTTCCAATCCTCCTTAGATACCAGACTGGAAAATTGCAAATGTTACACCTTTGTTCACAAAAAGGATGTAAGGGTAAGCCTAGCAACTACAGGCCAATCAATTTAACCTTGGTGGGGAAGCTTTGAGAAATGATAATTCAGGATAAAATTAACAGTCACTTGAGCAAGTTAATTAAGGAAATCCAAGACAGATTTGTTAAGGGCAAATCACGTTTAACTAATTTACTTGAGTTTTTTGATGAAGCAACTGAGAGGCTAATGTAGTTCATGTGGTGTCCGTGGACTTGCAAAATGCATTTGATTAAGTGCTACACAACTGACTTGTGAGCAAAGTTAGAGCTCGTGGAATAAAAGGGACAGCAGCAACATGGATATGAAATTGCCTGAGTGACAGGATAAGGAGAATAATGGTGAATGGTTGTTTGTCAGTCTACAGGAAGGTTTGTAGAGTGGTCCCCCATGGGTTGAAGTTAGGACCCTTGCCCTTCTTGATATATGTTAATGTCCTAGAATTTGGTTTAGGGGGCACAATTTCAAAATTTGCAGATGAGTCACAGTATTGTGAACCGTGAGGAGGATAGACAGGTTGGTAGAATGGATGGACAAGGCGCAGGTGAAATTTAATGCACAGAAGTGTGAAGTGATTGATTTTGGTAGGAAGTACAGGGAGAAGCAATGTAAAATAAAGAGTACAATTCTAAAGGGGGCGCAGGAGCAGAGGGACTGGGGGTATATGTGCACAATCATTGAAGGTTGCACGGCAGGTTGAGGGACCAGTTAATAAAGCATAAAGGATCCTGGGCTTTATAAATAGGGATATAGAATACAAAAGAAGGAAGTTATGATAAACCTGTATAAAACACTGCTTCGGGCTCAACTACAGTACTGCATCCAGTTCTGAGCACACACTTTAGAAGGATGTGAAGGCATTAGAGAGGGCCCAGAAAAGATTCACTCATAGATAATTCCAGGATTGAGGAACTTCAGCTACATGGGTAGATTGGAGAAGCTGGGGTTGTTCTCCTCAGAGAAGAGTAGATTAAGAGGAGATTTAATAGAGGTGTTCAAAATCATGAAGAGCCTGGACAGAGTAGGTAGGGAGAAATTGCTCTTGTTGACAGAAGGTTCAAAAAACTTAGGATACCAATTTGAAGTAATTGGCAAAAAAAGCAACAACAACAAGAGGAAAACTTTTTATCAAACACTGTAATTAGTTAGGATCTGGAATGGGGTGTGGTTGAGGCAGGGGAATGGCACTTGGTGAATTACTTCTGCAAAGGACCAGTACAGACACTATGGGGCAGATGCCTCCTTTTGTGTTATAACTATCCTATGATTCCACTGATCCAGGGATCCTCAAACTGAATTTTTCCAATCTTTTATACAATCTTTTAACGTCCATGATATATTCCTCTATGGAATGACCATCTATTTTCTGAAGTTGACCAAAGCCTCACCACACATCATTGGTATTTAACAGATCACCTTTCTTGTAAATTTTATCCAAGAACTCTAAAAGAAGGTCTAAACCTTCATCACTATCCAACTGACAGGCCTCAAATTCATAAAATAATTCACTTCTGGTAGTAAGGGACAACACCAAGGCCATAACCCATGTCCACATATCCACTTCGCACTTCCATTGATCATACAGTTCAGGACCCGAGAACATCAGTGGGTGATTGTATCCCAACAATTACACTTACTTTCTGCCATTTTACACAACAAATGCAATTTTCTGCCTCAAAATTATGTTCCCTAGCTTTCAACCTTCATTTCTAGGAAACCATCCTCTGCTGTCATGTTCTACTTCAGAAAGTAGCAAAGAATAGGACTGGAGCCAATGATTACACACTTTTATAAGTATTTATTTACAGAGTTACACATTGCAAGCATACACCTCCTCATCTAACAACCAAAATTTTAGTCTGTTTATAAGGGCTCATGTGAGTCCTCAGTTAATACCCACCACCTGCATACAATTAAAATTCAATTCACACAACAGCATTGGTTGAAATAAGGGAGTGTCAGACAGCAATTAAGCAGAATTCACCTTACCAGTTCTTACCTTCATCCCTAAAGAATATACAAGCAACACTGTTCCTATGAGGACCTTAATAAGGGGATCTGTATTATAAGAGTGAGGCTCGCCCAAGAAGTGACAATACAGTTCTGTTATCCGCTGCATGAGGATCTGTAGCTATGTTCGTCTGCTTGTACTTGTTGTGGTCAGAAAGGTGACAGCTGCACTCAACCTTTGTAGCACATGGCCATTTCAGGAATTAGCCATGGGGCATCTTTGTTGCATAAACCAGACTGCAGAACTGACCTGCTTTGGTGGTTGGTTGCTCACGTTCTACAATAGGGCCTCAGGCCTGAGGTGACCCTCGTCTCATGACAGCTTGCTCCTGACAAGAAGCTGCTGCTAGGTGTATCTCAAGAGCTGGTTCCTCGGTAGTGTGGTAACACCTCCTACATGCCATTGGCATGCGGTTCTGTGGGGAAGGCTAGAGACCTGACATGTGCTGCACTCCTGATAGATAGCTGCCTCAGGCAGGTCAACTCGAGCCATTGCCATCCCACTGGTCCCTGCTGATCAGCAGGATGGCTGGTCTAATAGCTAACAGACCCTAAAAGCAGTGAGTTCTAGCAGGCTGCATCCAGGCCTCCAATGTCTGTCCACTAGCGGGCAAGGCACTTTCTATTCTGTCCCTCACTGTTGCCAAGGTACCAGTCTATGTTTCTGTGGAGGTAGAAGTTCTGACGAGTCTCTGCCTGCTTCTTAGCTTGGGGTCTTATGCAGATTCCAATGTAGTTGCCAAGCAATCTATTGTGTCTGCATTGAAGGAAGAAAGCTTGTCGGATGTTGCAGTATCTGAAAACTATAATCTGAATACTCACATCTATCAGTTGGTGCATATTCTCAGAGACTGACCTTAAAGAGCCTGAATGTAGGTGTGATGTTCCTCAAACATCCTTTTTTTCAGCTAGCCATGAGGTCTCAAAGCATGTATTGGTGCCTAGCTTAACTAAGGTAAAAAAAAGGGAGAATAGCTGGTATGTTACCTGCCTGCCCTGGTCAGGTCACTGAACTTTTTGAGGCACTTGTCTGCAATCCTAGGAGTAGCAGTGCCAGCTCTCTGCAGCAGAGACAAGCGATATTTTGGAGGCTTCATCTCATGGAGACCCATTTGTCTGTTTTTCGTCTGCTCTATTTCATCAAGAAAGATTTACAGGTCCACCCGTTGAAGTGGTAAGATCTTCTTCTATGCACCTGTTCCATGTCCTTCTCCTTTTGAGCTGCCAGCTGTTCCTGTGGTTGAAAAGTGGCACAATAATTCTTTTGGGGTATGCAGTCAACGACAGTGAACTGAATGGGCCAAGAATTTTGCGACTCACATGCTGCTACCCCAGCCCTCTGTTACCATCTTCAGACAGAATTATGTGCTTTTTTAAAGTCTGCACTCTAATTTCCAAGTACTCCAATATGTTACTCCTATATCATATGGGATTTATAACTGTGAATGCTCCAATGGATACTCAGATGAGTTGATCCACGGAACTCTGGTGTAAACATCCATCCAGGTCACTGGCAAATGCAACTCCTCTTGCATAAGTTTGAAAGTGGGTCCCTTGTTCATATCCTGGTGATCAGATTAAAAATAGCAACCCAGGGTGTTATCAAGACCCTCCTACAGCTGGTTGTGTAGCTGCATACAGTTTATTAAACTGTTTGCTACCACAATATAGAAATATGTTAGTCAACAATTTACAAAGGGACTGAGCCATTTAGAAATAAAATGGGTTTTGGAGTTGAGACCACCATTTATGGAATGCATTCAATGCATTGATGCAACTGCCTGGAATAAGTGTTGGTGTTAGCAATGATTCTTAAAATAAATTGCTGCCTTGCAAGATAACAGTTCCAAATGACAAAGCTACGATAATTGGAGAAGTGGAACTTCTGTTCTTAGTTTGCAGAAGACATATCCAAGATTGTGCCATTAACTATTTCCATTGAGAGTTACACATTGTGCGAATATGGTTCAATGTGAGGTTCTTCTTGTGAAATGTTGGAAGTGCTGGAAAATCACATTCAATTGGAGGGAAAAAAAATCATTTGCATAGCAGGAAGCAAATAATTGAAGCTAATTTGAAAAGGATGTAGGGTTCTGCTTTTGCAGGACATTTTGAACTGGTGTCCAAAGAGGTTACTTATAATTGCTTCCTCCTGTTAAATTGCTACAAACCTACTAAAGCAGCCATGTTCCTTTGATGTTGGTGTATTTTTTCTTTGCCCGCTCAGATTGTCTGATATCACAGTGAAACAATACAACCTACTGCTTGATACAGTCAACCAAGAAGTGTCAATTATTTTTCCACAAGATATGAAGTCAGGTTTGGCTTGTGTAAAGACATAATACCACCGATTAGAATGCATCTACTAATCTTGTGATCTGGTTTTGTTGAGCCCTTAGCCATATGCATAATAGGAGCTGTAATTATTTCTAATGTACCATGTTGCAAGCCAAGATCAACAAGGCATTTTTCATTTACTGTTTTTTGGCTTGTGAAAGGTAGATGCTTGTAATCAAAGGTTTGTGTTCATCTAGATATATAACTCTTAGTGTAATAGTGCCAAAATGGAGCAAAACTTGATGAGAGATAGGCAAACATTTCATTAGTCCTGAAGTACTCCATTGCCGGTTGAAATTCATGCCAAAGTATAGATTGAAAGGCTTTGTTTAAAGTTATCTTGCGGGATTAAATGCAGAGATATTATATTTTTAAAAAGCCACAGCTATTAAAAAGAACCAAATAACATTAGAAATTGTGGTTTCACACGCATCATTTTAATAGCTTGGTACATGAAGATCTGTGGAAAAAATCTATGAAAATTGAGGCTGACAAAATCAGCAGCTACAACAAACCACTGATTGAACAAGCGTTGAAAGAAACTTGTACCAGAAATATGTTTAGCATGTGCAGGAGAAGTACTGTAGTTTGCACTGACTGAGAAATTCCAAGCTAAATGAGCTTGAATCCTCAAGGTTCATAGTGTTTTTTTAAAGGATTTTTATGTTCAGTAGCCTGTATTGACAGCCTTGGGCATCAATGCTTGTTTTCATAAATATTTTATACATGTTAAAATAAATTTGGCAGCAGATGCCTAAATCACTGATAATTTCAGATCAATATTCCCTGCAATCTGAAGTTCCTATGTAAGCTGCATACAAGTCTGCCCCTTTAAATTACCCCATTTGCGCAGCAGTAGGAATAAACCTCACTGAAATTAGTTTCGATTTCAATGAACATTCTGATTTTGAAATTTAAATTGTTCAATTCTGAATGCCCCCAGCTAAAGCATTCACCTTGATAAAATTTCAGAGTGGAGAGCTATAATGGATCCGTGTTGTTACATTAGCGAAGTTTAAAAGATTGTTACATTTCAGGACTGTGTCTTTAATTCAAGGTAAAATGGAAGAATTAAGGGGTCATGTGACCTGCTCTGTCTTCTGCTGACAACAAGCCTTGTTGGCTTGGTTGTTAAAGGTTAAAGGTTAAAGGCCTAGGTTTTTTTAACTGTGAAGAAGCATCAAGATATACGGAGAGCAGGGAGACTTCATTTAAAAAATAGCAGGGAGAGTTCATTTTTAAAAAGAGCGCAGAGAGCGGGGAGATCTTATGTGAGACCAGCAGCGGAGTGAGGTCACGCACAACAACGTGATGTGAGTGCAGGGTAAGCAGTTGATTGGTGAATATTTCTAGACTTTAAAGTAAAAGTAAGGTCTTTAGCTTGTTTCTAGTATTTTTTCTCTCTCTTTTTCTTAAAAATAGCTTGTTAAGTATAAGATTGATACTGGTGTAAAAAATTAATTACAATAAAGTGTAAAGAGTGGGGGATTCTTCAGGTGTAAAAAGCAGAGATACTAGAGTAATTAATTAATAAATTAAATACAATACAATAGTGATGGCAGGATGAATGATGTGTTGCTGCTGCAGCATGTGGGAGCTGCTGGACACCAGGGTGAGCCACAGCAAACACATCTATACCAAGTGTTTGCAGCTCGAGGAACTTTGGATCCGAGTTAAGGATCCAAGTAAAGGAGCTGGAGTCTGAGCTGCAGACATTGCGCCACATCAGGGAGGGAGAAAGTTACCTGGACACTTTGCTCCAGGAGACAGTCACACCCCTCAGATTAGGGAATTCAAATTTGGTCTATGATCAAGGACAGGAGGGTGTGACTGCAGGTGAGGCAGGTATGGGGACCCAGGGGGTAGTGTTCAAGGAGCCTCGGCCCCTGCAACTGTCCAACAGTTGCAAGGCACTTGCAAGCTGTGTGGATGAGAGCGGGGACGCAGGGAGGATGAACGAACTGACCATGGCACCGTGGTACAGGGAGCCATTCAAGCTGGGGGAGGAAATAGGAACGTAGTAGTGGCAGGGGACTGTATAATTAGGGGGATAGGTACTGTTCTCTGCAGCTGTGAGCTAGAGTCCCGAAGGCTGTGTTGCCTGCCCGGTGCCAGGGTTAAGGACATCTCCTCAGAGGAACTTGGAGTGGGAGGGGAGGGATCCAGTTGTCATCATCCTCATTGGTACCAACGACATTGATAGGACTAGAAAGGAGGTTCTGCTGAAAGAATTTGAACAGTTAGGAGCTAAATTAAAAAATGAGCCTCCAAGGTGATAATCTTGGGATTACTACCTGAGCCAGGGGCAAACTGGCATTGGGTAGATAAAATCAAGGAGTTAAATGCATGGCTCAGAGATTGGTGTGGGAGGAATGGGTTTCAGTTCATGGAGCACTGCACCAGTACTGGGATAGAAGGGAGCTGTTCCAGTGTGACGGTCTTCACTTGAACCGTGCTGGGACCAGTGTCCTGCAAATTGAATTACTAGGACATTGGAGAGGGCTTTAAACTAATAGAGTTGGGGGGGGGAGGGTGGTTCTGGAAAGCGGATACATAGGCTTACAAAACAAAAGGATGTGGCAGCATTCCAGGGCAGCTATTTAGGTAATAATTCCGAGAATGTGACAGGAAGGGACAGAGTGTACAAACATAAAAAAAACAGCAGCAAATAGGGTTGAAGAGGGAAAAAATGGTAAAAAGGCAAAATTAATGGCTCTTTACTTAAATGCATGTAGTATTCGGAACAAAATAAATGAATTAACGGCACAAATAGAGGTTGATGGGTATGATCTTATACCCATTATGGAGATGTGGTTACAAGGAGATCAAAGCTGGGAATTAAATATTCAGGGGTATGTGACTTTTCAAATGGACAGGCAGGAAGGAAAAGGTGGTGGGGTAGCTTTGTTAGTATGAGATGGAATAAGTATGATAGCAAGAAATGATCTTGGATTGGAAGATATAGAATCCATATGGGTGGAGGTAAGAAATAACCAGGGGAAGGAGACACTGGTGGGAGTAGTCTATAAGCCCCCTAATAGTAGCTATACAGTAGGACAGAGAATAAATCAGGAGATAACAAGGGCATGTAAAAAAGGCAGTACATTAATCATGGGTGACTTTAATCTTCATGTAGATTGGGAAAATCAAATTGGCAGAGGCAGCCATGAGCAAGAATTTATAAAGTGTATTCAGGACAGTTTCCTAGAACAATATGTTATGGATCCAATCAGGGACCAGGCTATTTTGGATCTGGTAATATGTAATGAGGTAGGTTGAATAAATGATCTCAGAGTAAAAGATCTCATAGGAAACAGTGACCATAACATTGTAGAATTTAGCATTCAATTTGAGGGTGAGAAATTTGGATCAGAGACAACTGTGTTAAACTTAAATAAGGGTAATTACAAAGGAATGAGGGCAGAGTTCGTTGAAGTGGACTAGGAAAGGAGCTTAGCAGAAAAGACAGTTGATGAACAATGACAGACGTTTAAGAAAATAGTTCATGACTCACAACAAAGATATAACCCAGTGAGGAAGAAGGATTCTAGGAAGGGGATAAACCAACCATGGTTAACCAAGGATGTTAAGGGTATTATCAAATTGAAAGAAAAAACATACAACATGGCAAAGATTAGGTACACCCACAGTGCTGTTAGGAAGGGAGTTCCAGGATTTTTACCCAGTGACAGTGAAGGAACGGCAATATATTTCCAAGTCAGGATGGTGAGTGACTTGGAGGGGAACTTCCAGGTGGTGGTGTTCCCATCTATCTGCTGCCCTTGTCCTTCTAGGTGCTAGTGGTCATAGGTTTGGAAGGTGCTGTCAAAGGATCCTTGGTGAATTCCTGCAGTGCATCTTGTAGATGATATACACTGCTGCTACTGTACGTCAGTGGTGGAGGGAGTGAATGTGTATGGATGGGGTGCCAATCAGGTGGGCTGCTTTGTCCTGGATGGTGTCCAGCTTCTTCAATTTTGTTGGAGTTGCACTCATCCAGGCAAGTGGGGAGTATTCCATCACATTCCTGACTTGTGACTTGTAGATGGTGAACAGGTTTTGGGGAGTCAGGAGGCAAGTTACTCATTGCACGATTCCTAACCTCTGAACTGATCTTGTAGCGCAGTATTTATATGGCTAGTCCAGTTCAGTTTCTGGTCAATGGTAACTCCCAGGATGTTCATAGTGGTAGATTCTGTGATGGTAATGCCATTGAATATCAAGGGGCGATGATTGGATTCTCTCTTGTTGGAGATGGTCATTACCTGACACTTGTGTGGTACCAATGTTACTTGCCACTTGTCAACCCAAGCCTGGATATTGTCCAGGTCTTGCTGCATTTGGACGTGGACTGCTTCAGTATCTGAGGAGTTGCGAATGGTGCTGAACATTATGCAATCATTAGCAAACATCCCCATTTCTGACCTTATGATGGAAGGAAGGTCATTGATGAAGCAGCTGAAGATGGTTGGGCCTAGGACACTACCCTGAGGAACTCCTGTAGTGATGTCCTGGAGCTGAGATGACTGACCTCCAGCAACCACAACCATTTTCCCTTGTGCTAGGTATGACTCCAACCAGCGGAGAGTTTTCCCCTGATTCCCATTGACTCCAGTTTTGATAGGGCTCCTTGATGCCACATTCGATCAAATGCTGCCTTGGTGTCAAGGGCAGTCACTCTCACCTCACCTCTGGAGTTCAGCTCTTTTGTCCACATTTGAACCAAGGCTGTAATGAGGTCAGGAGCTGAGTGGCCCTGATGGAACCCAAACTGGGCATCAGTGAGCAGGTTATTGCTATGCAAGTGCCACTTGATAGCACTGTTGATGACTCCTTCCATTACTTTACTGATGATGGAGAGTAGACTGATGGGGTGGTAATTGGCCGGGTTGGATTTGTCCTGCTTTTTGATTACAGGACATACCTGCGCAATTTTCCACATAGCCAGGTAGATGCCAGTTGTAGCTGCACTGGAACAGCTTGGCTAGGGGCGCAGCAAGTTCTGGAGCACAAGTCTTCAGTACTATTGCCAGAATGTTGTCAGGGCCCATAGTCTTTGCAGTATTCAGTGCCTTCAGCTGTTTCTTGATATCACGTGAAGTGAATCGAATTGGCTGAAGACTGGCAACTGTGATGCTGGGGACCTCTGGAGGAGGCCGAGATGGATCATCGGCACTTCTGGCTGAAGATTCTTGTGAATGTTTCAGCCTTATCTTTTGCACTGATGTGCTGGGCTTCTCGAGCTAATTAGCATTTCTACTTGGATACAATGGCCAAGCAATTCCTGTTACCCTGAAGATGGGCTTTGAGAGGCGAATAGTCCATAAGAAGCCATTGTAAGATCATGTTTCAGGCTTTCCTAAAATACCACTGAATCTTACAGACAGGGTAAATCTGCAAGAATCTGAGGAAGAGAGCAGAGAGATAGAGACAGCAAGTCTCTAACGTTCACCATGCAGAACGTGCACATGAGCTCACACTTGGATTGAAGAGACCTAGGGCAGAATTTTCTGCCTACTGGGCCGGCAAGTCCAACCCAATCTCCGGCTGGTGGGGAGCTGATCCCCGCTGGAGAAGTGAGACCCGTCGCCATTTTATGTGGGTGGGCCAATTAAGGCCCGCCCAGCATGACGTCTGGCGGGAAGCACTATGCGCTCCCTGTGCGGGCGGGGGGAGTGATTCCCCAAATACGAGAGTGCGCTCTTTTGCACATGCACACGAAAGAGCGCACATCTCCCTGAGGCTAAGTGCTGCCTCAGGGAGATCGCTTACACTTTTAAAAAGATTAAAAATAGAAAAAAAAAATTCCCTAACATGTCCCCCTCATGTGACAATGTCACATGAGATGGGACATGTTCATAAATTACAGTAAAACTTTATTAAACTTTTTAGAACCCTACATGAAACCTCATCCCGCCGGTGGATGAGGTTTCATGCTTTTTCTATTGCCCGCCGGGGCTCCTGGCCAACCCGCCAACCTTCAGGTTGGACGGGCAGGTCCTTTAATTGTATAATGGATCCTGTCAATGGCCTCAATTGGCCATTGACAGGTCGGCGGGCCCGTAGCTGATTTTGCTGTGGGCCCACCTTCCTGAAAATTTTAATGGGCCGGGATGACATCGGGGGTTCCGCCTGATGTCATCCCGTGTCATTTTACACGTCGACGAATGGGCCCTGCCCCCTGCTTGCCAATGGCAAAATTCTGCCCCTAGCTTGTGAGGGTTTAAATGAGGCTGGAAGATTTGTCCTTCGTTAGCTAGGGAGGGGAATCTCTGGGGTAACCCTCATCATGAAGTTCAGGGATTAGGAGTGACCGGCTGGGAAAGGACAAAGTAAGACCTGAGGAGCTGAAAATAGCTTTGAGCTGGTACCTGGCAAATGAAGTCTCCATTTATGGGACAGAATAAAGTATAACTGTGTTGGGGAATTTTCTGTCACTTTAAAAACTAATGGGAAACTTTTCTGTAGTATAAAGTATAAGTGCCTATTGAAATAGTGTTTTGTCAATGCTGCTTTTAGTTTGTTTGTTATAGTAAAATTCTTAAAACTTGAAATCTTGTCATGTGACCCTTTCAGTCAGTCTCTGAAAGTTTGAATTATTTTTATAAAGTCAGCAGTCTCTAAGGGGGTTGTAACAATGCATTCAAGGCTAATTTGAGCACTGTATCATGGCACTGTATTCCACTTCAGGGAATGGAACAGTCCCACCTTAAGCTGTCGAAGTTATGTCAGCTATGGGCTATTACATGTGCTGGAGTCATCATGGAGAATCCTGGGATCCTGGGTCAACATCATTCTTCCATTCTAACCACAAGAAAATGCACAATTGATGGCAGATAGCTTAGTGAGAAAAACAGGAAGAATTGAGAATGCAATACTCCTCTACAGGAAGCACATTTCAGGTAAGAAATAGAGGAACTGAAAAAGGCCATTTGGCCCTTCAAGCTTGTTCTGCCCTTTGATTACATTATAGCTGCTCTATACTTCAACCCTCCCTTTTCACCTTTGCTCCACATTCCTAGATGCTCGCACCTAATACAAATTTAGTAATCTCAGCCTTCAAAATCTCAATTGACCCAACAGTCATAGCCTTTTAGGGGAACAAGTTCCAGATTTGCACTATCTTTTGTGCGAAATATTCCTTCTTATTTCATTCCTAAATGACCTGTATCAAATTTTAACATTATGCCCTTTTGATTTGGATTCCCCAGCAGAGGAAATAATTTCTCTGTATCTACCATAACAAATCTCATTATTATTAAAAGTTCATCAATTAGATCACATCTGAACCTTTTAAATTCAAGGGAATAATAGCCAAGTTTATGCAACCTTGTCCTCATAATTTAACCCTTTAAGCCCTTGTATCATTATGACTAATCTATGCTGCATCCATTCCAAAGTCAATATGTGTTTCCTGAGATGTGATGCACAAGTCAGAACACACTACTCCACTTGGGGCCAGACCAAGGATCTGTACATCAAAGTTATTTCCTTACTTTTGAATTGAAACCCCTTTGAGAAAAAAGCCAATATTTCACCTGATTTTTTATTTTTTTTGTCCCTGTGTATCAGCTTGTGGTGATTTCTGTCCATGTACACCTAAATCCTTTTACTGATCCACAGCTCCTAATCACCATCATAAAAATATTCCAATTTGTCTTTCTAAGATCCAATGTAGGTGTCCTCACACTTCTCAACATTAAACACTTTCTGCAATGGTTTTGTCCACTCACTTAGCTCAACTTCATTCCTGTGTCCTTACTTTGTAACTTACTGCTCCTATCCACACAACATACTGGATGCCTCTTAATTTAGTGCCACCTGAAAACTTGGATATACAGCTCTATTCCTTCATGCAAGTCATTGATATATATGGTATAAATCTGAGATGCCTGGAAAATGCTACTTATCAAATGCAGTCTGGAAGTCCAAAGATAGACAACATACATAGACACGTCCCCATCCACCATGCTAGTGACTCCTCAAGCCATCCTAGATTTATCAGACTCTATGTTTGATAATAAATTCCAGTTGCTTCATTGTAATTGATGATGAAGTGACCAGTCTCTAATTACATGGCGCCTCCCTCCCTTCTTAAATAGTGAAGTGATATTTACAATTTTCCACTCCTAATGCACAATTCCTGAATCTAGAGAGTTTCGGTAAATTATAATTAATGCACCTGCAATTTCCTCACCTATTTCCTTTAATACCATTGTGTGGAAACCATCAGATCCTGGAGATTTACCTAAGTCCTATTATTTTCTCCATTATTATACTTAACCTTCTGTTAAACACACTAAATTTCTCCCTTTGATTTGCTTAGGTTTTGCTGTACAATTCCTATTTTGTCATTTTCCTCTACTGTTAAATATGAGGTATTTATTTATCATTCATCTACCATTTCCCTATTATCCACTGCAACCATTTTTAATATGGCCGTATTCCAATCTATAGCTCTCTTTTCTTTTAATATATTTATAAAATCTTTTGCTCTTTGCCTTTATGAGGTCACAGATCTGACTGACACAGGCACCCCATCTCAAACTGCCCAGAATGCAGTCATGAGTTTAAATTCATCTGTTTAAAATATAAATGACTATTAAATTTTATTCTGGATGTTGAGAAAATGATTTATAATAAATGATTATCGGACAGAGAGCTATATATTTATCAACTATTCAAATCTGGAAATCATATCCATGGTTCATTTCATATGTTAGAAACATTAGAGTGAAAAGGATAATTCCCAAGGATCTAATTTCCTCAGCTAGGAAATTGATCAATGTGTTCACATAAGATTCTTCAATATATCATCTCCAGCAAGAGAGAACCTAACCACCTCCCCTTGACATTCAACAGCACTACCATTACTGAAACTCTGTCTATCAGCATTCCGAGATTCACCATTGACCAGAAATTTAACTCGATGATCCACATAGACAATGTGGCTGGGGGAGATGGTGGTGTAATGGTAACATGACTGAACCAGTAATAATGTTCCGGGGATGTGGGCTTGAATCCCACTATGGCATCTGGTAGAGTTTAAACTCAATTAGTAAAAATCTGCAATTGCAAAGCTAGACTTGGCAATGATGACTATGAAATGATCATTTTAAAAAAATAAACAATGTGGTTCTAGAGCAGGTTAGAGGCTGGGAATTCTGTGGCAAGTATCTCAACTCTTGATTCCCCAAAGCCTGTGCCTCATCTGCAAGGCAAATGTCAGGGGTGTGATGCAATAATACCCACTTTCTTGGATAAGTGCAGCTTAAACAACAACTCAAAAAGCTTTCCTCCATCCAGGACAAAATAACCCATTTGACTGGCATCCTATCCATCACCTTAAACATTCACTCCTTCCACCATCAGCACACAGTGGCAGCAGATACACTGTAGCAACTTGCCCATGCTGCTTCGACAGCAACTTCCAAACCCATGAGGTCTACCGGTCATGGGAACATCACCACCTGCAAGTTCCGCTCCAAGTCACACATCATCCTGATTTGGAACTACACTGCTGTGCCTTCACCGTTACTGGGTCAAAATCCTAGAACTCCCTACCTAACGGAGAGTCGCCTGTTGGACTTCAAGGTTGATGCGAGTTTGGGGGGGATGGGGGTGGGGAGGTGGGGGAAAGGACTGCCTTGCAGGTTCAAGCAACTTGGAGGGAGGGCAAGGCCTGCACTGCGGTTGATGGTGGCGCACAAGGGTGGGGGGGAGGGAAGCAGCCACATATCAGAGAAAGCTTGTATAAAGTGACCAATCCTCTGCAGCTGAGACAGTTCAGACGCAGCCACATTGACATGCTTGGAGTTGGGCCTCTAGCCTGCCTGCCCACTCAAGCAAGGCAGAGGCATGAAAGTGCCACCAAATGCTCCAGAACTTTTCACCCCTCAGGCACAGACTGCAAACTAATGAGCGTTTTAGTGGGCTGCAGAACAGTTGGACGACTGGGCACGTTGTACAACCTCCTTGCTAATGCTGGCTATGGAGCACTCACTGGTGGGGGCGCTCACAGTCCCTTGCAAAGCCAACTTTCCGGTTTGGACCAGTCTCCCCATGGTTCAAGCTAACAGTGCAGCCTTGCAGTGTGGGTTAGGAGAATACCTGTGCCTGAGCTGAGAGCACAGCATGCAGTCCAATGGACAAAGCTGCTGCCAATCGGTCAGGTGGAGTGGGGCAGAGAAGGATGGTGTTTAGGGCAGCCTTGCAGTGTACTAAACTCTGGCCATCCAACTGATGGTCAGCACTCTCTGGGATGCGATAAGGGGCCTTCAGACTTAACCAAGAGAGGTTCTTAGTGTACCCAAGCTAACCCACGCATCCCTTTCTTTCATCCTGCAGGAGCAGTATATCAGGATCATGGAGCCTGGTGAAGTACCTGTATATGTCGTGGCGTACAGAGAGTGAAGACGCCAGAGAAGAATGCAACAGAGCCGCCTGGCTGCACAGGGGGAGGAGCAGCACCCTCAGGAAGACAGGGCAGCTGAGGATCCTGCATACGCCACTGAAGAGCCACAGCGAGCTGTTGCTGGTCGGCGCCTAGCTGGACCCAGGGTCTATAGACGCTGCCTTTCATTCCTGCAGATGACTGAGCACCGAAGATGCTGAACACTTCTCACTGGGAACTGGTCAGTTACATCTGTCAGCTGCTGCAGGATTTGGCACCATGGGTACATGGAGGGCATCCACTGCCAGTGACCATGAAAGTGACTGGGGCACTCAATTTTTACGCCAGTGGCTCCTTTCAGGGCTCCACAGGTGACCCCTGTGAGTTATCACAAGCCTCCACCCAGAAATGTATCCATGAGGTCACAGGTGCCATCTTCGCGAGGGCACACAACTTTGTGCATTTCGCCCACAACCAGGAGAGCCAGGATGCAAAAGCGATTGGATTTTCCCAGATCTCAGGTTTCCCACAGATGCAGGGTGCCATCGACTGCACTCACATGGTGCTCAGATTTCCGTCGCAACAAGCAGTTGTTATGTTCCCAGCTGAGATTACCCCTGGGCAAGCCTGATCCCAGGGTGGAACCCAGCTTGATAGATCCTAACTTTTATTTGTTTGTTTGAATATGTGGAGAGGGGCTACTGAACAGAGTAACTGGAGTCAGCTAATGAACTTTTAACAAAAGAATGAAGCATTTATTAAACAAGAAAAGATTAACTATATTACATTACTCCTTCACCTATAACTATCCCTTTACAGATATATACAGATTTGTAAGGATAACACAAGTTACAAAAGCTATCTTATACTTTAATGTCTACAGTAAGTACACATTCCATTTAAACCTATAGCACCCTGTGGTCAGACACACCAAACTCTGAAACCAAGTGACAAATGCCACCTCAACCAGATGCTATGGATCTCTCCTCAACTCCCCCCAGACGCTTGTCACACCGTGAGCTAACCAGTCTCACTGAATTGATCTTTCATATGAAGATTTCCAATCGCTACTCTCGAAGAACTTGTTTTGGAATCTTCTCCCACACCGATGCTTTCTCTCAGACGCCTTCCGCAAGGAATCACCTCCAGGGTTTTGAACTCTCCTTCCGATGTTCCTCTCCCCTGCGCTACCACGTGCATTCAAGCTGTCTTCTATGCACTGTCTCTCACCAACTCAACCATCAACAGTGCGCATGTCCATAGCAAAGAGTTACAGAACTTCAGTTGTCTCTTTGGACCTTCTTGTCTCTTACAAGCTGTTTTCACTTTAAACCTGCTTTCTGCAGTTTTGCCTCTTTAAATCTGAAGCTTGGATCCTTTCTCTCTGCCTTTTACTCTTAGCTTCATTTAACAGGACCATTCCCAGGTTCATTCCTTCCTTTGACTGGTAGGTCTGCTTTGGACTTTCTCTTCTTCCGCTCTCCTGGACTTCTGGGTCTTTTTCTTAGCTTGGGACTGGCTATCTGCCCCTTCTAGGTGGTTTCTGTCTGGCAGCTGTCTTCCAAACCTGCTGAACTCCAACATCCTCCAAACAAGACTGCTGCTTTCTAACTTTTCTGTATGTATCTGTGGGAGGGACCTGCCTCTCTGGACCCCTGTTACTAGGCAACAGCCCAATTCTTCCACCCTTGTTTGTTTATTTTAGCTTACAGTCATAAAAACTCTCATTAAAAATGCAGGCACCTTTTTAAAGTGAAACTAAAACTCAATTTGACCTTTCTTAACACACAGGTACAGAGATACAAATCAGACTTAAACTTTAAAGCTAAAACTCATTCCTAACACCTACAAACACAAATCTAACTTACTTAAACTATCTTTTTCCTAACATTGTCAACTATGTCAACCGCAAGGGCTTCCATTCGCTGAATGTGCAGCTGGTGTGCGACCACCACAAATGCATCCTGAAGGCCTACGCTTAGTTTCCAGGGAGTGTCAACGACTCCTACATTCTCAGTCGGTTAAAGATCTCTGATGTCTTACAGGGTCCACAGAGGCTGCAGGAATGGCTTCTCGGGGACAAGGGCTACTTGCAGAGGACATAGCTGATGACACCCATGCAGTGGCATCAGGCTGCTGCAGAGCGAAGTTATAATGAGGCTCATGCTACAACTCGCACCTTGGTGGAGCAAACCATCGGGATGCTGAAGATGAGGTTCCAGTGCCTGGACCGGTCTGGTGGAGCCTGCAATACAGTCCACAGAGGGTGTCACACATTGTTGTTGCCTGCTGCTCCCTTTACAACCTGGCGCTGCAATGGGAAGAGGAGCTGATTGAGAGGAGCTGAAGGTCTCCTCCGATGAGGAGGACATGAACGAGGATGAGGGTGAGGAGGTCCTCAAAGGTGATGATACCGGCGATGAGGCCATCACACTGGCCAAATGAGGCAGGTGCACTCAGGAGGCCCTCATAGCTGCTAGGTTTGTGGAGGATGATGGCGACATGCAGTGAGGAGACCCCATAGATCCTCACATTGCATCTGTGAACGTTTGACTCCAGCCTGCCTGACAGCAGCGTCCATACTCTGTGAGAATGCTTCTGTCATGGAGACGGAGTGGAGGCCCTAATAGTTCCTCGATTCCAGGAGGATGATGACAACATGCAGTGGGAACACTCCATAGGTCTTCACATAGCCTCTGTAAATGTCTGACTCATGTCTGGCTGAGGGCAGCTCGCTTGTGCTCTGTGATCAGGGTCATATCATGGAGATGCAGCCATGAAACTTTAAATGCACCTGATCCTTTGCTGCGTTCAGCGCCTGAGCCCTTCAGGGGCACAGCGTCACTGGTCACAGATGCTGATGAGATGAGGGCCAGACCCTCCTTAAGGATGCTGAGAGGGCACAGGTGAAACAGGACACATCACTCACAGCATGGTTGTCTGATGACTGTTGCACTGCTAGATCCTCACTTGGCGGAGCACCAGTGACCTCACTGTCAGCACAGGAATGACCCAGATCCTTGCCGGCCAGCTGGATTATTCTATTTTCAAAGTCTATGAGGACCCTGATTTCAGGCATTCCACCACCAATCTTCGACCTCTTCCTCTTGTTGTGTGCCAGCATGTCCTGCTGAGATGGACAGAGTGTAAACAGGATGCCTGCCAGGTCAGATGATAAGTATGCCTGGCCTGTGTAGGTGATGAGTGGTCCCACGGACAGGACGAGGACAATGAAGGTCTGTGTGAGAGAGTGAATGGTGGAGTCCCTTGAACTGGCTGTGAGTGAGGGCCCTGTGGATGTATAATGTATTTTTGAGTGTGTGAGTTGAGAGTGATGAGGAAAGTGCCTTACTCCAACAGAACGGAGGAGATCATTCATCCTTTTGCAGCACTGGGTGGCTGTCCTCTTTTGCAGGGCATTGGCATTGACCACCACTGCCACCGCCTCCCATGCTGGATCAGTGATGTTGTTGCCCCTCCTGCAGCCAGAGCGGGAGTAGAGGACATCATGGCGAGCCTCCACTGCATCCAAAACTCGTTTGAGGGATGTGTCATTAAACCAGGGGGCTGCAGTCTTCTTGCCTTTCGGGCCCATATCTTCCGTGCAGCAGCCCTGGACTGGAAGCGCTGAGAGGAGTGCACAATGATGCACTTTAAATATGGCTTCCGGCATGAGGGTGTGGCGGGTGAATGAGAGCCCGTCCGTCCGTTCACAATATAAATTTGGACAAGGGAACCAAATGTAATATTTCCAAGTTTTCTGACGACACAAAACTTGGAGGGAATGTGAGTGGTGAGGAGGATGTTAAGAGGCTTCAAGGCGATTTAGACAAGTTGAGTGAGTGGGCAAATGCATGGCAGATGCAGTTTAATGTGGATAACTTTGAAGCTATCCACTTTGGTAGGAAAAACAGAATGAGAGGGGATCTCATTGAAACCTATAAAATTTTGACAGGGATGGACAGACTGGATGGAGGGATGATGTTTCTTCTGGCTGGGGGTTCTGGAACAAGGGGTCACAATCTCAGGATATGGGGTAGGCCATTTAGGACTGAGATGGGGAGAAATGTCATCACTCAGAGGGTGGTGAACCTGTGGAATTCTCCACCACAGAGGCCTGTGGAGGCCAAGGCACTCAATATATTTAAGATTTCTAGACTCTAAAGGCATCAAGGGGTATGGGGAGAGAGTGGGAGTATGGCATTGAGATAGAGGATCAGCCATGATCATATTGAATGGTGGAGCAGGCTCGAAGGGCTGAATGACCTCCTCCTGCATCTATTTTCTAACTTTCCATGTCATCGAAACAGCGCATTTCCTGGGAATGCATAATTAATACAGCGAGACTGGGACGTTACGGCGTGAAAAGTTACTATTGCAGCTGGCAGGTAAAACGTTGTTTTTCCCATCCACTACCGCACTTATTGCAAATCTGGGATGATTCCGCCCATTGTTCAGGAAGGAACTTCGCACACAGGATGAGCAGTGTGTGAACTTTCACTGGCAGAATTCATTGTGGCTGATTTATATTCATGCAAAATATTAAGATGCAGAAAAACATACGTTACTGTGGTAAACATGGCAGCCTGGCAAAATCATGAAGTAAAAGCAGAAATTCTGGAAATAGCAGATCAGACAGCATCTTGGATTGAATGTTTAAAGTTGTGGATGGGGTGCCTGATTGGTTAGCAGGCTGCTTTGTCCTGGATAGTGTTGAGCTTTTGTGTTGTTAGAACTGCACTCATCCAGGCAAGTAAACAGTATTCCATCAAATTCCTGATTTGTGCCCTATAGATGGTGGACAGGCTTTGAGGAGTCAGGAGGTGAGTTACTCACTGCAGAATTTCCAGCCTCTGACCAACTCCTGTAGCTACAGTATTTATATGGCTGGTCCGGTTCAGCTTCTGTTCAATTGTGGACCCCAGCTGATGATGGGGGTTCAGCGATGATAGCGCTATTGAATGTGAAGGGCGGGAGGAATGGTTACACACTCTCTTGTTGTAGGTGATCATGGCCTGGCACTTGTGTGGTGTGAATGTGACTTTTCACTTATCAGTCCAAGCCTGAACATTGTCCAGACCTTGCTGCGTGCAGACATGTTTCAATGTCTGAGCAGTTGTGAATGGTTTGGAATATTGTGCAATCACCAGCGAACATCTCCACTTCTGACCTTATGATGGAGGGAAGGTCATTGATGAAGAAGCTAAAGATAGTTGGACACTACCCTGAGGAACTCCTGCAGTGACTGGCCTCCAATAACCACAATCATCTGGCCTACTGCATTCGCTGCTCCCAATGTGATCTCCTCTACGTTGGTGAGACCAAACGCAGACTGGGTGACCGCTTTGCGGAACACCTTTAGTCTGTCTGCAAGCATGACCCAGACATTCCAGTCACTTGCCATTTCAACACTCTACCCTGCTCTCATACCCACATGTCCATCCTTGGCCTGCTGCAATGTTCCAGTAAAGCTCAACGCAAACTGGAGGAACAGCACCTCATCTTCCGATTAGGCACTTTACAGCCTACCAAACTTAACATTGAGTTCAAGAACTTCAGACCATTAGCTCTCTCCTCCATCCTCATCCTTTTTTATCCCCCTTTTCAATATTCATTTTTATTTTATTTTTATATTTTTTTATCCACTTATTTTTATTTTTATTTATTTTCATTTTTATTCATTTTTTAATCCCCACCTTTTATCCTATTTTCAATCTTTTTTCCCCACCACCGTCCCCTCCCCCCACCCCACCCCCATGAGGGCCAACTGTCACTTGTTCATGTTGTTCTTTTCAGAGTGCTTACCCTTATCCTGCTATTATCACGTTCTGCTTTCTTACCCTAATACCACTATCAGCACCTCCTTTCATCCTTACCACTACCGTTAACACCCACTTTGTCCTTTTGTCTATGACATCTTTGTCAATCTCTCCTTTGCCCCCATCTATCGCTGGCCTGCTTTCTAGCTTCACCTGCTCCTCCCCCCTGAACAGTATAAATTTCATCACATTTTTACTTCTTTTTAGCACTGAAGAAGGGTCATATGGACTCGAAACATTAACTCTGTTTTTCACTCCACAGATGCTGATGGTACTGCTGAGTTTTTCCAGCATTTTCTGTTTTTACCACAATCATCCTCCTTTGTGCTAGATTTGACTCCAATCGATGAAAAGTTTTCACCTTGATTCCCATTGACTTCAATTTTTCTAGGGCTACTTGAAGCCACGCTTGGTCAAATGTTCCCTTGATGTCAAGGGAAATCACTCTCACCTCATCTCTGGAATTCAATTCTTTTGCCCATGCTTCGGCCAAGACTGTAATAAGGTCTGTAGCTGAGTAGCATTATCGACAACATCTTCCAACACTTTGCTCATGATTGAGATTAGATTGATTGGGCTGTAATTGGGTTTGTCCTGCTTTTTGCAATTTTGCAATTTTACAATTTTGCAATTTTCCGCATTGCCAGGTTGATGCCAGTTTTGTAGCTCTACTGGAACAACTTGGCTAAGGGCACAGCTGGTTCTCTAGCACAAGTCTTCAGCCTTACAGCTGGCATGTTATTGAAGTCCAGAGCCTTTGCTGTGTCCAGTACACTTGACCATTTCTTTATATTACATGGAGTGAATCAGATTGACTGAAAGCTGGCATCTCTGATGCTGGGGACCTCAGGAGGAAGCCGAAATGGATCATCCACTCTGTGCCACTGGCTGAAGGTGGTTACAAATGTTTCAGCCTTGTCTTTTCCACTGATGAGCTGGGGCCCTCCATCATTGTGAATGGGAATGTTTGTGGAGTGTATTTCTGCCGTTCGTTGTTTAATTGTCAACTATCATTCATGACAAGATGTTGCAGGACTGCAGAGTTTTGATCTGATCTGCTGGTTGCGGGATTACTTAGTTCTGTCTATAGCATGCTGCTTCTGCTGTTTAACATGTTTGTAGTCCTGTGTTGTAGTTTCCCCAGGTTGGTACTCATTTTTAGGTGCTGTTTCTGGCATGCTCTCCTACATTCCTTATTGAACCAGGGTTCATCCCTTGGTTTGATGGCAATGGCAGAGTGAGAGATATGCCATGCAATGAGGTTATAGATTATGTTAGAATACAATTCCACTGCTGATAATGACCCACATTGCTTCATGGAGGCCTGGTGTTGACCTGCTAGATCTGATATGATTTAGCATGGTGGTAGCGTCACGTAGCATAATGGAGATATCCTCAATGTGAAGATGGAACATCATCTCCACAGTACTGGATTGATCATTTTTACCGATGCTGCCATGGATACTTGGGTCTGATTGAAAAATGTGATTAGGTGAGTATGACTCTGCCAGGCTGTTGCTTGACTAATCTGCGGGACAGTTCTCCAAATTTTGGCCCAGGTTCCTAGATGTAAGTGTTAAGTTAGTAGTGCTTGTTTTCTTTAATATTTTTATACATATAATAAAGTTTATTTTTGTTTAGAAACATGAAATCTTGTAGCATAGTTCTTTCAGTTAATTACTGGGTGTTTGGATTTCTCTTTAAATGCTAATAGCACCTACTGGGGTTGGAACAAGATTGGATTAGTTAAATTAAATGAATTTCCACTGTTGCCATGGTGGGATTTGAACACATACCACCAGCACATTAGCCCAGGCTTACTAATTCATAAACTTTACCACTACAGTACTATCCCCATTTGTGATCAGAGTGTTTGAAACACAGGAGGCAATAGCTATATAACCTTATTTTCCATACTGTCCTCTCAAATGTATTTAGATATTGTGCATTGTACCACCAGGTTGTAAAATCCTTGTAATTATTTTAAACAAAATTTCACTGACACCTGGAAGGCCAAAGGTGAAGCCTTGATGCTATTTTGTTCTTCCTTTTCTTCTGGCTCTGCAATTAGGGAGGAAATAGCTCTTTTAAACATCTTGAACCATGTGATATCACCTCCTTCCTACTATACAACATTACTATTGTCCAAATTTACTTTTTAGAAGTTTGGAGTATGAAACTGTGTACCACATTCCCAAATAGAATTTATTTTCAGTAGTGTTGCTGCAGAAAAGTATCCTTTACATTGCCATTGGCAGTGCTATAATTGGTGAAAATATCCCTGCACCTCTGCAATTTTGATATTTTATTCCTTGCTTGTAAAGCAAATGAAGTAGTTGTTACTGAAATCTTGACTCAGCCTCATGTGCTCAAAATCATTTGAAACTCCCATCTTTCATTCTTACCCAACAGCCTATTTCCTCATGGTATAAAATCTGCAGCAAACTATTACTATCTGCAAGCATTCTTGTAGTTTGGCAGTGATGAATTTATCGTTGCTGTTGTCTGTAATTTTCAGCATATCATACTTTCTTCACTTCCTCAATCATTTTTCAGTTGTGAATTTTATTTTTCTAGCCAAACAAAGAACTTCCTATTCAGATGGATTCCTCTCCTTCTGAACCAAGACAAGCTGCTTTCTCAACCAATTCACTTTTTTTCCCTTCTTAACTCCTTAGTGATATGCTCCTCAGTCACAACTCTGCCCAAATGACTGAATTTAGTGCAGCTGTTCATTACATGGATATGTCTAGACAGATTATCCCAGCATGTCTGAGATGTTGATGCTTGGTTCCTTGCTTATAAAGCCAATGAGCTATGAGAACCAGTGCCTCCTCCACATTTATTTCAAATAGATGGGTGTACACCTCCTTTCAGCTGACATAGAACAGCATTGTTGTGGCTGTGGGCTGCCATACCAGTCCATCAACACCCTCTTTCCCCTCTTACCCAACCAAAGGCTGAAGTTAGACAATCTAGACATAAGGAAATGGGGTAAGCAAACAGAAAAAGGAAAAATATAAACTAAATATCCAGACAATTATATTGCCTTCACTGTCATCCATTTTTCTGAGTATATTTAAATAATAATGAAGAAACACATGTACTCTATTGGGGAATACAGATACCTGCATAAACATTAGGGGATTGAAACTTAAATTGTATGTGCTAAAGCTTCCTGTTTATTGCTATGCTTTGCTAGCTGATCCTGAACTGAAATTGCCAAATTGAATGCATTTTTATAAATTCAAAATGCTAACACGGAGTCATCAAGGGCATCATAGAATATAATTTGACAGTTTAAATAAAATCAGGAAATCTGAATTACTATTGAACTTAAAATCCTTATACTCATCTCCAAATCCTGACAAAGCCTCCCCCCACCCTTTCTCTGCAATATCCTCCAGCCTCATACCCGCACCCCCCCACCCCAGCCCCCCCTCAACACCCTTTGGTTCTCTGACTGTGCCCTTCTAAGAATCCCACCCTCTTCTCAAACGTCTGTTGGTGCAAATCTAATAGCTGCCTCTGCCATTGTCTTTTGAACCCCTCCCGTAACCACTCTGACCCTTCATTTCTCCTTATGCTTCTAAAATCCACCTGAACAATACATTTTTCAGCTACTTCTCCATGGCTGAGCATCTGTTCTTTATTTATTTTTTGTCGCCTCCTCCGGACATTTAATATGTTGAATTCATTTTCTAAATGAAAATGTTTTTGCTGCTCATTTCTATTACATATTACAAAATCTTTGGGGATGAAAATATCAAAGTAACTTTAAAGTAAAATAGTAAAAGTAATTTCGAAGGTCATACAATATGTTTGAAAATACCACGATTAGTTTTTCTCCTCAGTGCAGCAGTTATTTTTGTTGACCATGCATGTGGACAATAGAAAAAATTTTAAACTTTTTCTTTTCTCAACAATTCTTGTCAGAATTTCCTTTTTCTTTTTCTATCTTGGCTTGTGCTTTTCTTTACTCCATTTTTTTGTTATAGGAACTCTTTTGTTGGTTTGCCCCACGTGAATATTTCTACAATGAAGAGAAGTAAATGCTACAAATAGGAACTAAAAAAATCCCATGCCCTCAGCAGCTGAACTGAGACACAATTCTGCCAGAGGGGTACAAGTTGGAGCAGAACTAGGATATGTTGGATTCCTGCCCCAGTGATAACAAGATGAAAAATTGTGCTCAAGGGAGCATGTTGCTTCTTAGACACCCCTCCATAATGTTATCCAGAATCTTTCCGGCGCATTTAGGACCTCCTGGGTTACCCCGGCAACCCTGCGCAGCTTACCCTTAAGAGGCCCAGCAGAACCTACCCCTGATGAACATTCCACAATGTGGACTTACTGGGAACTCTAAGATGATAAAAAAAAAACAAAATTAATTGAACCCAGAGGATTTGGTAATATTAGCAAAGTCGTTCTTCTGAGGGACATGTTAAAAATTTGTGGTCAAATTCAGGCAGATATCTGATTAAAGGGATTCAACCTTGGAATTGTGGGAAAAATAGGCATGAATTTTAAAGGTCACAAACATTCAAGGACTTTGGAGAGATAAAGGGAAATTGGAGATGGGGCTGTAGTTTGCAAGGACAGAGGGATCAAAGACAAGTATTTTGAGGAGGTGGGTGGCAGATTTAAAGGGAACGGTGCCTGAGAATTGGAACCCAGTTAACTATATCACAACCCTTATCAAAGTCACAAATGACATCCTTTATAACTCTGACTGTGGAAACTACCCCTTCTCATATTTCTCAATCTGTCTACAGCTTTTGAGATATTTGACCACATCATCCTCCTCCACGCTTCTCATCCATTGTCCTGCTATGTGGCACTGACCTTGGCTTGTTCTAATCTTATCTAACCACAGTTGAACCCAGACTATAATTTGCAATGGCTTCTCTTCCAGCACCCACACCATTACCTCTGGAGCTTCCTCATATTTTTCATCTGCATGCTGTCCCTTGGAAACATCATCTGAAAACACGTTACATTCCACACATTCGCTAATGATACCCAGTTCTACCTCACCAACACCTCTCTAGACCTCTCCACTGTCTCTGATTTGTCATATTGCTTGTTCGATATCCAGTTCTGATTGAGCAGAAATTTCTTCCAATTAAGTATTGGGAGAACCAAAACTATTATCTTTGTTCCCTAGCCACTGACTCCATCCCTCACCCTGGTCAGTGCCTGAGGCCAAATGAGGCCTTTTACAACTTTGTTATCATATTTGACCCTGAGATGAGCTTCCAACTCCATAGCCCCCACTCTAACATTAAGACCACCAACTTCCATCTCTGCCCCTGCCTCAGGTCATCTGCCGCTGAAACCCGATTCTAAAGCTGTCTTGACCAGTCTTCCATTGTGCACCCTCCTTAAACTGAAACACGTCCAAAACTCTGCTGCCCATATCCTAACTGACACCAAGGGCTCAAGATTTAGGTCCCACTGAGGTGTGTGTCTCTACACAAGTGGAGGGTGTGGGTAAATGCTGTGATGGGTCTTCCAGGCTGCTGATTTCCAGCTCGTCAGTGGATGAGGAGTCCCCTTGGTTAGAGGTGAGGATGTGGATGGAACTGAGGGACTGGCTGGCTGAAGGTGTTGTTCGCTTGGCAGAGCTCCCTGTGAGCCAAAGTAGAGATAATTAGTGCATGGCAGCAGAGTCAAAAGCAGGAGAGAGAGAACTCACAGTTGCATTGAGAGAGGGATGACATGCTGCAGGATCCTCACGAGCCACTGGCATGGCCCATGTCCTCACCAGTCAGTGCGATGGCACGCTCCTCAAAGTGAGTGAGGGGCCTAATGTGGGCCACTCCATCCCAGGTTGGGACCTCTCTCTGCTGATGTGAGCCAGCTTCTCCTGCATGAAAACAGATTTAGACAGTGTGAGCAGGACACATGGCACTGCATGGAATGTTTGTGTGGTGAGTGGAGCCATGGAGGATGTGAGCTTGGGAGGATATGAACTGAAGTAGATGTGAGGGTGTGTGTGAGAGTTAGTGGTGTTGTCCCTTGAGCTGTGAGATCCCCGTGGATGTGTGATGGGTTTGTGGGTGCGTGAGTTGAGAGCGATGAGGAGAGTGACTTACCCTGGTGGAAGGGATAAGACCATTCATCCTGTTGCAGCACTGGGTGGCTGTCCTCTTTTGTAGGGCATTGACACTGACCACCACTGTCACCGCCTCCCATTCTGGATTGGTGATGCTGCTGCCCCTCCTATGGTCAGAGTGCGGGTAGAGGACATCACAGCCGGCACCCACGGCGTCCAAAGGCACTCGAGGGGTGGGTCCCTAAACCAAGGTGGGGGGATGCAGTCTTTTTGCCTTTTGGGGCCAGACTGTCTTCTGTGCAGCAGTCCTGGGCTGGAAACACTGAGAGGTATGCGTGCAGCTGCACTTAAATGTGGCACCCGGCATGATGAAGTGGTGAGGTGACAGCGTGTTGGGCAAATGAGAGCCTGCCCGCCATCTAAACAGCGTGTTTCCCGGGAATGTATAATTAATGTGGGGGATTTGAGACAATATGGCGTGAGAAGCCATTGCGGCCAGTAGGTAAAACATTGTTTTTCCTGCCTGCTACCGCACTTAGTGCAAATCTGGGATGATTCCACCCCAAATCCCATTCACCCATCACCCTTGTGCTCACTGACTTACTCTGGCTCCCAGTCGAACAATGCTTCGATTTAAAAAATTTTATCTTTGTTTTCAAATCTCTCCATTGCCTGACACCCTCCCCATCTCTGTAATTTCCTCCAGCCCTACAATCCTTGAGATATCTGTACTCATCTAACTCTGGCCTCTTGCACATTGCCAATTTAAATCTCCCCGTGCCTTAGGCCACTTTGGTCCTCGGCTCTAGAATTCTCTTCCTAAACCTCCCAGCCACTCTACCTCTCCCTCCTCAAATAAAAGGCTCTTTAAAATCTTTGTCTTACACCAAGCTTTTGGTCATTCACTCTAATATCTTCCTATGTGGCTTGTGTAAATTTTACCTGATAATACTACTATGAAGTGCCTTGAGACTTTTTAACTAAATTAAAATTGCTACATAAATACAAGTTGTTGTTGTTTGGCTTGATTCAAACCTCAGGTGCCCTCTGAAAGTGGCAGGGTACAGCACTGGGTTCTGATTCCTCAGCAGGGTGTTAGTTACACCGCTACAGACACGAGCATCTGCCCTAAATATTCCAATGGCCCCCATCTCTGAGATTTAGAACGACATTGGTGACATATCAAAGCAGCAAATGCAGGTGCCTCTTCACTAGAAAGGTTTATGTGATTTTAAGGCTGAGATATTTTCCACGCGGCTCAAACCTGCAAAAAACTAGAGCTTCCTTTACCCAGTTTATACTGCCCTGGGAATCCTATTTGAAATTTGAGAGCCGCAGGCAAATTTCTAACCCAGAGGCAGACAGACCCTGGAGTGATAGGCGAGAATATAGATAAAAGTGGGAGCTGATTCCAACCTGGACTAAGGATGGATGGAGTCAGAAAAGTCGGAGTTAAGTTAAACTTGGGACTGAAATGGCTGCACAAAACAGTGCTACCTGTTACTGAACCAAATAAATAAAACAGAACCTGTGAGGAAGGTTGGATCCATGATTGTGTGATGTATTCTGAAACGATGCAACTGGTCCTGTGCAGAGAGAGATTGACCCATGCGTTATATTTAGATCTTTGTTCACTCTTCATAGAATAGTTAACATTGCAATCTTAAATTCTCCTTCCAGATTCCCTGAATTCAAGCTTTGTGACCTCGTTTCCCAACTGTAGTCTAATAGGCCTCAAGCTGAATCCTGGTTTCAAAGATAATTCATTTTTTGTGGCTTCTAAATGCACTGTATTTCAGAGTTGTCTATACCTCCCCCCACAAAATACATAAGTCTTTATGTTGTGAGCCACATGGCAGTGAGGCATTAACTTTCTTTCTGGATGACCCATTTAAAAAAGAAAAGTTAATATGGAATAGTAATGTGGCTTCAATTCTTCCTTTTGCAAATGAAAATGGAAAACAGATGTTTTTGATGAAAGTAAATAATTGATCTAGTAGATTGCAGCTGCAAAGTATATGCTATTAGTTAGTCAGTGGTTATCAATACTTCTGTCCATAATCCAGACCAAGCATTATGTCAGCACTGCTAAACAGACCAAAGATTCCAGCAACAGATGGTGGAGTGTTGGGGAAGGGGTAGGAAAATGGGACATTGGGAGCTGAAACCTGGTGGGGCAACAGAATATAAAAAATTGCTACTGTTCAAAAGAATGACAGCAGCACTTGAGGAAGCAGGCAACCTGGGTGAGAAGGATACACATCGAAGTGAAGAGCAGCAAACCTCAGGGGTCAGGACTAGCCTGCCTTTATAACACAGATTCAGAACAGTTGCAAAGGATTACTTGGGTCAGGGACCAAAGAATTGCCAAAAATGTAGCATGCCCTTTGTGGCGGGCAGTGGTTATAGCACTGAGTGCTAACTCAGAACCCCTTTGTAGTCCATGAAAATGTTTAATGACCTCAGTAGTTTGGCCAAGGTAAGCAACCTGCACCCCCAACCTTTCTCTGCATTCTCTTCATGTGTTGGGCATTCCTTCATTTATTGGGCGGAATCTTTCAGTCCCGCCAATAGCAGGAAGTTTGGTGGGTGGGGGAACTTAATTTGGCATGAGGCAAAAAATCAGTTTTCCGACAGCAGTATAAACTTTAGGAATTAAGTTCTTGAGACTTTAAAGGTGGGTCAAGTTTCCTGACGAACATTGTCTGGAAGACTTTTTTGCATGTATTAGCATGTCATGCATGCTCATTAAAAGGCCACTTGGCCAAGATTAAGTTCACCCTCCAAACTAAGTTCCCCACCAGTGATAATGTTCACATTCACAACTGCACATAAGTGGCATGTACTTGGCAAGGTAAACTTCTTCCTGATTAATGGTGAGTTACCCCTCCATTTTCCTATTTGGGTTGTGACTGTAAACGCCAGCCTATGTTTGAGACCAGGTGGTGCCAGTACATGTTGCATGGAAGATGACCAAGGAAGGGAGGTAGGGTAGCAGGGAAGAGTGGAGCAATGGCCGGGCAAAGATCAAAGGGATAATGCAGACTGTCCGGGTCCCTTTAAATATGACACCTGGACCTTCAACCCCATGCGGTAATGGCAGGGACAGAGACTCCCTGCTTGCCCCCGCCATGAGAATTGGTGAGCTCCTCACGAACGTAAATTTAATTAACTGAACAGCGCAAGATCGCATGTGGTCAGCCGTCCCATCATCCCCAGTGGAAATCACTCCCACTTTCACACCCGCCATCGAACTTAGACTCCAGAACGGAAGATTCTGGCCTTTACTTCAAAGTGCCGGAGGAGTAAGATGTGGAAGTCAGATCTCACACTTATTTTCCAAGGAGTATGTGGCCATATTCTTCATACTGGAATGATTACTTTGTACTTATTTACAGTAAAATCCCAATGAGTCAAATCCCAGGGGAACTGCCCACAAATTCGTGTTAAGCGGAGATTCATGATAGCTGAGGAGGCCCCATTCCCCATGAATGCGCCTCTATGTAACCTGAAAGGCCTATAAATGCTGTCTATGTCATAAATAACAGATTCAAATTCTAAATGAAAAGACAGTAAAGCAGTAAATGTGTGAAAAAGCCTTTACTCAATTTGTCCATACCACACAACGGTCTGATCTTGCAAAAGACCAGAGCTTTGCATTGAAAAATGTGAGGGGTTAGCTCTAGAAAAACTACATAATCTTTTCCTGCTTAGTGTGCTGTCTTCGGACATGCATGATACAGACTACCATGTCACCAATCTATTCAAACATGTTTTTGGTGTTTTCGTGCTGCAGTGCAAAATCCCGGGGCATCTCTACAACCTTAGTGACATTGACTAGGGAGATAGGAGAGCAAGTGGGTGGGCATTCAACAGGCTCTTCAGCCTCCTCAGGCTCCTCAGTTGAAGGACACACTGCAGCTACACTGGCATCACCTGTCAGTTCTGCCTTGCAGTGTACAGCATCATCCACCTACTCCTAAGTTTCCATGGTTGTTTCTGTTGGAATTTCAATGTCAGTCTCCCACAGGTGAGGGAAAAGTGCCTTGCAATGAGGTTAGATGCCCTCACCCTGCTCCTCCTCGTTCTCATGGTGAACAAATTTGATGATGGAATCTCCCACTCCTTCATGATGTCTATTTTCTGCTTCAATCCGCGGTTTGTCACTTGCTATATTAACTTTACTTTCTCTCCGATCAACAACGCTTTTAACTTTCTCACAGGCTTAGCCACACTCCTAGGCTTTGCACAACCTTTCACAGGGAGATCTCAATGTCAAATGATGGCATGCTCAATGCTCTATGATTTTGCGCTCTTGTGTGGTCTAACTCCACTCTGATTGGTCGACGTGGTCATATGACAAGCTTAGGCTAGTTTGGCTAATCCAGAGTTACCTGTGCAGAATATTGGTTTATTATGGACATCATTCTATGAGATTTGCTATTCTGTCTGCGGGTTGGTTGATGATTTTGGCAGGACCAGAATTTCGTGTCATCTGAGTTTGAATCATTGTGATTTCACTGCATATTGAAGTTCATTTGCAATTGCATGAATTTATATTGCAAGTTTCACAACTAGCATCCAAAAGTAACTCACAGTCAATGAAGTACTTTCGAAGTGTTGTAATGATAGGAAATGGAGCAGTCAAAATGTGTACAGCAAGGTCCCACAAATGGCAGTGAGATAATAATTGGCCAGGTAGTCTGTTTTACTGAAGTTGGTTGAGGGACAAAAATTGGACAGGGCACCTGCTCTTTTTTGAATTGTGCCATGGGATCTATTACATACACTTGAAGGAGCAAACAGGGTCTCGATCGAACATTTCATCTGAAAGATGGCACATCTGACAATGCAGCACTCACTCAGTACTGCCATAGTACACTGAGGTGTCAGCATAGATTACATTTTTTTTTGAAAAATATACTTTATTCATAAAATATCTGGAAGAACATTCCAAAACATTTCAAAATCACCATCACAAAAGTACAATCAGATTCAACCTTTACACATGGATCACAAGGTGCATGAATACAATCAATGAATATTACAATCATTTCAATATGGTCAATGCAGACAATCAGACAATGGTATTGGAGTTATCAATATACATCATGTTGCACTCTGAGGTGCTTCAATACAATTATAATACAATTAGTATTCACTGCATACATTCATTTTGAGCTGTACAGTCCTAGGGGCTCTAAACAGTTCCCCGCCCCTCGGTGCATTGTGACAGAAAGGTCTTAGACAGTGACCTTTCCCCATTGCGCCTTTGCGGCGGCTGCCCCAAGCTTTAGTGCGTCCCTCCGCACGTAGTCCTGGACTTTGGAATGTGCCAGTCTGCAACACTCGGTCGGAACAACTCTTTGCGCTGGAAGACCAACAAGTTTCGGGCAGACCAAAGAGTGTCTTTCACCGAGTTGATGATCCTCCAGCTGCAGTTGATGTTTGTCTCGGTGTGTGTCCCTGGGAACAGCCCGTAGGGCACAGAGTCCTGTGTCACAGAACTGCTCGGGATGAACCTCGACAGAAACCACTGCATCTCTCTCCAGACTTTCTTTGCAAAGGCACAATCCACAAGGAGGTGAACAACGGTCTCGTCCCCACCACAGCCACCTCAAGGGCAACGTGCGGAGGGGGTGAGACTCCTGGCGTGTAGGAAGGATCTGACGGGGAGGGCCTTTCTCACCACAGCCAGGCTACATCTTGGTGCTTGTTGGAAAGTTCTGGTGATGGGGCATTCTGCCAAATGACTTTGACTGTCTGCTCGGGGAACCATCGCACAGGATCCATCCTCTCCTTTTCCCGCAGGGCCTCTAAGACGTTACGTGCCGACCACTGCTTGATCAACTTGTGGTCAAAGGTGTTTCTCTGCATAAATTTTCCCACGAGGGACAGGTGGTATGGCACGGTCCAACTACTTGCAGTGTTCTGCGGCAGCGTGGCCAGACCCATCCTTCGCAACACCGGGGACAGGTAGAACCTCAGCACATAGTGACACTTGGTGTTTGTGTACCGAGGGTCTACGCACAGCTTGATGCAGCCGCACACAAAGGTGGCCATCAGTATGAGGGCGATGTCGGGCACGTTTTTTCCCCCTTTATCTAGAGGCTTGTACATCGCGTCCCTGTGGACGCGATCCATTTTCGACCTCCAGATAAAGCAAAAGATGGCTCGGGTGATCGCCACCACGCAGGAGTGTGGAATGGGCCAGACCTGCGCCACGTACAGCAACAGCGAGAGTGCCTCACACCTGATGACCAGGTTCTTACCCGCAATGGAGAGGGAGCATCGCTCCCACATGCCCAGTTTCCTTTGTACCATAGACACTCACTCCTTCCGGTTTCTAATGCATGCCCTGGTCCCTCCGAACCATATCCCCAGCACCTTCAGGCCGTCAGCCCTGACGGTGAAAGGGACAAAGGATCGGTCAGCCCAGTTCCCAAAGAACATGGCCTCGCTCTTCCCACGATTTACTTTGGCTCCCAAGGCCAGTTCGAAGTAGTCGCAGATGTGGATCAGTTTGCGCACCGGCAGCGGATCCGATCAGAAGACGGCGACATCATCCATGTACAGGGAAGCTTTGATCTGAGTGCCTCCACTGCCTGGGATTGTCACTCCTCTTATGCCCGGATCCTTCCTGATGGACTCAGCAAAGGGTTCTATGCAACACACAAACAGGACAGGGGAGAAAGGGCAGCCCTGCCTGACTCCAGAATTAATAGGAAAGCTATCTGATTCCCACCCATTGACTGAGAGTATGCTACTGATGTTAGTGTAGAGCAGTTGTATCCAATTGCGAATTCCCTCCCCAAACCCCATTTTGGAGAGCACATCCACCATGTAGGTGTGCGATATTCTGTCAAAGGCCTTCTCCTGATCCAGGCTGATGAGGCAGGTGTCCACACCCCTGTCCTGCACATAGGCGAGGCTGTCAGAGATCTTCCTGCCCGGCACAGCGCAGACCTGGTCAGGGTGGATCACCAATTCCAGAGCGGACTTGACCTGATTGGCGATGACCTTGGACAGAATCTTATAGTCCACATTCAAAAGTGAAATGGGTCGCCAATTTCTAATTTCCTCCCTTTCCCCCTTGTGCTTGTAGATGAGGGTGATGATGCCTTTCCTCATGGATTCTGACATACTACCGGCCAGGAGCATACTCTCGTACACTCCTAGTAGGTCTGGGCCGATCCAGTCCCACAGAGCCGAATAGAACTCTGCCGGCAAGCCATCGCTTCCGGGAGTTTTACTCTTCTCAAAGGATTCAAAGGCCTTAGTCAGTTCGTCAGGAGTTAGCAGTTTGTCCAGGTTCTCCCATGTACTGTTGTCTAAGACCTCCGTGATAGAGGACAGGAAGGACTGGGAGGCCGTGTTGTCTGTGGGCTTCACGTCATACCATCCAGCATTAAAGGATTTGCTGATCTTCAAAATGTCGGACTGCGATGACTTTACTGAGCCGTCTTCTTCCTTCAGGCTGCTGATCACAGAGCGCTCTCTGTGTACCTTTTGGAAGAAGAAACATGAGCACATCTCATCCTGCTCCACGGAGCGGACTCTGGAGCGGAAGATGATCTTGGAGGCCTCCGAGGCAAAGAGCGAGGCTTGCTGGCTCTTCACCTCTTGGAGTTCCTCCTTGACATCAACCCCCATCGACTGCAGCCAGAGCAGATTCTGCATATTTTTCTGGAGTCGGGACATTTCCCTCTGTTCCTTTCTAGCTTTCTGAGCGTCTTTGAGGATGAAAAACCTCTTGATGTTTCCCTTGATCGCTTCCCACCAGTGTGTCAGGGACTCAAAGAGGGGTTTCATGGTTCTCCAACCTTTGTAATCCCGCTTGAGCTCCTCAATGTTCTCTGGGGTCAGCAGTTGCTCGTTTAGCTTCCATGCCCCCCTGCCCACCCTCTGGTCTTCCTCTAAGTGACAGTCAGCCGGTAGGAGACAGTAGTCAGAGAAGAACACCGGCTTGACGTCGGTGGATCTCACTGCGAACGCACGGGACACAAACAGGAAGTCTATCCTGGAACGGATGGACCCGTCTGGCTGTGACCAGGTGTATCTACGCTGTGCTCCATCTGCAGGGTTGCTGAAGATGTCGTGCAGCTTGGCATCCTTGACTGTTTCCATCATGGATCTGGACATAGCGTCCAATCTGCTGTCGACCCTGCCGGATCGTCCAGCTGCATCGATGATACAGTTGAAGTCAATGCCCAGAATGACCAGCCTGGAGGTCACCAGCAGCAGTGGGAGCTGCTGAAAGACCGCCAGCTGCTCGCCCTTATGTGCCAGGGCGTACACGTTAATTAATCGGAGTGGACCATTCTTGTACATTACGTCTGCTACGAGGAGGCGCCCACCCACCACCTCCTTAGCTTCGGAGACGGTGAAGTTGCCACCCCGCAGCAGAATACCCAGGCCGGAGGAACGAGAGTCGTTTCCTCCCGACCAGATCAATGGCCCATGGGACCACCATCGTGACCATTGCCTGTAGGAGCTGAGGTGCAGTATCGCACACTCCTGCAGAAACAACAGGTCAGCTTTGACCTTGGCAAGGTAGTCCAAGGTCGCAACACATCGCGTAGTATATTCAATGCTACGCACATTTATGGATACAATCTTTACACCCATTTTAAAGCATTTAGTCTCTTACCAAATCTGTTGTCTTTGAGGGTTCCAGAACTTTGGTCTGCTCCTGCATACCCATAGTGTTCACAAATTGCCTCACTTTGGATGGGCTGAGGAAACTGTCCTGAACCATTCCATTGGAGATGTTCCGCTCAGGTGGCATCTGAGGGTTCGTGCAAGGAACGAGGTTTGAAATGTCCTCTGTTGGAGATGTCTCTCTGATCCTCTCCCCCTCTGGAGCGTTGCTGCTCCTGGCTTCCCGGAGCTGGGGTGTGCTGAGCGCTTCACTGCTCCCAGATTCCTGGGGCTGGGGTGCGCTGGCCTCTTCAGGTTGTGGGCAAAGTTGGGGTGCGCTGGTCTCCTCATTGTCTCCAATGTTCTGGAGCTCGGGTGTCTCGTCCTCCAACTTCCTAGAGCTTTGCCGCTTCTTCTGTAGGTGCCGCCTTTGCACTTCTTCGTCCGAACAGCAGCTGCCCTTGTCATCCGTGTCAGATGGGAGACGCCTCTTGCCACTTGTCTGGGAAGTAGCTTGGTCCCTTCTTAGCCCGTTCTTCCTTTTGGCTCTCTTCACCAGCTGCCACTCCCCCTGCCAATTTTCTGCTGCTTCCTCCTCCATTGATTCGCTCTCCTGAGGAGTGGGAGGTTCAGGGGGCAGTGCTGTTGATTGGCTGTCTGCTGCCTCATTCTTTTCCTCCACCTTGTCTCTCTCTGTGCCCTCCTTTGTCCGTTGTTCTCCCTGGGTGCTTTGGTGGTTGGAGTGTTGCAAGTGTCCTTGGAAGTAGTGACATGAAGCATTTCATCTGCTTCCCCCTCATTGGCTTTGGCTGCCTGTGCATAAGTGAGGCAGTGTTTGGGGCAGGTCCTGTAGAAGTGGCCTGCCTCGCTACACAGGCTGCAGCACTTAGTCTGTTTGTAGTCCTTTGTCTGGTGCCCTTCCTGTTTGCAGTTCTTGCACAGGGCAGTGCTGCAGTTGGCCGCCACATGACCAGACTTGCCGCATGAGCGACAAAGTTTGGGCTGCCCAGCGTAGACAAGGCAGCCACGGCTTCCCCCGATAGCAAAGCTGGAAGGAGGGTGGAAGATGGCTCCCTTACCATCGGTCTTGAGCCTTAACCTGGCATTTGCATGTCCAAATCCTTAAGGCGTCCCTAACCTCAGTGCAGCTCCCAGCCTTGTCGACGTACCTGGCGAAGAAGGTGAACATGTCGGCGACAGGGATGTTGGGGGTGTAGAGATGCACTGTCACCACACGTTCCCGTTGCAACGGCAGAGCAAAGAGCGGCTCCACCGTCAGGATCTTCATCTCCAGCTGGTCTCTCTTCTCCTCGAACACCTTCAGGAACTTGACGCAAGCTGCCACACTCCTGAAAGTCACGTCGAAAAATCCAGCGCTGGGGAAAACTTGCAGGGAGTAGATCTCCTCCGCTTCAAATCCACACGCTTTCAACAGGATCCACTTGAGGAAGAAGGCCCGATCCATGGGTGCTCCTCCTTCGCTGTCCTTCACCATCACCTGAATGGTGTTATGTACCCCATGGTATGGGGCTCGACTGGTTATAGCCATCACTTCACAACTACACTTGATCTTAGCTCAACTGTCTAGCGTGAAGTTTGAACCCTCCTGACTCAGTTTTTGGCAGGATACAGGACCCAAGTTTAGAAACAAAGAACACTTTTAGGTCCAATTCCACAGTACAGGCACAAAGGCATTCTTTCCCCTCATCTATCACCTTGATGTAGCACCAGATTACGTTTAATAGCACACAGAGCTGTACATGGAAGTAAAATAAAATACCTGTTGTAAATATGCATATATGCAGTAAAACCAATTTATGATGTAAAGTTCACAGTAAAGTTAAAAGCTAAAGGTTTTTTATGCTTTTATGTTTGAGAGGATGTTTGCAGCTCAATTTGTAATAAGGGGCACAGTTCCTTTTATACCTTTTCCTTGAAATATTGGGCGGAATTCTCCATGTCAGCAGCGTGAGCAGCAATATCGCGAGAAGGGCAAAAACCGGTTTCACAATGTCGTGAAACCAGTTTGCAATAGTCCACTCAGCCCGTCAATGGTGGACTGTGTTTCCTGCCATCAGACGTTGGGAACCTCATTGTAATACATCTGCATAGCCTTATAAGGCCAGCCCACCAGAATCATCCCCCTGACCCCCACTGGATCGTCCCCCCAAGTTGGCGTGACTGCACGTTGAGCAGCGCTTGCGAGGGTCACCTGTTGGACTTCAAGGTTGAGGCGACTTGAGGGGGAGGGGGTAAGGGCTGCCCTGTAGTTGAAGGTAGTGCACAAGCACGTGCAGGGTGGGGTGGAGGGTAGCGGCCACGCATTAAGGAAACCTTGTATAAAATTATCATTCTTCTGCAGTTGAGACAGTTCAGGCGCAACCACATTGACATATGTGGAGTCGGGTCTTTAGATTATCTGTCCACTCGAGCAACGCAGAGGCATGAAAGTGCCACCAAGTTATCCAGAGCTTTTCATCCCTTGGGCACAGAGTGCAAACTAATAAATATTTTATTGGACTGCAGAACACTTAGATGACTGGGTACATTGTACAATCTCTTTGCTAAAGCTGGCCATGGAGCAGCCACTGGGGGAGGCGCTCACAGCCCCTTGCAATGTCATGAGTCTGGTTTGGACCAGTCTCCCCCATGGTTCAAGCTAACAGTGCAGCCTTGCCGTGCAAGTTAGGAGAACGCCTGCGCCTGAGCTGAGAGCACAGCATGCAGTCCAATGGGCGAAGCTGCTGCCAATCGGTCAGGCGGAGTGGGGCGGAGGAGGGTGGGGTTTCGGGCAGCCATGCAGTGCATTAATCTTGGGCCATCCTAGTGGTGACCAGCACACTCTGGAATGTGTTAAGGGGCCTTCAGATAACCAGGAGAGGTTCTTATTGCACCCAAGATAACCCACCTGTCTCCCTCTTTCATCCTGCAGGAGGAATACATCACAATCATGGAGCCTGGTGACCTAGCTGTATGCCTCGTGGCGTAGAGAGAGTGAAGATGTTGGAGAACAGAGTGACTGAGGAGCAGCACTCTCAGGAAGAAGGGGTGGCTGAGGCTCCCGCACACGCCACCAAAGAGCCACAGTGAGCCGTCACTGGTCGGCACCTAGCTAGATCCAAGATCTTTAGGTGCCGCCTTTCATTCCTGCAGATGACCGAGAACCAGTCTTGCCAAAGACTGCGCATGTCCAGGGAACTGGTCGGTCACACCTGCCACCTTCTACATGATTTGGCACCACGGGGACATGGGGGACATCCACTGCCAGTGGCCGTGAAAGTGACCGCGGCGCTCAAATTTTATGCCATTGGCTCCTTTCAGGGCTCCACAGGTGACCTCTGTGGGATATCACAAGCCTCCACCCAAAAATACATCCATGAGGTCACGGATGCCATCATCATGAGGGCACACAACTTTGTGTATTTTGCCCGGGATCAAGAAAGCCAGAATGCAAGAGCAATTCGACTTCCTCAGATCTCAGGTTTCCCATAGGTGCAGGATGCCTTTGACTGTACTCACGTGGTGCTCAGATATCCATGGCAACAAGTGGACAATTATGTCAACCACAAGGGATTCCATTCGCTGAATGTGCAGCTGATATGCGACCACCACAAATGCATCCTGCAGGTCTGCGCACAGTTTCCAGGGTGTGTCCACAACTCCTACATTCTCAGTCGGTCTCAGATCCCTGACGTCTTCCAGGGACCACAGGGGCTGCAGGGTTGGCTCCTCGGGGACAAGGGCTACCCGCAGAGCACATAGCTGATGACACCCGTGCGCCAGCCTCAGACTGCAGCAGAGCGAAGGTACAATGAGGCTCATGCTGCAACTCGCGCTTTGGTGGAGCAAAACCATCGGGAAACTGAGAATGAGGTTCTGGTGTCTGGACCGGTCTGGTGCAGCCCTGGAATATAGTCCACAGAGAGTGTCACGCATCATCATCGCCTGCTGCTCCCTTTACAACCGGAGCTGCAACAGGGAGAGGAGCTGGCTGAGGAGGAGGTGGAGAAGCTGGAGGTCTCGTCCGATGACGAGGACACCAACAGGGACGAGGTTGAGGAGGTCCTTGAAGGTGACAATGGTGGGGATGAGGCCCCACTGGCTAGATGAGGCAGGCACACTCGGGAGGCCCTCATAGCTGCTAGATTTGTGGAGGGTGATTATGACATGCAGTGAGGAGACACCATAGATCCTCACATTGCATGTATGAACGTTTGACCCCATTCTGGCTGATGGCAGTGCACATACCCTCTGTGATAATGCTCCTGTCATGGAGATGGAGTGTAGGCCCTAATAGTCACTCGATTCCAGGAGGCTGATGACGACATGCAGTGAGGACACCCCATAGATCTTCACATAGTCTCTGAGAATGTCTGACTGCTGTCTGACCAATGGCAGCTCACTTGCGCTCTGTGATCAAAGTCATACCATAGAGACACAGCCATGAAATTTCAGAAGCACCTGATCCTTTGTCCGCCTTAAGCACCTGACCCCTTCAGGAGCACAGTGTCACTGGATACTGACAAGATGGGGGCCATCCTCACCTTAAAGAT
Source organism: Cetorhinus maximus (assembly GCF_964194155.1). Taxonomy (NCBI): domain Eukaryota; kingdom Metazoa; phylum Chordata; class Chondrichthyes; order Lamniformes; family Cetorhinidae; genus Cetorhinus; species Cetorhinus maximus. The sequence continues at coordinate 59,002,627 of NC_135879.1, forward strand.
GCTGAGAGCACACAGAGCGAATGACAGAACTCTGTGACTCCTTCTCACAACATTCTGGGAGCAATGACAAGCACCATCGAGGTGCAGGCATCAGTAATGTTTCCAGGGAGTGTGAGGCTGGACCATCACTGTGGTCTGAAGGCTGCACAGAGCACAGGGAAGAGGCCCTGGACTGAGACACCTGCCTTTATCTTGTGCAGAAAGGTTTCACATCTGAGTGACAGGACAAGGAGAAACAGGCAGAGAGACATTCTTGGGAGTTTATTTACAATAGTGAACATTATGTACATGCAATTAACACCAACGCCCAGGCTGTGCAACTATTTCCGTGTCTGAAATTGAAGATGGTTGATGAGAAAAAATCAGCTCCAAAGAAGGGAGCCAAGAAAGCCTTAAATAAACCATCAGCAAAGGTCGGCAAGAAGCGGCAAAGGTCGAGGAAGGAGAGTTGCTCCATTTACATCTACAAAGTGATGAAGCAGGTTCAGCCCAACACTGGCATCTCCTCCAAGGTCATGAGCATCATGAACTCATTTGTGAACGATATTTTCGAGCAAATTGCAGGTGACGTTTCCCACCTGGCCCAGTACAACAAACGCAGCACCATCAGCTCCCGGGAGATCCAGGCTGTCATGCGCCTGCTGCCGCCCGGGGAATTGGCCAAGCACACTGTGCCGGAAGGGACAAAGGCAGTGACTAAGCACACCAGCTCCAAGTAAAACTCCACAATGGACTGAAAAAACACCTGATACATCTTCCTGATTGGGCTCAGATGCAGCTCGTTGTTGCCTGAGCTGCAGTTGGGAGTTGCTGCCTGCTGTGGTTGCTCCTACTCTTGCTGCCGCTGTATTGCTGTTACTACGATAACTCCTGTGGTGGTTTTCCCTTCTTTGCTTGAAAGAGGAGGACTGCTGCTTACCAGGGGGTCAGGGAAGAAGAAACAACAAAAGAGCGGACTTTTGAGGACTTTTGCAGACTTTTGTGGACTACTACACCCTGCCGCTGCTGCTGCTGTGGGGCAGGGCCTAGCGAGGCCTTAGAAGCCTGGGAGCAGGAGTTCAGAGAAAGCTGGGAGGTGGGGACCCCACTCCAGCCAGAAGGGGGAGAACTGATACCGTGCCTAAGGTGGGTGCCTGGGGGAAGGAACTGTTGTGTTGGCTGCAGGGGGAGGAAAGGAAAGGAATATCCATTGCAACAAGGGAAGGCTGTAAATGACTGTGCTTTGAACGGGAAACACGATTGGCACCCCTCTTTGCCCTCCCTTGCCTCAGTTGGCCAGTGCTTCCCAGAGCCAGCTGCATGAAACAACATCTTAGCCTGAATTGTGCCTGGGTGGCGCCGGGAAGACTCCCCTCCTGCAGAGGAAGAACAACACATACTGCACCCCCCAAAAGGCATCAAGGCATCCATGTCTCTTTGTCCCCTCTCTCTTCTTCTCTCCCCTACTCCTGCTCCCTTCTACTCCAGACTTATTCCCACCAGTTATTTTCTCACCTTTACCTGATTCGGCGTGGGTATGGCTCTCCTCCATTGCAACATCATCTTCGCCGGTGGTGGGGCCCTCCGGGGCAGCTATGGAGGCAGCGCTATCACTGGTGGCAGGGCCTGCCAAGAAGATCAATGTGGGAGTTTCTGCTTCCATAGCCTCCGCTTCTCCCGTGGTCCTGTCACCGTTCCACCTCCTTACTCAGGCCCTGGGGGGTGAAGAGCTATGTCCACCCCGGGATGACCATTGAAACATGCATGAAGGCTTTGGCCAGGGTTGTTGGCCCCTCAGCCATTGTTGCAGCCTTGCGCATGTACGGGAAGGCAGTGTTCTTCCTGAGGTCCAAGCGGGCGGTGCACCGGGCCCTGGCCAAGAGGCTCACCGTAGGTGGGACCTATCTGGCGATGGGTCCTCTTGAGGCCACCGCAGAGAGACTTATTCTATCCAATTTCATTATTTCATTCCCGGTGAGCCGCTCCTCTCCCACCTTCACCAACAGGGGAAGGTCAGGTCCGAGACAGTGCTGATCCTGCTTGGCCTCAGGGATCCCAGTCCCCACCACGTGTACTCCTTCCGGCACCAGGTCTTTGTTTGCCTGGCCCGGGAGGAGTGCACAGAGGGGCAGTTTGGTATAACCTTTGAGGGGGCTGCCTACTGCGTCTTCTGGTTGGCGGATGGGGTGCAGTGCCATGTCTGCAAGCAGGCGGGACATGTGCAGAAGAACTGCCCCACCTCCAAGGCCACCAGCACAACCCAGATGGCCGTGGCAGGCACCGCCCCGCCTCTCCCCACCACCGCTCCATCTTCCTCTCGGCAAGGGGAGGTGACACCGGCGGCTAATGCCACCTCGGCTGCCGGTGAGGTAGGGGGAGAGCGCCCGTGCCACAAGAAGGCAAGAGCAAGCCTGGTGAGGCAGCCCCACCCCAGGCCCAACCCCAACCCCAGACTGAACCCCAGCCCCACCAAGGCACTGGCTCAGGGGAAGTAGGAACATCGGGACCCGGTGTCACGGTGACGCATGATCTCAGGCCCGTTGGCACCTTAGCACCTAGTGCTGGGCCTGGCATCGTCTCTGCGCGGGGCCCAGGGTCCAGTGATGTTAGGGCGCGGGACCTCGAGCTGGTGGTCTTGTTGTAAAAGATGCCCATGCCAAAACCCCAGAGGGCAGAGCATCCGGGGGAGAGAGGTGAGGTAATGGGGGCCTCACACATGCAGGTCTCCCCGCCCCTTGCCTACCCAGGAAGAGGCACTACTCCTTGGATGGGGAGGGATTCACGACTCCTGGAGTCAAGATTGTTTCCTCCCCTGATGAAGAGGGGTGTCTCCATCTTCAAAATCCTCCTTCCGCCCTCTAGGGGAGTGCAGGGATTCTTGTATCTTGTTGCAGTCCCCTGGGGAGGGCCTCTCGGGGCTCAGTGAGACTGTTGTCCCTAAGGTGGTGCCCCACCCTATAACCCCATGGTGTCATCTGGCCTGCCAGGGCGACTGCGGTGATCGCCCAACTGCTGGGTCATTGGGTGGCGGTGTCGAGGAGGGCCTCCCCGCTCCATCTCAGCCTTTTGGAGCCAGATGCTACTGTTTTGGGTCCAGAAGGTTTTCCAGATTTGGCAGGCGGCGTGGTGCCTGAGATGGAGCGGGTCTCTGAGCCACTGCCACCCTCTGACTCAGAGTCCTGAGAGGAGACAAGAGAGGACCCCTCTGGCCTTGATCCTGGGGGTAGAATTGAGGCAGAGGCAGAGCCAGCTGGAGGCTCCGAACCAGCCCCTGCGCTTAAGGCGGGGGAGGGGTCGGAAGCCGGAGGTGATGACCCGGAGGAGGATGGGGTTTCAATATTGAGCACTGCCAATGACCTTGAGTCGTTGGAGCCAGGTGAGGTGATGGGGGTTTTGGTGCCCACTGTCAGCTCCCCCTTCATCCCCATCGGGGAGCTCCAAGACTTTCTTCTGAGCAATCGCAGTCGCCAAGACTTGGCCTTGGAGTGGTGGCATTCATATCCACTGGTGTTCTGATCCACCTGCAAGGCCCTAAAAGCCCCCGAGCTGGACGGGAATGCCCGGCGGAGGGTGCACATGCTTCTCGCTGGGCACCTGAAGGAGAGGAAGGCTTAAAAAGTCCTCCCCTTCTTGCACTTATACTGGGTGATAGTAGCACATACTTCTGGCAATGAAAACTACCATAGCCAGCCTCAGCATCAACGGCAACAGGGATGAACATCGCAGGTTCCAGAACTTCTCAGTCCTCATGGCCAGGAAGTTTGCGGTGTACTTTCTGGAAACATATACCGCTCCGGGAGACAAAGCTACATGGCTCCTGGAGTGGCAAGGGGGGTCTACATGAGTTACCAAGCCTCCAGTTCTGGTGGGGTGGCTATGCTGTTGGCCTTGTTATGACATAGCAGTTGGTAAAAGCTGAGTTGTTTAAATCCAGAGGGAAACTTGAACAACTGTCATAACCTATATTTTCAATTGGTATGTTTGAGATGCAGCTCTGAATTCAGGAATAAAACCACGAAGCTTCCAGAGGATTCTTATATAAAATTAAATTAAACATTTATTAATTTAACAACTAATTAAACACACATGTCTACAAATTACCACCATAATAACTTTTAAACAAATCCCCAAATTAATCACTCCCAGGTAAACTTCCACCAAAGCAACAATAACCCATAGGACTGAATTTGATGTTTGTCGGCGGGCGGGCGCGGAGCCGATCGCTGCCGGCGAAATGGGCCGCACCACCATTTTGCGCGAGTGGGCCGATTAAGGCCCACCCGGCGCGTTTCAGACTCCTGTGTTCAGCGGGAAATTCAAAGCTGTGGCAGGCGTGTTCAGACCGCCGGTTCCAATGGGGAACCAGCAGTCTGTATAAAGTGCAGCCAGGCAGCCTCCTTTAGGCTGTTCACCATGGCCAGCGACTGGGCTCCGGAAGAGGTGAGGGCAGAGGAGGAGGAGGGGGGCAGGCTGCAGGGTAGGCCAGCGGGGGGGCCACTGTGCCCCTCGTTTCTCCAATGCCTGCCTTGCTGTCCTCCTCGAAGAGGTGTCAAATCATCGGGAGGTGTTGTTTCCGGAGGATGGGATGATGAGGGCCCCCCACGTAACGAAGCGGGCCTGGCAGGAGGTGGTGGAGGTGGTGGAGGTGGTCAGCTCCCATGATGCTGTCCATCGAACAGGGAGCCAGTGCCACAAGCGCTTCAATGATTTATTGCCCTCTGGAAGGGTGAGTACCATGTCAGCCTTGGCCATTTAACCCAGCAGGTAGCCTTAGCCTTTGAGGCCAACCCCCCCCAACCCCATATCTTAGTGTCATTACTGCATTGGGCATTTGGCGCATGCTGGGTGGGCAAACAGATAGTGACTATGCTTACATCAGCCTTAGTGGTTGAGGAGAAGATGACTTCTCCCCGCAGCATATGTTGGTGTTTGTCGCATTTGAGTAATCTGGGGGCAACCTGCAGGGGAGGCAGCTAGACACATACTCAGAACTCCAACACATGTCTTATTGATGGTGATGAGATGGTGGAAGGGGACCCTCAAGGTGTCGTGGCCAAGAGCCATCTGCTAGCCTCGGTGCCGCACCTAGTTGCGCCTCCTTGACATGGGCACTAAGACCCGTGTGTTATTCAAAGTGATGTACACCGAATGTGTCCAAGGTGTCCGTTGCGGGAGGGGGTTGGGAGCAGCCGTACTATCTTCTGGTGACTGATCACCAGTAGTGTGGACAGGAGCCACTGGAGGCCTCAGATGGGCCACTGTGGTTGGGGTGCAGCGTGTGTGTGCAGGATACATGAGCAATCAGACCCAATAAATGCTCTTCTCTGTTCTGCAGGCAAAAACTGAGCACAACACCCAAGAGCGTTTGTGCACTGGTGGTGGCCAGGCCATGCTACATACACTGACCCACTTCAAAGAACAGGCCATGGAGCTACGAAGGAGCCAACGGCCAGGTCAGCAGGTGTCAGTGAGGCCTGGAAGGAGCCAGATGCATAGAAGTTGAGGGCAACTGTGACCTTCAGAGCTGCTGGCATGGGGTATTCACTCACACAGTTAGGACATATCTCAGGGCCAATCATCTAACAGATATAGTTCACTGTCCCCCTTGACAGTCGGAGCCTCCTTTGACACTGCACCTCAGTCATATCGAGGTAGCTGCTTCGCCACCTGTATACCCTGGCAGCAGGATAGTGGCGTCTTCTGCGGCCCCTTCCACCTTGGGCAACCTCTTGGCCCTGCGCCCCTTGTGCCTGCGCCTGGCCTCCCAAAGGTGGCTTCCCTGGAGGCTGATTGTCCACTCCTGGCCTCCTCCTTATTCTATCCCTCCCTTCCTCCTCAGAGGAGCTGCCTCCAGTGGAGATGTCAGAACCCATACCCAGGATAAATGGAGGCCTCCGGAAAGCTGCAGGCCCGATAAAGATTACTGACTGCAGAGTGCTGAGCTTAAGCTTCAAAGTACAGAGAAAGCTGCTGGGAATTTATCTGAACTGCTACCGATCACACAGGCAAGTTTAAAATACTTGCTGCAATAAATACTTCACATAAAACATTAACAACCCCTCTGAGCCCACATATCCCGCCTGTGGATTAGTTTTGTTAAAATATCACTTACCCGCCTGCCCGTTGCACCCGTGCGCTGAGCCGAAGATTGTACGGGCACCTCAAAATCGGCGTCGATTGCCAAGTTAAGGACCTTAACAAGGCCCTTAATTAATGGCGGCCGCGCGTCGCACTTCATCGCGCACCCACCCAGCTAAATATCTTGATGGCGCACGCTGAGGTCGGGGCGCTCGCCCAACATCAGTGGGCGACATTTTATGCGCTGACATGCAGGGCCCGCCACCCTCACGTCATGCAGAAAACTCTGCCCTAGGTGTGAGTAAGTTGAGGGACCTGGTCGGGTCCTTCAACTTGGTGGACGTCTGGCGACATCTCCATCCTGACTCCAGTGTTTCCACTTTCGTGTCACCTGCAGTCGGAGCGTCCAGACTCGACCACCTTTACGTTTCCAAGGCGTTTGTGTCCAGTATTCCGTCATCTTCTGTGCAGCAGGTGCTGTTCTCAGACCACTGTATGGTGTGCGCAGAACTTGTTCCGTCCTGCGCCTGGACGGGGTCAGTGTACTGGCACTTTAACAACCTCTTACTGGAAGACAAGCGGCTCCTGGACTCGTTCTGTCGTTTTTGGGCCGGCTGGAGAAGGAAGCGGGGAGGCTTCCCCTCTTTGAGGCTATGGTGGGAGGAAGGCAACACCCACACCCGCGTCTTCTGTCAGGAGTATGCGAGGGGGTCGAAAAAGAGGCAGAAATCCAGGGTCGAGGATTTGGAGAAGGAGGTGCTCGACCTGGAGGCAGGTCTCCGTCAGCCTGATGCGGACCCGGCCCTGCGGCTGGTATACGATGAGAAGAAGGGCGCGCTGCGGGGCCTGCAACTCATCTGGTCCCGGGGCGCGTACGTGAGGTCACGAATCCAGTTCCTCCGGGACCTGGACCGTGGCTCCCCCTTCTTCTACTCACTGGAAAAAAGGCACAAGGTCCATCAGCAGCTCCTTACGCTGCTGGCCGACGGCGGATCCCTTGTCTCAGGGCATCAGGGCCATTGTCAAACCCTACTACACTGCCCTGTTCTCTCTGGATCCATCCAGCGAGGATGCTCGCAGACTTTTGTGAGAGGACCTGGCGCAGGTCGGCCCGGAGGTCACCGGAAAGCTTGACTCCCCTATAAGTCTGGGGGAGCTGACCGGCGCCCTCGACAGCCTCTCCAGGGGTAAGTCCCCGAGGCTGGACAGGCTGCCTGTGGAGTTCTTCAGGGTGTTCTGGGACATCCTGGGGAATGACTACGCGGGTGTCCTGGAGGAGAGTGTCGCAACCTAGGAGATGCCCCTCTCGTGGCGCAAGGTGGTCATTGCCCTGCTGCCTAAGAAGGGGGATTTCCGCCACCTTAAAAACTGGCGCCCGGTCTCCCTCCTCAGCACGGATTACAAGATCTTTGCCAGGGCAAAGAGATTCAGAGAGTATAAAAACAGGCCATCTTACAGTGCTGACTTTGGGCTGCAGTAGGGTACTTAAGTTGGAGTTTGGTGACTGAGGGAGTTCGGTGAGGAGGGAACGAGGTGATCCTTTGAGGACCGGGAGTACGGTCGGGTAAGTATTTATCGCTTATAGTTTTTATGGTCTTATTTTGTGGTTCATCGTTTGTAAGGGCTATATTCTGTAACAACGAGGAGCAGGGAAGAAGGGCCCTAGATTATTGATATTATTTAATATTAAGTATCTGCCAAAAGGTTTAATTGAATTTAAAGGGGTAAGTCATAGCAAGAGAGCTCAAAGCCGTGGTGTCCTCCTGCTCTATGTGGGTAGCCAGGAGCATTTCCAGTGCCCAGGGTCAGCATGTGTGCAGGAAGTGTCTCCAGGCGCAGCTCCTGGAAGTCCGGGTTTCAGAGCTGGAGCAGCAGCTGGGGACACTGTGGAACATCCGTGAGGCAGAGAGTATCGTGGATAGCACGTACAGAGAGGCGGTCACACTGCAGGCTAAGAGTCCACAGGCAGGAAATTGAATGGGTGACCACCAGGCAGAGTAAGAGGACTAGGCAGGCAGTTCAGGAATCTCCTGTGGCTATTCCCCTGCAAAAAAGATGTGCCACTTTGGATATTGTTGAGGAGAATGGCCTCTCAGGGGAAAGCAGCAACAGCCAAATTCGTTGCACCGTGGTTGGCTCTGCTGCACAGGGGAGGAGTAAAAAGTGTGGGAATGCAAGAGTTATAGGGGATTCAATTGTAAAGGGAATAGATAGGCGTTTCTGTGGCCGCAAACGAGACTCCAGGATAGTATGTTGCCTCCCTGGTGCTAGGGTCAAGGATGCCTCAGAGCAGCTACAGGACATTCTGAAGGGGGAGGGTGAACAGCCAGTGGTTGTGGTACACATTGGTACAAACGACATAGGTAAAAAAAGGGATGTGGTCCTCAAAGCAGAATATAGGGAGTTAGGAAGTAAGTTGAAAAGTAGGATCTCAAAGGTAGTGATCTCAGGATTGCTACCAGTGCCACGTGCTAGTCAGAGTAGAAATAACAGGATATATCAGGTGAATACGTGGCTGAAGAGATGGTGAGAGATGGGTTTCAGGTTCCTGGGACATTGGGACCGGTTCTGGGGGAGGTGGGACCAGGACAAACTAGATGGGTTACATCTGGGCAGGACCGGGACTGATGTCCTTGGGGGGAATATTTGCTTGAGTGATTGGGGAGGGTTTAAACTAAAATGGCAGTGGGATGGGAACCTATGCAAGGAGTCAGAGGAAGGGGAATCAAGGACAAGAACAAAAGACAGAAAGGGGAATAAGAAACGTGATAGGCAGAGAAACCAAGGGCAAGAATCAAACAGGGCCTCAGTGAAAAATAGTGGGAACGGGACAAATAATGTTAAAAAGACAAGCCTTAAGGCTTTGTGCCTTAACGCGAGGAGCATTTGCAATAAAGTGGATGAATTAACCGTGCAAATAGATGTAAACAGGTATGATATAGTCAGGATTACGGAGACATGGCTGCAGGGTGACCAAGGATGGGAACTGAACATCCAGGGGTATTCAGTATTTAGGAAGGATAGACAAAAAGGAAAAGGCGGTGGGGTTGCATTGCTGGTTAAAGAGGAAGTTAACGCAATAGTGAGGAAAGATATTAGCTCCGACAACGTGGAATATGCATGGGGGGAGCTGAGAAGCATGAAGGGGCAAAAAACGTTAGTGGGGGTTGTATATAGACCCCCAAACTGTAGTGGTGATGTTGGGAATGGTATTCAACAGGAAATTAGAGACGCATGTAATAAAGGAACATCTGTTATTATGGGTGACTTTAATCTGCATATAGATTTGGGCAAATCAAATTAGTAACAATATCGTAGAGGAGAAATTCCTGGAGTGTATACGGGATGGTTTTCTGGACCAATACCTTGAGGAACCAGCTAGAGAACAGGCCATCCTAGACTGGGTATTGTGTAATAAGAAAGGAATAATTGGCAATCTAATTGTGCGAGGCTCCTTGGGGATGAGTAACCATAATATGATAGAATTCTTCATCAAGATGGAGAGTGACGTAGTTGATTCTGAGACTAGGGTCCTGAATCTTAATAAAGAAAACTACGATGGTATGAGGCGCGAGTTGGCTATGATGGATTGGGAAACGTTACTTAAAGGGATAACGGTGGATAGGCAATGGCAAACATTCAAAGAGTGCATGGGTGAACTGCAACAAGTGTTTATTCCTGTCTGGCGCAAAAGTAAAATAGGAAGGGTGGCCAAACCATGGCTTACAAGAGAAATTAGAGATAGTGTTAGATCCAAGGAAGAGCCATACAAATTGGCCAGAAAAAACAACAGACCTGAGGATTGGGAGCACATTAGAATTCAGCAAAGGAGAACCAAGGGATTGATTAAGAAGGGGAAAATAGAGTACGAGAGTAAGCTTACGGGGAATATAAAAATTGACTGTAAGAGTTTTTATAGGTATGTGAAGAGAAAAAGATTGGTGAAGACAAATGTAGGTCCCTTACAGTCAGAAACAGGGGAATTTGTATTGGAGAACAAAGAAATGGCTGACCAACTAAATACATACTTTGGTTCTGCCTTCACAAAGGAGGACACAAATAACATACCAGAAATGTTGGGGAACACAGGGTTTAGTGAGAGGGAGGAACTGAAAGAAATCAGTATTAGTAGGGAAATGGTGTTGGAGAAATTGATGGGATTGAAGGCCGATAAATCCCCAGGGCCTGATAATCTACATCTCAGAGTACTTAAGGAAGTGGCCCTAGAAATAGTGGATGCATTGGTGGTCATCTTCCGAGATTCCATAGAGTCTGGAACAGTTCCTACAGATTGGAAGGGAGCTAATGTAACCCCACTATTTAAAAAGGGAGGTAGAGAGAAAACAGGGAATTATAGACCAGTCAGCCTGACGTTGGTAGTGGGGAAAATTCTAGAGCCCATTATATAAGATTTAATAGCTGAGCACTTGGAAAACAGTGGCAGAATCGGACAGAGTCAGCATGGGTTTACGAAAGGGAAATCATGCTTGACAAATCTACTGGAATTTTTCAAGAATGTAACTCATAGAGTTGATGAGAGAGAGCCAGTGGATGTGGTTTATTTGAATTTTCAGAAGGCTTTCGACAAAGTCCCACATAAGAGATTAGCGTATAAAATTAAAGCACATGGGATTGGGGGTAATGTATTGAGATGGATAGAAAGCTGGTTGGCAGACAGGAAACAAAGAGTAGGAATAAACGGGTCTTTTTCCGAATGGCAGGCAGTGACTAGTGGGGTACTGCAGGGATCGGTGCTGGGACCCCAGCTATTCACAATATATATTAATGATTTAGATGAGGGAACTAAATGTAATATCTCCAAATTTGCAGATGACACAAAGCTGGGTGGGAGAGTGAACTGTGAGGAAGATGCAGAGATGCTTCAGTGTGATTCGGACAAGCTGAGTGAGTGGGCAAATGCATGGCAGATACAGTATATGGATAAATGTGAGATTATCCATTTTGGTAGCAAAAACAGGAAGGCAGATTATTATCTGAGCAGCTATAAATTGAGAAAGAGGAATGTGCAACGAGACCTGGGTGTCCTCGTACACCAGTCACTGAAGGTAAGCATGCAGGTGCAGCAGGTGGTAAAGAAGGCAAATGGTATGTTGGCCTTCATAGCAAGAGGATTCGAGTACAGAAGCAGGGATGTCTTGCTGCAATTGTACAGGGCCTTGATGAGACCACATCTGGAATATTGTGTGCAGTTTTGGTCTCCTTATCTGAGGAAGGATGTTCTTGCTATAGAGGGAGTGCAGCGAAGGTTTACCAGACTGATTCCTAGGATGGTGGGATTGATATATGAGGAGAGATTAAGTCGGTTAGGATTATATTCACTGGACCTCAGAAGAATGAGGGGGGATCTCATAGAAACCTATAAAATTCTAACAGGACTAGACAGGGTGGATGCAAGAAGGATGTTCCCGATGGTGGGGGAGTCCAGAACCAGGGGTCACAGTCTGAGGATACGGGGTAGACAGTTTAGGACTGAGATGAGGAGAAATTTCTTCACCCAGAGAGTGGTGAGCCTGTGGAATTCACTACCACAGAAAGTAGTTGAGGCCAAAATATTGTATGTTTTCAAGAAGGAGTTAGATATAGCTCTTGGGGCGAAAGGGGTCAAAGGAAATGGGGAGAAAGCGGGAGCAGGCTATTGAGTTGGATGATCAGCCATGATCATAATGAATGATGGAGCAGGCTTGAAGGGCCGAATGGCCTACTCCTGCTCCTAGTTTCTATGTTTCTATGTTCCTGTGCAATGTCTTCTTGCCTTGGCACCGTGCTGGACCATATAATCTACCCTGCCCAGTCCTACACAGTCCTGGGCCACACTATTTTTGGTAATATCCATCTGGTCTGGGACATCATCCATCTGTCCCAGAGGACTGGTCTGTCAAGTGCCTTCTTGTCTCTTGACCAGAAGAAAGCCCCTGACAGGGTGGATCACGAATATTTATTCGGGACTCTGCGAGCACTCAGGTTCGGGACGCATTTCATCCCCGAATCTAACTTACACTGCAGAATGTCTAGCTAAGGCTAACGGGTCCCTGACAGCGCCCCTTCACTTTGGGAGAGGGGTGCGTCAGGGCTGCCCCCTGTCTGGCCAGTTGTATTCTATCTGCGTGGAGCCTTTCCTGTGCCTCTTGCGGAGGAGGTTGTTGGGATTGGTTCTGCGCGGGCCGGGCATTGGGGTGGTCTTCTCAGCTTACGCCAATGATGTGCTCCTCATGTTCACTGACCCAGCTGACCTGCGGAGAATGTGCGAGTGCCAGGAGATCTACTCTGCCGCGTCCTCTGCCAGGATCAACTGGGGCAAGTGTTCTGTACTCCTGATCTCTCAGTAACAGATGGATCCCGTACCCGAGGAGCTCAAGCCTTTCATCTGGAGAGGGACCAGCTTCCTCTCTCTGGGGGTCCACCCCTGCCCTGCTCAGGAATCCTGGCCAGCAAACTGGCAGGAGCTGGAGGCCAAAGCCATCACTCGCCTGCAGCGCTGGACAGGACTGCTCCAAGTGCTGTCTTACTGGGGTCGAGTGCTGATCATAAACCAGCTGATTGCTGCCATGTTTTGGTACCGGCTGTTCACTTTGACCCCTCCCCCGGAGTTTGTCACAAAAATCCAGAGAATGCTCGTCGATTTCTTCTGGGACGAAAGGCTGCACTGGGTCGCTGCTGAGGTTCTGAGTCTCCCACTTAGGGAGGGAGGTCAGGTGCTGGTGTGCCTGTGCACCCAGGTGGTGACTTTCCGCCTTCAGGTCTTGCAGCGATACCTTTAAATTGAGTCCCCTCCGAGATGGTGTGCCCTGGCGAGGTGTTTCTTCCGCTAGGTGAACGGCCTGAATTATGACGTGCAGCACCTGCTCGTAGACCTGAGGGGCCTTCGGGGCTATCAGGACCTGATCAAAGCCTGGAACATGGTCGCCTCGTGACGCAGCACTCCCCTGTCAGGAGTTGCGACTATTGTCAGTGAGCCGCTGCTCAGGAATCTGCACCTCTGCCACTTTTGGTGGCTGGTGGAGAGGAAGACTGTGGCTGCTGGGGTGACCAGGATCAGGGATGTGCTGGGTGGTGGAGGAGTGGGCTGGATGATTCCACAGGAGTTGACGCAACGTGCGTCGGTGGATGTCCGGCTCGAGGCCGATGCCATGCAAGACCTTAGGACGGCTGCGCTCAGCCCTGATGTCATATTGGGACTCAAGGTGGCGCAGGTGCGTGGTGGTCTTCCATCCAAGCCTACCCCTCTTCGGACGGAATACCACATTGGCCCCAAGGCCTGAGCCCTCCTTTGGGAGTCAGAGCCCTGCAACCTGAGGTGCCTTGTGGAAATGCCCTCTGTGCCCTTTAGCACAGCGCAGAGGGGTTTCCTGTATGGGCTGCTGCTGCACTCCCTTCACTTCCTTACCCTCACCCGCTGCCCTGACAAACCCTGGCGTGTCTTGTCGCCGTCCGGTGGCGGAGGTCCCCAGTGGGGGGCCCTCTATGGTGCTGTCCTCCCATTTTCCATCGGGAACCTGGGGTGGAGTGTGTTGCACGCAGCAGTCCCGTACAACTGAAGGATATGTCAGCTCACAGACTCCCAAGATACCTGAGCCTTTTGTAGTCTTGTGGAGTCCGTGGACCACACTTACATAGGTTGTTGTAGGCTGCACCCCCTTTTTAGTTATTTGAAGAACCTTTTGCTGTTGTTTTGTTTGCACTTCAGTCCCACGCTCCTGATCTACTGGCACCCGGTGCAGAGAGGGGCAGGGGAGGGAGGAGGACCTCCTTGTGAACCTGCTCCTGGGCCTGGCCAAGTTGGCCATTAACAGGTCCAGACAGCGGGTGATCGTGGGGGCCTCCTAGCCTGACTGTCTGCCCCTTTTCCGCAGATATGTTTGCGGCCGGGTGTCCCTGGAGAGGGAGCACGCTGTGTCCGTGGGCACCGTCTAGGCCCTCCATGCTCGGTGGGCACCGCGGGGACTGAGGTGCTTTATTGACACCTTTAATCACATTTTGATTTAATGTTTGTAAGTTTCCTTTAAATTTTGTCTTTTGTTTTTGCAGTTTCCCTTTAAATTTTGCCTTTATTTTGTCCTTAATTTTGTTAATTTAGTTTATTTGGTTTTTGACCCAAAAATAGTTACATCTTCTTAACCTTCCTTTGCCTGCTGCTGCGTCTTGGTGCTTCCCTGACATCCACAGCGGAGTTGGAGGCAGCCTGCTGACTGCTACACCCTGTCTGTGATGACCTTGGCAGGCATCCTCTGGAGGGCCGAGACCTGGAAGCCCCTGGCCTGCTTTCGGGGTCCTGATGTGTGGCAGCGGCACCCTCCTCGGCCTGTGGAGCTGTAGCTGCTGGGGCCACAGAAAGAGGGGATCCAGATGGGCCGGACATTCCTGGACTCACCTGGGTGGATGGCTCCAGGGGGTACGCCTACTGATCTTTCTCCCTACGGGTGCCTGAGGGCCCCTGACTGACTCCTTGAGGAGAAGGGGAAGCTGGAGTGAGATTGAGCTGCCCCGCACCCCTCTCACGTTGACACTGTTGGAGGCCAACTATGGTGTCAGTGATGGAGTTCAGCCTGCACAGCAGTGCAGGAGGGACGTCCTGGACCAAGGTCTCCATGGCGGCTGCCATCCTACCAATGGTTGATGCAATGGCATGGTGGTGCTATCACCTCAGACTGAAGGCCAACAGGACCCTCCATCATGATTTGCAATCTAAGGAGTGCAGTGGACATCCCTTCTTGATGTTCCCGAGCTTGCCTCTGCAGCTCTAGCAACTGTTGTTTTTTAATTCATTCACGGGATGTAGGCTTCACTGGCTGGGCAAGCATTTATTGCCCATCCCTAGATGCCCTTGAGAAGGTGGTGGTGAACTGCCTTCTTGAACCACAATCCATAAAGCGTAGGTACACCCACAGTGCTATTAGGAAGGGAGTTCCAGGATTTTGACCCAGTGACAGTGAAGGAACGGCAAATTATTTCCAAGTCAGGATTGTGAGTGACTTGGAGGGGAACTTCCAGGTGGCAGTGTTCCCATCTATCTGCTGCCCTTGTCCTTTTTGGTGGGTGTGGAAGGTGCTGTCTAAGGAGCCTTGTTGAATTCCTGCAGTGCATCTTGTAGATGGCACACACTGCTGCTATGGTGCGTCAGTGGTGAAGGGAGTGAATGCTTGTCGATGTGGTGCCATTCAAGCGGGCTGCTTTGTCCTGGATGGTGTCAAGCTTCTTGAGTATTGTGGGAGCTGCACTCATCCAGGCAAGTGGAGAGTATTTCATCACACTCCTGACTGTGCCTTGTAGATGGTGGACAGGCTTTGGAGAGTCAGGAGGTGAGTTACTCTTCTCAAGATTCCTAGCCCCTGCGCTGCTCTTGTAGCCACAGTATTTATATGGCAAGTCCAGTTCAGTTTCTGGTCAATGGTAAACCCCAGAATGTTGATAGTGTGGGATTCAGTGATGGTAATGCCATTGAACATCAAGGGGCGATGGTTGGATTCTCTCTCGTTGGGGATGGTCATTGCCTGACATTTGTGTGGCATGAATGTTACTTGCCACTTGTCAGCCCAAGCCTGGATATTGTCCAGGTCTTGCTGCATTGGGACATGGACTGATTCACTATCTAAGGAGTTGCGAATGGTGCTGAACATTGTGCAATTATCAGCGAACATTCCCACTTCTGACATTATGGTGGAAGGAAGGTCATTGATGAAGAACTGAAGATGGTTGGGCCGAGGACACTACCCTGAGGAACTCCTGCAGTGATGTCCTGGAGCTGAGACGATTGACCTCCAACAACCACAACTATCTTCCTTTGTGCTAGGTATGACTCCAACCAGCAGAGAGTTTTCCCTCTGATTCCCATTTTGCTAGGGCTCCTTGATGCCATACTCGGTCAAATGCTGCCTTGATGTCAAGGGCAGTCACTCTCACCTCACCTCTGGAGTTCAGCACTTTTGTCCATGTTTGAACCAATGCTGCAATGAGGTCAGGAGCTGAGTGTCTCTGGCGGAAACCAAACTGGGCGTCAGTGAATGTGTTATTGCTAAGCAAGTGCTGCTTGATAGCACTGTTGATGACCCCTTCCAATTCTTAACTGATGATTGTGAGTAGACAGATGAGGCAGCAATTAGCTGGGTTGGATTTGTCCTGCTTTTTGTGTACAGAACATAACTTGGCAATTGTCCACATAGCCAGGTAGATGCCAATGTTGTAGCTGTACTGGAACAGCTTGGCTAGGGATGCGGTAAGTTCTGGAGCACAAGGCTTCAGTACTATTGCCGGAATGTCGTCAGGCCTCATAGCCTTTGCAGTATCTATGCCTTCAGCCATTTCTGGATATCATGTGGAGTGAATTGAGTTGGCTGAAGACTGACATCTGTGATGCTGGGGACTTCCGGAGGAGACTGAGATGGATCATCCACTCGGCACTTCTGGCTGAAGATTGTAGCAAATGCTTCAGCCTTATCTTTTGCATTGATGGGCTGGGCTCCTCCATCATTGAGGATAGGGATATTTGTGGAGCCTCCTCCTCCCATGACTTGTTTAACTGTCCACCACCATTCATGACTGGATGTGGCAGGACTGCAGACTTTAGATCTGATCTGTTGGTTGTTGGATCACTTTAGCCCTGTCTATCACTTGCTGCTTCTGCTGTTTGGCACGCAAGTAGTCCTGTGTTATAGCTTCACCAGGTTGACACCTCATTTTTAGGTATGCCTGGTGCTGCTCCTGGCATGCCCTCCTGCACTCTTCATTGAACCAGGGTTGATTCCCTGGCTTGATGGTAATGGTACAGTGGAGGATATGTCAGACCATGAGGTTACAGATTGTGCTTGAGTACAATTCTGCTGCTGGTGATGACCCACAGCACCTCATGGATGCCCAGTCTTGATCTGTTCGAAATCTATCCCATTTAGAACAGTGGTGGTGCCACACAACACGATGGAGGGTATCCTCAATGTGAAGGTGGGGCTTCATCTCCACAATGACTGTGCGGTGATCACTCCTACTGATACTGTCATGGACAGGTGCATCTGTGGCAGACAGGTTAGTAAGGATGAGATCAAGTATGTTTTTCCCTCTTGTTAGTTCCCTCACCACCTGCCACAGACCCAGTCTAGCAGCTATGTCATTTAGGATTCGGCCTGGTCGGTCAGTAGCAGTGCCACCAAACCATTTTTGGTGTGAAGTTTCCCATCCAGAGTGCATTCTGCACCCTTGTCCCCCTCAGTGCTTCCTCCAATTGGTGTTCCACATGGAGGAGCACTTATTCATCAGCAGGAGGTTTCCTTCCGCATGTTTGGCCTGATGCCATGAAATTTCATGGGGTCTGGAGTCAACGTTGAGGACTCCCAAGGCAACTCCTTCCTGACTGTATACCACTGTGCCAGGGATGGTGGTGTCTGGGATATTATCTGTCAGGTATGATTTCATAAGGATGACTATGTCAGGCTGTTGCTTGACTAGTCTGTGAGACAGCTCTCCCAATTTTGGCACTAGCCCCCAGATGTTAGTAAGGAGGACTTTGCAGGGTCAACAGAGCTGAGATTGACATTGTCTAGGTTGATCCCAGGTGGTCCATCCTGTTATTTCCTTTTTTGTGACTTTAGTGGTTCTTTACAACTGAGTGGCTTGTTAGGCTATTTCATGTGTTGGCCAGACCAGGTAAGGGCAACAGATTTCCTTCCCTAAAGGGGGCATTAGTGAGCCAGGTGGGTTTTATATAACAATCCACAATGGTTTCATCATCAGACTTTTAATTCCAGCTTTTTTACTGAATTCAAATTCCATCATCTGCCGTGACAGGATTTGAACCCAGGTCTCTGGAGCATTAGCTTTGGTGTCCAGATTATTAGTCCAGTGACAATACCACTACGCCATCGCCTCCCCCAGACTCCTACAGCTACTATGACATAACTGATTCCATAGGCTCATCATCTGACTTGGATTCAGCAAATTTCTGGCCTCCAGCAGTCCTCCAAGTACCAGGTACCTGGGAAGTCCCTTCTGCCGCCTTCTATGAATCAGACTCTGCTGGAAACTAGGCACCTAGAGCGGAAATGTCCGGTCCCATTGGCAGTGGGCGTCATGGCAGACATGAGCGGACAATATGGTGAGAAGGCCAAAAATCAGTTTTATGCCATCGTGACAGCAGTTTGAGATCGTCCCCTCTAACCATCAATGGCGGACTGCACGCTGGGAACCTACTTTCAGTACTTCAGCATCTCATTACACGTCCTGCTCACCAGAATCACCCCCCACTCTGGATCTTCCAGGCAATCACACTGACGTGTTGCACAACTATACATAAGCGACCTGCATCTAGTGAGCTGCACTTTTCTCAGGTAGGTTTGTTTGCCTACCTTGCTTTGGGAAGCACTCACATCAGCACTAGCACCAGGCTTCACAGGCAGCACCACATCACTTTTGGGGGGCTCACAGGCAGGTGTCTACCTACCAGATCACCTGTAAGCCGGGGGTGTGTTTTCAATGGCTGCAGGTCTAGGGCTTGCCTGGGGAAGGAGAAGAAATGGCCTCAGGCAAGGCAAGAGGCTGCAGGGCAAGGGTTGCACTGGGTAAGGGGGTGTATCCCAAGGTGTGTGTGGGGGAGCACATGTTGATCTGTGCAAGTAGCCTCAAGATGGTGAGGGCTGAGGAGGCAGTCTCCAGAGGAGATGAGGCCAGATGGAGATGTGAGGGTATGTGTGAGAGAGTGAGTGGTCATGCCCCTTGAGTTGGGAGTGAGATGCCAATGAGTATGTGATGGCCTTGTGAGTGTGCGAGTTTAGAGTGAAGGGATGGTTGTCTTACCCTGGCAGCACGGATGAGATCATACATCCCCTTCCTGCACTGGATGGCCAACCTCTTTTGTGCAGTGTTGGCACTGGCCACCACTGCCAACCCCTCCCAAGCTGGAGAGGTGAGTTTGCTGGATCTCCTGCAGCCAGAGTGGGGGTGGAGGACATCACGGCGGGTCTCCAAAGGGCATTCCAGTGACGGGTCATTGAACTCTTCTTGGCTTTCACTAGAGCAGTCATGGGCTGCAAGCATTGAGATCTCTGCGTGCGGTTGCAGTTTAGATATGGCACCCTGAGTGAGCAAACTGTGAGGTAATGGTGTAGCGGGCAATTCAGAGGCTGTCCACCAGCAAGATGGTGTACTTCCTAGGCTGCATAATTAATGAGGCAGGAGGCGGATGATATGGCATGAAAACCCGCCATTGAGGCTGGTTGGTAAAACGTTGCTTTTCACGCTTGCTACTGCACTTAGTGCAAATCTGGGATGATTCTGCCCATAAAGTCAGCTGTACAGTTTATAACTGATATTGTCCACTTACGAAACTGTCTTCAGGCAATTAAATGAGAAAACAGCACAAAATAACCACAAAGTGCAAAGCCTTCTTTAACTTCCTCCAATGGGACAAACAAAGTGATGCTTTCAGGAAAATATGGGGATAATTTTTGGAAATTGGGACAATATGTAGAAGGAGGCAACAATATAGAAAGACAGGATGATCTGGCCTCCAGTTTTCTTCTGGACGGCAGCTAATACTAAACCTGTGAAATGTTGCTGTTTGTTCACTGTCACTGGGTCAGGAACTCCCTTCCTAACAGCACTGTGGGTGTAGCTACACCACATGGACTGCAGTGGTTCAAGAAGGCGGCTCACCACCACCTTCTCAAGGGCAATTAGGGATGGGAAACAAGTGCTGGCCTAGCCAACGACTGTTACATTCCATTAATGAATTTTTAAAAATGTCCCTCGCTCAGAAGGAAGATGAAAGCACTGCACACCAGGTAATCATTCAGCAGAGACCTGGCGAAGTAGCATTAACTTTTACCCTTTGTTTATTAAGAATATTGGAGGGAAATTTTGGGTGCAGAGGCAATGGATGAAGTGAAGAAAGGGATTTAAATAGCATGGCATCTGGAAGTTACTAATCAAATAATAACAGGAAACAGTTGTTAACTATGCTCATAAAGCCATTGAATGCCTACCCAGCAATAGAATGAATGAATTTCAGCTAATTCAGTGCCTATCACTGAGACGCCTTTCCCCACATTTTTTTAGCTGGGTACAAAATTATAATATGGAGAGTAACTGCAATCTTTTCCTTTGCAAACATTTAATGATTAAAAGATAACTGATATGACAACATGTTACACAACATTTTCCTTTATAACATGGGCCCAAGAATCACTATCAGCTGTGTGAGAAAAAAGCTTCATGATATGTCACAACTTTTCCAAGAAGTTGCACTACTAGTGTGCACATCTTTAATCTTTGACTTCCTGTTTTGTTTTCTGGAAACTGTTCCACCCTAAACACTGGGCTTTACTGGTAGCAGCCAGAATGCCATTTCGATGTACCACTCTCACTGTACTCCAGTGACCCGCAAGCTCTCTGAGCCAATTTTAAAGCAGTGCAGTGGAAAATAAAAAGTTGTATCTTTCATAATGTTTGTGGAGATGAGGACCAGACTGCACCAATGTTGTTCTTGTGCCATTTGTTTCCATTAGTAGTAGACATCGTGCTCAGGAAATTACACTGCAAGAACCATAGCAGTGCAGTCTGAAAAAAATCACTTTAACTGGCAATGTACCAATCTGTTAAAATGATAATCTGTATCATGTGGAGTATGCCACTTTATTCAGTGCGCAAAATTAAAGTTACGCTGAGAGGTTAGGTTCATAAGGTGTTTCAGCTTTAATGTGATAATGAAGTGAAAACACATACAAACTTGTAAATACACAAAATTATGAGAATTGACATCTCAAACAAGGTACAACCTCAGATACCATGGACCCAATGGTGTCAAGATGTTGCCATCTACATGCTTGTGCCTTGTGAAACTTTTTCAGCCTTAACTTTGTGAATAGGCAGCAATAATGTTTATATTTTCCCAAGGAAGGAACATGATGAGCCAACTCTTCCAGTGTCAGCAATCAGTTGGACAACCATTACAGTTAGTGCTCACCTGAATCTTGATCAACATCTACTCCAGCAGCACTTCCATCCACTTCCTGCCTCAGAGCAGGAACTTCTTACAGGCTCTCATTTAATACTGCGCCCAAGATATGTTAACCGCACAGGGCCCGCCTCCACATTTGTACTGTTTCTGGAGTCAGCGGGTCTGACTCCTTCCTGCACCCACCCCTCTGGAGTGAAAATCTGGACATTTGGGAAAATTGCTCCTGAGATGAGTTCGGGAAGTCAAGAAATTTCCCAACTCCACACAACCACCTTGGGAGCAAAAATACGGACCTCCCTTTCTCAATTTTTTGACCATTGAAATACTTCTATGGTTATAAATATAGTTTTACATTTCATGCATTAAATCAGCTTTGCTGATCTTGCCAATCTATCAAACAATGACTCCCTGCTATTTGAAATGTTCTGACTGGGAGTCTCTTAATTTAATAGTCTATTTGCTTTTATTGGGGTTGAGCTTTATTTTAGCTACTGCGTCATTAAAATGAAATTTATACTGAAAATTGTATTTACTTCTTCGTGCCATAAATGTCCCAATACAATACACATTTTTAAAAATTCAGGGACTGATCAAATTATAATCTTTGAGAGATTTATGGGTATACCACAGCGCATATAAATATAACATATAGATTATTATAAATCCTTAAACGTTGTACTTTTATAATTAGTAAACATAGATTAGGCCACAGGAACATTGTACCTACTAAACTCCTACCTCAGGAGAGAAGTATGGTCCACAGTATGTCTTTTATTAAATGAAATTACATGACCTAAAAAATGTTATCAAGTATTAATGTGGAGAGCCACAGATTTGCATTAATCCTCCTGCATTTATTTTTGATCTGTTATGACATGGAAGATGATGTGTGCCAGGTGGACCAAATCCATAAGGGAAACTTGGTCACGCTATCATAACAGCTTTGCAATTTGTATTTATTACGAGAAGATGTATGCACTGAATTCTGAAGTAATGAGTCCACCAAGAACTTTAGAGATCTTAAAAATTAAATTAAAATATTTATTAACAAAATGAAAGATTTCACATACATAAAACTACAAATTACTTACTACTATAAAAACTCCTAAAATTCCAAGTTGCACACCCCCTTTAAGGCAACAGTCTAAAATAGATTTTAGATTTAAACAGAACCAGCAAGTTAACACAGTCCCCACCTAATAATGAAATTCCAAATGGCTTCCCTAACTTCAATTACTTAACATAGCAGACTTATGCACAAATGCCTGGAGGCCTCTTGAAGACTGTTTCACACACTTCTGTTAGATCTTACATGGTGCTCTCCTTAAATAGCCTTTCATTCTCCTTTATATTTGTTTCTCTCTCTTTAATACGTAAATTCTATTGTTTTATATGTCTTTGAAACTGTATCTTCCTCATAATATAAAAATGTTCATGTTGCCAATATTGTCAGTAACCTTTGGGAAAAATAAACACACTCCTTAGCCTTGCTTATCTGGCGAGTTGTAAACAGACTAATATCCCTTTGAAATCCAAACAATCCCTTCATTTATCTAAAAAAAATGCAAATTCCCTTCACACCTTACATGCTAAGCCAGTACCCATGTTTACTCATTAGCATCTCAAGCACATTTCTACACCTAGCTTCTTTTGATGATTTCAAGCTTGAAGTCTACTTTATTCCAAATGTAATTAAATCACGAGTCAGAGCCATCTATATTTACATCCATAAACCAACTTCACAATAAACCAGAAAAATATTATGAAAATTATTACACTTTCAACACAGCTACTCATTATTATTAAAAAATGCAGTAAAGTTATATGATATATTCAGAGAACTGCATTGTTAGGGAACTCATTACTTGCTGTTCAAATAAAATATCTAATTCCAGAATACTTATTTTATGATGCCACGCTATTCCTAAGGGTGGTCCTCCTGCTGGCCTCATTAAGCATTTGTATTGAGTGCTGCACCCGGTGTCATAAAAGTAAGTATGGTGACAGCTGCAGAGAGGAATCTTCAGCTGAAGGAAAAGAAGGACATTTCATAAGGTTTGATGCAAAAGACACTATTGTAAACGCAGATGCAACAGAGTTGGAGAAAGTAAGAGAATGGGATGGAGTCTTTGACAGGTTGGGAAGAAACATTGCCCCAAGTAACTATGGGATTTGATGTGATTGTAATAGATATAAGCGTAAAGCCCATTACCAAATATGAAGAGAGGAGACAAGAGCAGAAGAGAAGAGTCAGAGATGGACCTTGTGAAGTTGGCGGATGGGTAAAAATTGGAAAAATGCTTAAAGAAATTTTCAGGATCAAAGCAAAAAACAAAGTAGCACACCAATGTAGTCACCAAACAAATGTGTCATGATCACCTAGTTTCATGGTTTATATTTAATAATTTAGAGGTAACTTTTAGTTTTGGGAAGATTAAATTTGTACAGGCAAGACAATAAAAATTCTGGACTTAAGAAATTGCCAGACCACCTCAAGTAACGGCAGTTCAAAGGGTAACCTACGTTTATTTAACAAGGCCCAGGTTGGAAGTGAGAGAACTTTAACAATGGATGACCTATTTCTGAGCTTAGTAGGGACAGGAAATCTGACAGTTGTTTCAATAAGAGATTTTAATTATTCATGTGGTTCCAAATCAAAGAAGTTAAAAGCATCTATTTAAACAAGGGGGTTTCTTGGTTTGAAAAAAGGGCCATTAACACCATTAGAGATATCAATTATCCATGCAGGCTTCAGGATCAAAGGGTTGTTTTGAGGTAAAAGATAATTAGTTTAAATTGTTGTTTGGAACATCCCAGGCATGCCAGGTTGCCATGGAGATAGGTTGCAGGGGACTGTTTTTTGTGTGGGGCGTATCTGCATGTTTTTCTCACAGAGAAAAACAGTTCGACTTGGAGAAGCCAGCAGGTTTTGAACTTTGAGCTGGGAGCAATCAATTTGGATGTAAGCCCTGAGTTCAGAAGACAAGGAAAAAGAATTTGCCAAAAACTGTGGAATAGCTGTGGACCAGGGGAATAGAAACCAGGGGTGTTTCTAATTTTCTGTTACAGTTATTGCACAGGAATTGGGAGTGAAGCTCAGACTTGAGCTCTAAAGTCCCAGACCTTACAAGGCAGCTGTGGAAAGTTTGGAGTTGGTCCCAAGAAAGTGAATAATCTTCAAGGACCTGATAGGTAGCCAGAGCCTTTCTGGGAAAGTCATAGCAGAAAGAGAATGTTCAGTTGCGGATCTTAATCTAAAGCGTATGTAGTTGTTTTTGTTTGTCCTGTTCAGTGTAAGGTATAAGTAATCACCTAAGACTGTTTATTCAGTAATGTTTGCTTTACTTGGTTCTTGTGTAGTAAAATTCATTTGTTTAAAAATGTGGAATCTTGTAGTTTCATTCTTTCAGTAAATAACAGGATTTTAAATTTCTCTTTAAAAGTTAACAATCTATGGGGATCGTAACAAACAAAGGAGAACAAGTAATGAGCTGGATTAGGACATGGCATAAAGAGTGTTAAACATATTCTATAAAGCAAGGCATGGCTGGCACCAATGTGGATTCCATAATGACACCTTTTATCTGGAAAGGAAAGAAATTTATATAGTACAATTCATGGCATCAGAACACCCCAAAACACTTTACAGCCAGTGATGTACTTTTGAACTATAGTCACTGTTATAATGTAGGCAAATATAGCGGTAAATTTGTACACAGCAGGCTCCCACAAACAGTAATAAGATAAGCTCTAAGAGAATCAATTTTTTTAGTGATACTATGATCTTCTGCATTCACCTGAGAGGGCAATATGGCCTTATAGAGATCATTCTGCATTATGCGCTCAACTCTCAGAAACTGGGGGCGGAATGTTCTGTTCCAGAGACTAAGCATGGTGGTGAGTGGGATTAGCGGCAAGTTACCTTCTAATTGGCAGGTCGGAAAATCACTTCCGATTTTATGCTTGGAAGCTTATTCATTTTGCATCGATACGTAACTGTCCAAATCAAATGCAAAAAATAGCCACCCACTGAGTCCAAGTCAAATGATGAGCCTCTGTAAGTGGCCATTGCAAACATGCTGGAGATGCACAGACAGGCAACAGAACATCATGGAGAGTTGCGAGAGCCAATCAACAGATTAGAGCGAAGGATAGAGGAGTCCGTCCGCATCCTGTCTGATGTCATGGTTCCGACATGCGAGTGCTTTGAGGTCTCTATGGGAAGGGTGGCAGCCGCCTTGGTGACCTCGGTCCAGCAGATTCTGCCGCATTTGTGCTTGGGCCTTCACCCTATGATAGGCATTGGTGGGATCCATCAGTGGCTAGATGAGAGGGAGGCAGGGCACCTCGACCTCACTCCCAGTTCCCTTTCTCTTCAAGGAGTCAGGCAGGGATCCTCGGGCACCGACAGGGAGGAGGACCAGCAGCTGGACATCCCTGGCCACCTACTCAGGTGACTCCGCAAGTGTTCAGCCGGTCCCAATCCCCTCTGCTGTGATCCCATCAACTCCAGCTTCACGGGCTGAGGAAGGTGTGCTTGCCTCACAGCTGAAGACCCAAAGCAGGCCGGAACTGTCCAGGCCTCAGCCCTCCAGAGGATGCCTGCCAACATCATCAAAGGGCATAGCAGTGAGCAGGCTGCCTCCACCTCTGCTGTGGATGTCAGGTGTTCACCTAGTTGTAGCAGTAGGTTTCGAACGATTAAGAAACCTTGATATCACTTCCAAGTCACGGATGTTCACTCACTGTTTATAACATGTAGCTTTGTAAATACATTTGCTGTTCATGACAATGGTCTTGTCATCTGAATGTATCATGCATACACATCTATGTGGTCACTTATTGCGAGGGTGACCCAAGCTCCCACTCTGTGATCGCCTCCCTGTTTAAGCCTCACATTCATGTGATGTCTAGCTGACTCATGTTAGTCAATCGCCCCTTGTCTAACTTCAGGGAGATGTGTCAACCTCTTTATTGAAAGTGACTGCAAATTGTGACAGGAAGTGATAGTCATCAAAAGACACCATAGCGTTATGCATGCTTCATTGCATTGGAGGGTTACCACTCATGTTTCATCATCAAATAGCTGTTTTCATTGTTTGTGCCAAAGCACAAGACCTGCAGCCATGATGGTCTCTCCAGCCATGTGCACATCTCTGTGCCAGCAAGAAGGGTCTCATTCAGGAGGCCACGACTGCATTAAGTCCAGTTGATGCAGGCTTTGCACTAGAGTGTTGCCTTTCACTTCCCAGAGCGGCTAAATACACCTTAGTGCCTGGTGAAACATGAGGGTTGGAGGTCCAAGGCCCAGTGCTGACCTTGCCTCGATGTTAGTGCTTACAAAGACCTTTCAGGTCACTGGCATGTCACTAAGGGACAGAAGAAATGCACTTGGATACCCTTGCCTGCACTTTACTCCTCTGGAACCTTGTGGCTATGAGTGTGTCACGGGCACATCTTCTGTGTCTGGCAGTTTTGATCAAATCCTCACGTGGAAGCTCTCCATCATCGTCCTCTTCAGGTTCCTGCCCTTCCAGATCTTCATCATCCAAGGAGTTCTCAGCCTCCCCAATGTCTCCTTTTGGAGCGCCAGGTTGTGCAGGGCGCAATAGACCACAATGATGTGGGACACCCTCTCTGGAGAGTACTGCAGAGCCCCACCTGAGTGGTCCAAGCATCGGAAATGCAACTTCAGGATACCAATGGTCTGTTCTATGATGGATCTTGTAGAACCATGTGTCACATTATATCTCTCCTCCAAGGCACTTTGAGGACGATGCACAGGTGTCATGAGCCATTGTGTCAGTGGGAAGCCCTAATCACCAAGCAGCCCGCCCTGTAAATGCCACGGCATATCTGAGGCACCTGGGAGTGTCTCAGGATGTAGGAGCCATGGACACTCCCAGGGTACCTGGCACAAACATGCATGATGTGCTTCTGATGGTCACAACACCAGCTGAACATTTAGGGAGTGGAACCCTTTCCTGTTAATGAACATCAGGGGCTGCTGTCTCGGAGCTCTCAAAGCCACATGTGTGCAATCGATCACACCCTGTACTCCAGGGAAGCCAGGGATTTCTACGAAATCCAGAAATCTGGCAGCCTGACTAGCTTCATCCAGTGTGAACTTCACATAATGATGAGCCTTACTGTAGAGGGGACCTGACACCTCCCTGATGCATTTAGATGTTGAGGACTGAAAGATGCTACTTATGTTTCCTGTAGATCCCTGGAACAACCCACTGGTAAAAAAATTGAATGTGACGGTAACCTTCAGGGGCACTGGCAGGGGATGTCCTCCCAGTCCATGTCGTGTTAGATCCTCCCATAGAATGTGGCAGATATGAGCACCACACCTCTTGACAAGTGTAGTCGTGCGCGGCAATGTCTCTCACTCATTTACAGAAAGGAACGACGTCTTCAGTAGACCCTTAGTCATGCAAGTTACCTCCATGGGATGGGTCTGATCTCCTCAGCCTCTGGGTCTTGCTGGGACTCCCCTGGTCCATGGTCCTCAGGCCGGGCCTCTTCTCAAAGCTGTGCTGGGTGGCACCGGGCCCTTCTCCTCTTCATTCAGATCACTGCCATCAAGAAGGCAGCATTGAGCACAGGCTTCATTATTCAATCTTCCTTCTCTCTGTGGACAGACAGGTCCAACAGATTAATGAGTAAGGGGCAACCATAGTAGATCACCCAACCACTACCAGAAAGCCACTGTCATGCCCTAGAGCTGGGTCTGTGCTATTCGCCTTTCCCTGATCCAGCGCTACCTCACAGATCTAGGTGACCAAGATGCCACCCCAGCTACTTGACATCTTAATCTCAGAGAAGTTGGAAGAGGCTTGAGCGCATCCAGGATGTTCAACCTTACCTAATGCACCCCTAATATGTCTGATCTGGTAAACTGATTATGCCTAACCTGCACTTTTGGAATGACTGAATGCCCTTTGGCCCATCAGCCATGCCAATTGAAAAAGGCACTTTAGAGGCTTTCATTTGTCATCTTGCAGATATCCAGCAGCTGTGCTTCCTTAATGGTTGGCTGCATCTTCCATTCTCACATTCCTCTCAATTTCCCACTGGCATGGCACATAATTGGAAGGGGGAACATGATTCCAGCAAGTTGTGTTTTTAATGAGCATTCATGAATGCCATGCAAATTGTATTCCCAATATGGATCAGTGGGAAAGCCAACCTGCCTTCACCCCATCATGAAAGTGGCGAGGGGAAAATTGCGACTTGTTTTCCACGGGCGGGAATCCAACTTTTGGCCTCACTCCAAATGTTCCGCTCACGCCCGCCACGAAACCTGCCACTGGCGGGAACAGAAAATTCCGCCCTGGGCTTGAATGCATGACCTTTCACTTAGAGACCTGTGAGCTATTATTGAGACAAGCCTGACGGCTGACATATAGATGAAGTAAGCAGAGTTAAAAATCAATTGTTCAGGATAAGAACAATTAGGTGGAAGAGGAGAACGGCTGTGGTGTCTGGAAGTTCATTGGGCCGCAGTTCAAAACATCGCTATTGAGGATGAAAGTACAGAAGGACAATATGTTCATAGTGAACAGAAGACAATTGGAACCAGAGAATCTAAAGTTGTGGCATTGACGTACTAGATAAGAGGAGTCTTATATCTGGGTGGGTAGAGAGTGTTCAAGTAATGGGGCAAGGCTGGGTAAAGAAAATTGCCAAGCTAAGAGGAAATTAGCTCAGTGGGACAGGAACAGGCTAAAACAATTAGCCTATCAGGACAGTTCAATTTGTACATTTTAACAAAGTAAGAAAATTCTGCTGAAGTACCTCAAATCCTCCTTTTCCAATTTGTTTGGACAATATTTCTGAATTAAAGACAGTTTTGCTAATTCTCAGGAAGTTTGTATGCATTTTTCCACCATGATTATGAAAGGTTGACCCTGAAGATCCCAACACTTCTGTGAATCCCCCCTCCTCCCAATTGCCTCAAGCTCTGATCTTGTCTAAGAATCATAGACATTTACCACACAAAAGAAGGCCATTCGACCCATCATGTCTGGCTGAAGGAGAGTTATCTAGCAAAATCCAACTTTCCAGCTCTTGGTCCAAAGCCTTGTAGATAATGGCACGTTAACTGCATTTCCAAATAATTCACATTGCAGGTTCAGCAGGAGAAAACCTACTTTGCATGGGCCAGCAGTGCTCCTACTACCATGGGTGCATGTCCAGAGCCTGTTTAGGCCATACAGTCCAAAATCATTGGGTGAGAGGTGGGTTGCCAGGGTGCTTATTCCACTATGACTCCAGCCATCAATCCTCACTGTCTTGTGCAAGGTTGATGACCTGGATCTACATTGTTTTTTAAGTCCTTTTCTCACTTCAGGTATTGAGGTTGCTCTCCTTGTCTGGACTTCCCACTCCCACCTTGGAACCACTTAGACCAACCTGGAGATCAATACACCTCACCTCGTTTGGGTTATCCACTTGCATTCCGTCACTTGTCCCCAACTGAGCTAGGGAAGTGGGAATTCCTAGTGTAGAGAGTCCCTGCCAACCCCTCTGTCCACAGCTCTCCCCCTTTGGTTTGCCTTACAAGAAGTGGAGAGAAGTTCTACCCTTACAAAGCTGGCCAGAAAGGCCTAGAAACTGCAGAGATCTGGTGCAATTGGGTTCCTGGCATTTTCTGGTGGGTCCCCCCAGAGTCACGGCGAGAGGCCTGCAGAACTCTCATGGATTGAGCATGAATTTCATTAGTGGCATTATGTGAGCCTTGTGCCCTCCTAGAGGTGCGCTCCGTGCCATCAGTTGCTTGAGAAGGGCACCTGTATGGGCATCGCCTACCAGCTGATGTGATATTAGTCTTCCCAATTTGAACCGCACAGGAACAGGCAACAAATCCCCAATAGCCCTCCATAGAGCAAGCACTGAACTGCAAAATGAACCCTGCAACAATACAGCTTAAAGAGAAAGACACCCAACTTGCAAGTAAGGTGATTTTTAAAAACCTCTGCTATTTCAAAGTCTCTGGAGAGTTTCTGGTGGTGTTGCGGTGAGTTCCTGCAATTGACATGGGTGTTGCTGCATCCTCACAGGGAGGCATAGGAGTTGGTGACCTGTCCTCACAAAGACTGGAATAGGTATAGGGGCAGCAGTGGTAGTGCCTCTGGATCTGCAACATGAATAGAGATGGGGCTGAGTCTGCAGAAAGGGCAAGCTCCACACCATGCTCTTTGCCATGTCGTAGCCAAACACCTCTTTGATCTTCAGCAGTGACAGGAGACCATCTGGCACGCCTGCCAATGCACTCCAGAACCTCAGCGTGCTCCTTCAATGGTGTCCTGCCACCCCATCTAGGTCCTCATCTGAACCTTCTGAAGCTGAACTTGTCTGCCACCTCACCTTCTATGAACCTGGCAAGCAAATCATCTTTTACACATGGCCTGGTCGCAGCCCACTCCCTCCTGGATGATTCACCACGTGTAGATCTCAACTCCACACCCACTTCCAGGGAAATGCAGTTCCATTGCCTGAGCTGGTGTCAATGAGTGTGAGATCAGGTAATCGGGTCTTTTCATAAGCGCTGAGGCATTGCTCCCTCTCTTCCTCTTTGGGCTGCTGTGACTGAGCAGGTGGCAGTCCTTGGGTGTCTGAAAGAAAAAAATCCAAAGTGGAAGGTTGGGGTGAGAGAAGGAGCTGGGTTGGGAAGCAAGAGTTCCATAGTCACACCATCTGCATCTGCTGATTATGCTGGATAGCAGGATGAGGATGAGCTGGGAGTTGAGAAGGGGTATAAGTTAGGAACAAACTGTCATCCGGACACCAGGTGCTAGGAGCCCCATCACAGCCTAGCCCATGATGCATGGAACCACTTGCTCCAAAGGACTCAGGAGATTCATGTGTTCTTGTCCTCCTGCCAGTTCTGCTCTGCTCCCTTCTATTGTGTGTCACCCTGTCCTGCAAGAGAAAGGACAGAATAGCAATGATTGTATAGCATTGTGTGCATTGGTGGGTGTGCAAGGGTAAAGTGGAGCATCGGAATGAGCCCTGAGTGTTGTTGTTAGGCCACAGCTGGAGTACCGTGTCTCGTTCTGGTCATTGCACTATAGGAAAGATGTGATAGCACAAGGGTGTAAAGAAGAGATTTACGAGGATATTGCCAGGATTGGAGAATTTCAGCTGTGAAGAAAGATTGGATAGGCTTGGGTTGCTTTCTTTGGAACAGAGGAGGCTGAGGGGAGATCTAACTGAAGTGTATAAAATTATGAAGGATCTGAATAGAGTGGATAGGAAGGACCTGTGCCCCTTGGTTGAGGGGTCCACAACAGGGGACATAAATCTAAGGGATTTAGAGGGGATTTGACGGGAATCTTTTCATCTCATGGGTGGTGGATATCTGGAATTCAGATCTAAACAGGTGTAAAGGCGGAAACCCTCATAACTTAAAAAGTACTTGAATATGAACTTGTAGGTTATGGCACTTTAAGACAACAAACAAAGAGCTGGAAAGTGGGATTAAGTTGGATGGCACAATGGCGGCTAGCATGGGCATGATAGGCCAAATGGCCTCCTTCCGTGCTGTTAATCTCTATTATTTTATGGTCCTTGAGGATCTTCTGCACCCCGTTCCACCTATAGAAACATGGGCCAGGGTGTTATGGGGCAGCGGTGGCCTGTCCACCGGCCAGAAAGTTGGGGGCAACCTCACCTCAGCTGGCCAGGTGGCAGTGCTTGGGTGTCTGAAAGCAAAAAATCCAAAGTGGAAGGTTTGGGTGAGGGAAGGGGCTGGGTTGGAAAGCAAAAGGTCCGTGGTCACACCATCTGTGCTTACTGATTATGCTGATTATGCGGCATGGTTATGGCAGCCATGACTCAATTTTATCTGCAGCAAGCAATTAACACCCTGGCCTCATAGACCCTGTTCTTCTAAGTGACAATGTCCCGCCCCCAAGATCTGCTGGACAATCGAAAAACTGGCAGCTCTTCAGTCCCAGCAGTGCCATTGGAATTGGGATTGGGATAGCCAGCATCAGAGAAGTAGGTCCCAGCTGGGAATTGTTGAGGGAAAGGGTGGGTATTTTATCATGGGCAAGATAGGGGGGCTACAGGAGCTACAGGTTGCCCAATCAGGAGATTACCCATCCTGAGTCCACAGGAAGGCAGCCAAGATATGCCTGGCAGAGGGCCCACCCAGCAGTGGTAAAATACTAGCGACAACAGGAAGAGGCCCTTCATTGGCTACTAAGGACCTTATTTGGCCTTTAGGTGGAAGGACCCATCTGTCACCTACCCGACCGCTGTTAAAATGCCAGAGGCGGCGTGAAAACGACATGCACATCACCCCACCCCCCATCCGATTTTTCACCCATCTCCCAACACTCCCTGAAGCCCTGTAAAATCCCAGCCATGATATCTCTCTTCCTGGCCACCTCTACCACTAATGCCTCCAGCATTCACCACCCTGGAACGCTTTCTCTACATTGGCGTTCCTCATTTTGCCAAGTGTTAAGCTACTGCAATATTATTCAATGCAGTTTCCCTTCAAGAAGAACAAGATGCATTTACGAACAGAAGGTTGGCTGCACCATTTGCTGTTCACACAACCCTGCTCGCCTCCTTGCACAGCACAGAGGCAATCAGTAACATGGTAGATACATGGTCCTATCCTACAATCGTGGTAGAAGTGGCAGTACCAAATTTATGTACTATCCACCTCCAACAAAACCGGTCTGGGCAGATCATGAATCAGGACTTCTGCATCTGAATGTCAGGATAAGCCAATTTCTACCCCATTGTGTTATGGGGACTTGGTCAGCGGACTTTGTATATTGATGGGGAGGCAATAGCATAGTGGTATTGCTGCTGGACTAATAATCCAAAAACCCAGCATAATGCTTTTGGGATCTGGGTTTGAATCCTGCTATGGCAGATGGCCAGATTCAAAAAAAACCTGGAATTAAAAGTCTAATGGTGACCATGAAACCATTGTCGATTGTTACAAAAACCCATCTGGTTCACTAATGTTCTTTAGGGAATGAAATCTGCTGGTCTGACCTACATGTGACTCCAGGCCCACAACAATGTGGCTAACTCTTAAATACTCTCGAAACAAGGGCAGTTAGGGATGGGCAATAAATGCTGGTCTAGCCAGTGATGTCTACATCCAATGAATTAAAAAGAACCCCTGAAAGAAACAATTTATTCCATTCAATTTTAGAGTCATTGCACTAGATTTTCATAAAGTCAGGGAGACCCCATGGAGGGGTGAAAGTGGCAGCCAGGACTCAATTCCAGGATTCTTGATCTCATTCCCAGGGTTTCTGATTATCACCAGTGCAGTTTAAGGGTGCGGGCTGGTGTAGGTCACAAGCCTGCATCCTGTACTCCCAATCTGGCTGGCTCCACTGTGGGGATAGGCATGTCCTAGTCCTCTGCAATTTTCATGGACTCAAGCCAGCTTTTAAAGGGCCCGTGGTTCACGGCTGCCAAGAACCATAATCTGGATGAGGGAACTTTCTGAAAGGTAAGTTCAAATTGTCTTACCCATGCCACCCAAGCCAAGCTATGCTCCACCTCCCACACCCCCATGGTCCCTCATACCATCCATGCCAAGCTATGCTCCACCTCCCACACCCCCATGACCCCTCATACTGTCCATGCTAAGATATGGAACTTCACGCCCATTTACCCACTATACAATCTGTATAGAACCAATTAACCCTATATTGACAATAGGATATGGGGAAAAAAACTTTAAACAAACAGGTATTCATTAATAAAAAATACTTTTATTACAGTCCAATAAAATAATCCAGACCGTATTAAGTATCAATAGCAGAAACTGCAAACACTTGAACCCTCTTCATCTTGTGTAAATAAAGATTGTGAAAATGAAAGAATAGATCAGAGATCAAGAGCTGTCAATCAAACAATGTATTCCCTGGAACGCAGCTAACTCAGCAGTTTAATAGATGTCTGTGCTCTCAGACAACGATACACAATGAATGCCCCCAACTATATTTCTCCCATGGTGGGGAAAATGGGCAGCTCATTTGCATATGGGCTAATTGAGGACCCTGATTGGCCAATTAATGGCCACTAAATGGCCCCATTCTGCCGCCAATGGGATTTTTCTGCAGCACTGCATACCCACTTGCGGCTGGGTCGATGGAGACCTCCAGTTCAGGCATCCTGTTTCTATCAGATGCCTACCTCCAGGGTATTGCTCCCCCCAACATTCCCCTCCCCACTCTCTGTCGATCTCGGCCTCCACCCGCCTTGCTGGGACCTTTCAACCTGGCCCCAATGAGATTCTAGACTGACCTGAAAGTCCAGGCTCTATCAGCGTCTCCCTATCGGCACTGCATGCAGTCCTAGCAGTGGCCACCACTTCCAGTGATGCTACAGGAACCAGAGAGCTGTCAGCCATTAGATTGGCCAGCAGCTCTTGGAGTTGAGACTTTCTGTCCAATGGGGGAAGAGGCACAACCTCAAGCCAATTAAAGACTTGATGGCCATTAAATGGTTGTGCGTGAGCTGGTCAAGTGCAGGTGGGCTCACTTCTGACCCTTACCGTGGGTGCTGCATCCTATGAGTCAATGGCCACAAAATTCAGCCCCATAGCAAATGTAGTTTCAGCACTACAGGTGCCATTTTGGTATCAAAATAGTGTTCGCTTTACATGCATACACTTCTGGTACAACCTGCATCGGGCACCATTTTGGGAAAGGCGTTAGCACAGGTGTGAGGAACGTTTTCTGGAAGCACGCAGAGTAGGCAGATTATTACATCAGTCAGCATGCAATACAGATTTTTATGCTAACACTGACATTTTCAACCTTGCACATTTAATGCCCCCTCTTAAATACTCACAGCTGAACTTGCAATCAGCAAAAGGAAAGCCTCCCCACGAGCGCTATGTAAAGTGATCATCAAGAGCTTTCATGTTTCTACTAGTTCTGCTGAGTTTCTAGAAGGGCTGTGAGATTTCTACTGCTGTTTAAAGTTGGTAAATTCGACAGAAAGTGGCATTGCATATAATTCTGACTTCAAGGGTTCTGTTCAGACCCCTTGCTCCCAGTCATAGTGCAATAGTTCCCATTCCCCTTGGCCTGCAGCATGACAGGGAGATTAAGCAGAGGCAACGCAGTGGAGCACAAGCTGCTCACGGAAGGAAGAGGAGGATGGGAATGTGGGCTCTCAGCAGGAGGCCATATCCATGCGGGATCTTCAGGAAACATTTCTGTTACCTCAACCTCAGTGAGGAACAGTGTGTGCAACATTTCTGTTTTATGAAGGAAGTCTACTGAAATTGTTACAATCTACCACTCCTTGCAGACAGACCAGAGCAGGTTGAGGACAGTGCTGCCATTGGCTGTGAAGGTGACTGTTGCCAAGAGCTTCTTTCCATTTGGATCCTTCCAAGCTGGAGCGGATAACATCTCCAAAATCTGCCAGTTCCCATCCATGGATGTTGGGAGGTGACTAAAGTTCTTTGCGCCAGGAAACGGGAATATATTGTGTTCTCTCTAACCCAACATTCCTACTCTGTCCTAACATTCTAATTTGACCAATTTTGCTGTGCTCCAACATTGAGAGTTAGCAATTCTATCCTGCCCCAACATTGAGAGTTAGCAATTCTATCCTGCCCCAACATTGAGAGTTAGCAATTCTATCCTGCCCCAACATTGAGAATTAGCAACTCTATCCTGCCCCAATATTGAGAGTTAGCAAGTCTGTCCTGCCCCAATACTGAGAGTTAGCAAATCTACTTTGCCCCAACATTGAAAGTTTGCCACTCTAATCTGCCTATTGACAGTTAGCAACTCTACTCTGTCCCAACATTGAGAGTTAGCAAGTCTATTCTGCCCCAACATTGGGAGTTAACCAACCTTATAAAAGAACTTTTATTGAACCACTATGAAATTTTACATTTCTGGTATTAGCCACCCTTGCCGCCTTGCTAAATGAAATTAGTGCAAAAATGGCTACTGTTTTGTACTGTGAGCCCACATCCACTTGTTACCGATGATTAAAGCAATACTGACAAAAATCAAATTCAATGGTCTGTAGATACATTTTATTAAATATTCTTTCACGGGATGTGGTGTTAGAGAGGGGAAATTCCAGGATTTTGACCCAGCGACAGTGAAGGAACGGCGATATCTTTCCAAGTCAGGATGGTGAGTGGCTTGGAGGGGAACTTCCAGGTGGTGGTGTTCCCATGTGTCTGCTGCCCTTGTCCTTCTAGATGGTAGAGGTCACAGGTTTGGAAGGTGCTGCCTAAGGAGCCTTGGTGAGTTGCTGCTGTGCATCTTGTAGATTGCACACACTGCTGCTACTGTGCATCACTGGTGAAGGGAGTGGATGTTGAAGGTGGTGGATGGGTGCCAATCAAATGGGCTGCTTTGTCCTGGATGTCCAGCTTCTTGATGTTGTTGGAGCTACACTCATTCAGCAGGTGGACAGTATTTCATCACACAGCTGAGTCAGGAGGTGAGTTACTCGCCATAGGATGCCTAGCCTCTGACCTGCCCTTGCAGCCACAGTAATTATATGGCTAGTCCAGTTCAGTTTCTGGACAATGATGACCCCCAGCATGTGGATAGTGGGGTATTCAGCGATGGTAGTGCCATTGAAAGTCAAGGGGCGATGGTTAGATTCTCGTTTGTTGGAGATGGTCATTGCCTGGCACTTGTGCAGTGCAAGTGTTACTTGCTACTTATCAGCCGAAGCCTGAATGTTGTCCAGGTCTTGTTGCATCTGGGCATGGACTGCTTCAGTATCAGAGGAGGCGTGAATGGTGCTGGAAATTGTACAATCATCAGCAAACATCTCCATTTCTGACCTTATGACAGAGGGAAGGTCATTGGTGAAGCAGCTGAAGATCATTGGGTAGGACACTACCCTGAGGAACTCCTGCAATGACATCCTGTGACTGAGATGATTCACCTCCAACAACCATAACCATCTTCCTTTGTGCTAGACATGACTCTGACCACTGTGTTTTAATAATAGAAAAAATAAATGGATGTGGGATGATGCCTTTGCTATCTGAGTAGCAAAAATCGAGAATAACTTGTTTTTGCATAGCCCTCTGTGTTGTCTCTCAGAAATTAGCTGATGGCACAAGGACTAGGGGACACAGATTTAAGGGCTTGAACAAGATATGCAAGGGGAATATGAGGAAGAACTTTTTTATGCAGCAAGTGTTAATGACCTGGAACTTGCAGTCTTTGACAGTGGTGGAAGTGGAGGCAAAGAATGATTTCAAAAGGAAATTGGATGGGCACTTGAGGGAAATAAATTTGCAGGCCACAGGATAGAATGGGAGAATGAGGCTGACTGGATTGTTCTGCAGAGAGGTGGCATGAACCTGATGGGTTGAATGGCCTCCTTTTGTGTCCTTATAACTCTATAGCCAGAATTTTAAGGCCCCGTCATGGCAGGAACGGGACCGTAAAACGTTGCGCACCATTCTAAACTCCATTGTCTTCGATGGGACCGTAAAATCCCGCCAGCGTAAAATTCCACCCTATAAATGTCTCAAAATGCTTCTGAGAGCTGAAACACATATGTGTCATATTAGCACACTTAAAGGCATTTCTACTCATGGCTATGTGGCTTTTCGTCATAAATAGTCCCACCAGAGGTACAGCAATTACATTCAGTGTCAGGAATGGTTATCAGCGTTTGGCCAATGTTTACATTTTTTCACTTGCTCAGTGCAACACTTAGTTATGACAAGAGTTGTGAGAGCACCCTAGGGAGTGTCTTTCAAACTAAAGCCTTGCATGAGAGAGACTGGGCTTTCAGATTTTGGTTGAAGTTGCACCCTCAAACAATCTTTCTTTCAGCTGATTTGAACTTTGACTTTAGAGACCCAGGAAATTGAGAGAACCTCATGTATGAATAGGAATTTAGATTCGGATCATTAGAATTACATCCAGACTAAAATGCCAAATTTTAGCCATTCACCCTTAACACGTTCTTTTTAAATTAATGGAGCTTTTTTGTGAGTTTTCTCATAGTTTTAATAACTTAATTTAAGGAGACAAATCTACATGCTGTCTTAAAGCACATCCGGCAGCTCTTTGTGTAGAGACTGGTTAGATGATAAGATCAGGTCAAACAACAGGCATTTTAATGACATTATGGGGGAGATAATTTTTGTGAAAAAACAAGCTTTTAGTCTTTACATGCTGAAAGTTGGAAATGTCCTTTTGATTGAAGAGTTAATAATAGAAGATACAGCTCAAATATTTAAACTGTGGTGGGTGAATTTCCACAGGAGGAGTTCTCCCACTCATCCACTGCAACTTTGGTGGAAGTTTACACTCTTTTTACATGGCACTTCTGGTGAAAGCATGCTGGGTGAATGAGAGAAACATGATTGAAATCTCCCCCACCCCACTATTGTTAAACATTGCACTTAAAGGGAAACTGTCTTCACATATTTAGCATATTTCATACTTAATGTAACAATGCAAGTTGTGTTAAAATCTGCTGCCATATTTTATAGTGGAAGTGACACACAGCCCAACACCTTTCCACGAAAATAAGGTTTTTCTAAGTACTTTTTCATGAAGCTTGTGCTCTTTTAAAAATATATTTTTGAAAATGAAAATAGTGGCAGCAAATCATTGAAGTAGTGTATTATGATGCTTGCATTCATCATTTTGTAATACTTGATCAATGATCTTAAATTTCCATTCACTGGTGCCTCTTTATTGCAGTGTTTCATAACTTCCAAGCACATGGACATTGCTGGATTATTGGTTTAATTCATCAGAAGATGGTAAGAAGATTTGAAAGACTTATGATCCTTTGACAAGAAAGGTCTTGTAACAGGCCGTGAGTGGGATACCGTTAGGAATTATAAACTACTGATATTTATGATAAAAGATTGACAGGATTAAAGAGCTTCCATCTCTCTGACATCTACAGCTGCACTCTGCCTGAGGCAAACCATCTTCCTGACATGTTTCCACACAAAAAGTCCCTTTATAGGAATTAACAGAAGGTATTTATCTTCTAATGCTGCAATTTTTCTTCTAAAAGAAAATCAGTTGACCTACACATCAGCAGACAATTTGAGGGAAAAGTGAAAATATTTTCTTGGCTAGTTTCCATGAACTTCTATTTGTGTTTGTTTTTCTTCAGCTGTTTGAAATGAATGCTTACCTCGTTTTATTGTATCCACATGTGGAGAAGCCTGGAGCAGGACCTCATGTTGGGCTACCTAATACTTATGAAGATCAGAAGGTCTTGAGCAGAAATAGGCCCAGTGTGATCGTTTGGTGCAAGAATCTAGGCCATGGGTAAAGTTAGAAAAAAAACATTGAAACAATGGTCAGAATCGTCCCAGATTTGCACTAAGTTTGGTAGCGGGTGGGAAAAACGATATTTTACCCACCAGCCGCAATGGCGGTTTCTCAAGCCATATCATCCCAATCCTGCTGCATTAATTGTGCACCCCTGGGAAACACGCCGTTTCCTGGCGGGTGGGCTCTCATTCGCCTGCCATGCCATCACTTCGCTGCTTCATCACGCCGGATGCCACATTTAAAGTGCAGCCACACACACACACCTCTCAGTGCTTCCAGCCCAGAACTGCTGCAAAGAAGACATGGCCCCAAAAGGCAAAAAAAACTGCAGCCCCCTGGTTTAATGACATGTCCCTCGAGCGCCTTTTGGACACAGTGGAGGCCCGCTGTGACGTCCACTACCCCTGCTCTGGCCACAGGACAGGCAGCAGCATCACCAATCCAGCATGGGAGGCATTGGCAACGGTGGTTAGTGCCAATATCCTGTATAAGAGGACAGCTACCCAGTGCCTCAACTGGATGAAGGGTCTCATCCATTCTGCCAGGGTAAGTCATTCTTCTCAGCACTCTCATCTCACACACTCCCAAACCCATCACACATCCACAGGGATCTCACACCTCAAGGGACAACAACACTAACTCTCACACACACCCTCACATCTCCATCAGGCTCTTATACTCAGGAGCTCACATCCTCATCCTGTCCATGGCTCTGCTCACCACACAAACATTCCACGCAGTGCCATGTGTCCTGCTCACACTCTCTTCATCTGTTTTCATTCAGGAGAAGCTGGCTCACAACAGCAGGGAGAGGTCCCAGGCCGAGTGTGGAGTGGCCCACATTAGGCCCCTCACTCATTTTGAGGAGTGTGCCATATGCTGACTGGTGAGGATGTGGGCTATGCCTGCGGCGATGGTGTGGTCAGAGGCAAACACCCTCATGAGGACTCTGCATCACACTATCCATCTCTCAACGCAAAGATGAGTTCTCTCCGTCCTGCTTTTGACTCTGCTGCCATGCACTAATTTTCTCTACTCTGGTTCACAGGGAGCTCTGCCAAGCGACCGACACCCTCAGCCAGCCAGTCCCTCACCTCCATCCACGTCCTCACCTCCAGCCAAGAGGACTCCTCCTCCATTGAAGAGCAGGAAATAATCAGCCTGGAAAATCTGTCACAGCGCTTACCCACACCCTCCGCCAGCGCAGAGACACACACCTTAGTGGGACTGAGATCGAGAGTAGGCTCAGGTTCACAATCTGGTAGTCACCACATGGACATGTGTCCGCAGCAGGAGAAGGCAAATTCTGCCGATCTGGAAATATATTCACTTTCACTGAATAATGTGTAATGGTGTCTTTCAGCTTCACTGACAGGCTTCATGAGTCCTCCCATTGCATGCCCCCTCCCTCCACCCACTAGCAGTTCAGCTGCATGCAGTTGGTCCACGAGTGATTCTGGAGGGAGAAGTTTGTGTGTGACAAGGCTTTTCAGAGCCTCATGCAAGCACTCTCCCACGCACGCGGATCCTTCCTGTATCACACTCATCTCACTGTCCTGAGTATTTTCAATGCTGCCTGCTGGCGTTCGCTTTCAGTTGTCCATCTGAGCTTACCTGCATCTCTACCCACCCACTGATCACACTCCCATGCAGCACCTGATCTCACCCATTACAAGTCTTGTTTCACTTTCAATTTAGCCAGCATGATAGTATTAAAGACTTTCTTTCACTCCCACATCCTTTCCCCTCCCCCAGCCACCCATTTCCTTTCCCCCATTACTGTTGACTGCTATAACATGACCATCCACCTCCCCTCCGTGACC
Organism: Cetorhinus maximus; assembly: GCF_964194155.1. Lineage (NCBI taxonomy): Eukaryota > Metazoa > Chordata > Chondrichthyes > Lamniformes > Cetorhinidae > Cetorhinus > Cetorhinus maximus. The sequence goes on from NC_135879.1 coordinate 59,043,765, forward strand.
TATCAGCCACAACCCTTTCCTTCTGGGGATGTCCAGGTGAAGGTGCACATTCCCTTCCTTGCTGAAAATCCCACCCCCATCCACATTAACCTCCCGGCCTCCTCATTCCCACCCCCAGGGTCTGTGTCTGCCTCCAAGTCTCCACCAACCACCTTCACCATCTTTTCTACTGATATCATTGAACCATCACACTCCAATCCTATCGCCTCACTCTGCCCTTGATCATTCTCACCATTCCCTCGTACTACGCCCACCCTCAGTTCACTCCCCAGGAGGCGGTCAAGGACTCATCAGAGTCCTTCTTTGCACATTCACCTGGACATACCCCCCCACCTCCGGACTTCTTCCCCCAGCTGGACTCCATCCCCCCTTGGAACTCCTTCCTGTCCTAGTCAATCCTAGAATTTTCTTTCCTACCCCCTGATACATCTTCCTCCCCCAAATACAGCTGGACCTTCCTCTCCACCCTCTTGACCATCATCCATTGTGAGCAGACTCTCAGCAGTGACTTTCCAACTTTCCTGAGCTGTTTTGTGGTGGAACCACGTCCATAAGAATCCACCCAGCATGCCATGGACGTTCCTACAGGCTGTAGGGCATCTTTTGCTCCTCGGATGTTCGCTATGTGAGCAAGCCCTGGTGGTAAGTCCCGACTCCTGCACATCACACTTGTCAAGGTATGTTCTGCACCGGCATGTTTTCCTGCAGACACAAGTGGACAATCCAGCATGGGGGGACGATTCCAGCAGGCTGGGCTTATAATGCAGATGTATTACAATCAGGATCCAACATCCGATGGTGGGAAACATCGCCCGCCATTGACAGGCTGTGCGAAAAATCGCAAACTGCTTTCACCACGCCATGAAACTGATTTTTGGCCTTCTCAACATTTTGTCCGCTCACGCCACCGAACACGCCCGACGCCAGCGGACACGGAAAATTCCACCCCATGTTAGTTCAGTTAAAAACAGTCACTCACTTTGGTTCATGTGCGTTTTCGATTAAAACAAATATCGTATGAAAATGTTTCACTCCATTATGCATTAATGTTATGCTGCATCTTGTTACTGTAAATGTGAGGAATGTGAGTGCTGCTGCTGTAGTTTCTGTGGGAACAGACAATAACTAAAATAAACTGAAGATTTTAGTACAGGCTTTTGTGATTACTCTGTTTTGTAAATGCAATATCCTGATGAAATGCATATGAAGTACAGCACATTCTGTTAGGCAGTGTGTGGATGACTGCTTAATTCCCCACATGTTGAATTTCCATGATCAAATATACTAGTGTATAGAAGTCTGAGCAGAAGTCAATGTGAAATAAAATCAGTCCCTTGGGCTGATACTCAGGGGCCACTTGATGACCACTATCCCTTGGGAGAAGACAGTAGGTTCATGCTCCATAGTACCACTCCCACTGCAACTCACAGGGGTAGGCACCTCAGCAATCTTTGTCAACTGCTGGATCACAGATTGCTGGAATAATTTGTATACCCTGTCACGCACTGATATCTGAAATGACAATACCAGCCCTCTGAACCTGGATGGCAGCAGTGTGAGCCTTCATGCCAGCAACCAGTGATCTCATGACCTCTCTCTGAGCTTCCATTACAGCACTAATACATCAGGAGGACTCTTCCTGTGCTGTAGTGGAAGCTGAGACAGCAGCTGCAGACATACCCTAGTGATCCACATACTCTTTCATCCTGGTCTTCCCTCTTTAGGGAGAAGAGGATGAAGCTCTCGCTCCTTGTGTACAGTGCCTGTGTCACCTCCTGAATACTTCTGTGGATGATGAATTGCAACACATTGCTGATGTTGCCGGCTGTTGCCTGGAAGGAACCAGTTGCGAAGAAGGAAGGGTGACAGTGATTCTCCCAGAAACTGGGAGGCTGTCCTTGCTTTGGTTTAAGGCTCCAGGTCTTTGCGAAGTAGGTGATACAACTCCATCACCATCGCCTTAATATAGCTAGGCCACCTGAGGCACTGCTTCTGGCTCATCTCAATATTGATGCTCCTGGAAGACTGTATTTGGGCAGGGCCTTCTCAGGAGAGCTTCCTTTGTCCTCACAGAGGTTCCCCTCTATGCCCCCTTCTCTGCATATCCTGCTCACATCGCAGAGCAAATGGCAATGCAACTACTGGCCCCATATTTATAAAGGTTATGTAATTTTCTCAGCTTTTCTGTGGTCAGCAGACACCTTCAAACTCCTCCAGTAACTCACCACAGTGCTTCCAACAGCTTTGTCTGAACACAAGTAAGTCAAAAGCACTTATTCAGTAGCGCTTTAAATAACCCCAGAACCCAAAGGCTATGGGTCCTGACAATATTCCAGCAATAGTACTGAAGACTTGTGCTCCAGAACTTGCTGTGCCCCTAGCCAAGGTGTTCTAGTACAGCTACAACACTGGCATCTACCCGACTATGTGGGCAATTGCCCAGGTATGCCCTGTACACAAAAAGCAGGACAAATCCAACCCAGCCAATTACCGCCCCATCAGTCTACTCTCCATCATCAGTAAAGTAATGGAAGGGATCATCAGCAGTGCTATCAAGCAGCACTTGCTTAGCAATAACCTGTTCACTGATGCCCAGTTTGGGTTCCGCCAGGGCCACTCAGCTCCTGGCCTCATTATAGCCTTGGTTCAAACATGGACAAAAGAGCTGAACTCCAGAGGTGAGGTGAGAGTGACTGCTCTTGACATCAAGTAAAACTCTCCACTGGTTGGAGTCACGCCTAGCGGAAAGGAAGATGGTTGTGGTTGGAGTTCAATCATCTCAGCTCCAGGACATCACTGTAGGAGTTCCTCAGGGTAGTGTCCTCGGCCCAACCATCTTCAGTTGCTTTATCAATGACCTTCCCTCCATCATAAGGTCAAAAGTGGGGATGTTCGCTGATGATTGCACAATGGTCAGCACCATTCATGACTCCTCAGATAGTGAATCAGTCCATGTTCAAATGCAGCAAGACCTGGACAATATCCAGGCTTGGGCTGACAAGTGGCAGGTAACATTCGTGCCACACAAGTGTCAGGCAGTGACCATCTCCAACATGAGAGAATCCAACCATCGCCCCTTGATGTTCAATGGCATTACCATCACTGAATCCCCCACTATCAACATCCTGAAGGTTACCATTGACCAGACACTGAACTGGATTAGCCATATAAATCCTGTGGCTACAAGAGCAGCTCAAAGGCTAGGAATCATGCAATGAGTAACTCACCTCCTGACTCCCCAAAGCCTGTCCACCATCTAGAAGGCACAAGTCAGGAGCGTAACGGAATACTCCCCACTTGCCTGGATGAGTGCAGCTCCCACAACATTCAAGAAGCTTGTCACCATCCAGGACAAAGCAGCCCACTTGATTAGCACCACATCCACAAACATTCACTCCCTCCACCACCGACGCACCGTAGCAGCAGTGTGTACCATCTACAAGACGCAATGCAGGAATTCACCAAGGCCCCTTCGACAGCACCTTCCAAACCCACGACCACTACCACCTGGAACGACAAAGGCAGCAGATAGATGGGAACATCTCCACCTGGAGGTTCCCCTCCAAGTAACCCACCATCCTGACTTGGAAATACATCGCCATTCCTTCGCTGTCGCTGGGTCAAAATCCTGGAACTCCCTTCCTAACAGCACTGTAGGTGTACCTACACCACATGGACTGCAGCGGTTCAAGAAAGCAGCTCACCACCACCTTCTGAAGGGCAGCTAGGGATGGGCAATAAATGCTGGCCCAGCCAGCGAAGCCCACATTCTGTGAATTAATAAAAAAAAATGTTTCCAACCACTTGTTTCAGGAGTGATCAAGGAAGCTGGTCCCTGCACAATCATTGGCCAATTTTCCTTAGTTGCGTGTTGCATCAGCTCATTGACAATGACATCATGAGTTGCACTTTCATCCTCCTCAGGCACCCACATATATAACTATGTGCATCACTCCAGTTGTCTCACATCTCACGGCCCACATGGGAACCGTCCAAGGCGTCTCCTGCACTAAAGCATGGAGGCATGATTCTAGAGGTGGTGCTACATGATTGAACTTCATGGTCTCAGAAGGTGAAAGGAAAGGAAAAGCACCTTTAAAACAATAAAAGAAGTCAAAGTCTAAAAATTTCCCTATTTTAATATTACATGTAAAGATATAAAATATATTCTGAGTGAATAAGAACTGTTGTCATGCCTTTGATATTTTCTTGAACCTTTCAGTGCAGTGAAATCAAGTGAAACGAATACAGTAACCAAAGATAAATCCAAAAAAATCAATTTCTTGAGAAAGCAAACTAAGCTACATAAATTCAAAAAGCAATAATGATTGTGAAAGAATGTCATTAATTAGAGCTTAGCACAACATTGACCACTTTTGTGCTTTGCTTTATGTTCACCAATGTAACATTGAGGACAAGAGCTGAACTAAATTTGAAACCAGAGATGGATGGGGTTAAATTGGATAATCCCCAAAAATGGATGTGAGGGTCAGAGTGCACATCTAAACCACACCAGTTCACAAACAACGTTAAGTTGATGATAGCTGCTGCTTTAAATTATTGCAGTATGCAGCGAACACTCCCCACACACCATCAGTGTCAGCAGGGGACCAATATCACGATGGGGCAGTACTACTTAAAGGAAGCCTGCATCCCTTAAAGGGGAGGTACTTTCTGGCTGGAGGAGGTGGGAGTCTTTGTGAGCTGAATCCGTGCTGATAGACGTTGAGGAATGGCTGAGCATGTGAGATAGCCAACACCAAGATTGTCTGATAATCCCCTGGGATCTTGCAAGATGCAGAGAAGGAGTGATATACTGTATCTGCAGGGAGGCAGGGAACCCTCAACAAATAAGCTTAGGAGGCAGTGAGAAGACATGGAAGTGGAAGTCATATGAATGGTGTATCCTACAACTGCACCAGTCACCTCAACCACTGCTGAATTCATTACATTCTCCCCCACCCATCCACCCACAATCCAAATCAATCAGTACTTAACCCCTCAGAGTGATATCACTGAACCACTATACCACCTTAGATTACTGTTGAAATAGTTTAAGTTGAGTCCAGATCCCCTAGACCAGGTCTGCACACATATCCAGATCTAACATTTCAGAACAAGCAACACAAGTCTAGGAAAATGTCCCTTTAGTCAACTTTCTTTTCGCAAAAACGTACTTTATTCATAAAATATCTCAAAGAACATTACAAAACATTTCAAAATGGCCATCACAAAAAATGCAATCATATTCAAGTTTTCCACATAGATCATGTCGCACCCTGAGGTGCTTCAATACAATCAATGAACATTATAGACGTTTCAAAATGGTCATAACAGAGAGTCAGACAGTGCAATGGTATTTAAGTTGTCTACATAGATCATGTTGCACTCTGAGGTGCTTCAATACAATTGTGATACATGTAATATTCACTGCATACATTAAATGTGAGTCATACAGTCTGAGGGCTCTATACAATTCCCAGCCCCTCGGGGCACTATTTCTGAAAGATCTTAGACAGCGACCTTTCCCCATTGCTCCTTTGCGGCAGCTGCCACAAGCTTTAGTGCGTCCCTCAGCAAATAGTCCTGGACCTTGGAATGTGCCAGTCTGCAACACCTGGTCGGGGACAACTCTTTGTACTGGAAGACCAACAAGTTTTGGTCAGACCAAAGAGCATCTTTCACCGAGTTGATGATCCTCCAGCTGCAGTTGATGTTTGTCTCGGTGTGTGTCCCTGAGAACAGCCTGTAGAGCACAGAGTCCTGTGTCACAGAACTGCTCGGGATGACCCTCGTCAAAAACCACTGCATATCTCTTCAGAACAAAAACAGAAATACCTGGAAAAACTCAGCAGGGCTGGCAGCATCGGCGGAGAAGTGCACAGTTGATGTTTCGAGTCCTCATGACCCTTCAACAGAACTAAGTAAAAATAGGAGAGGGGTGACATATAAGCTGGTTTAAGGTGGGGGGGGGGGGTGGGTGGAGAAGGTTGGGGGGGTGGTTGTAGGGACAAGCAAGCAGTGATAGGAGGAGATAACCAAAAGATGTCACAGACAAAAGAACAAAGAGGTGTTGAAGGTGGTGATATTATCTAAAAGAATGTGCTAATTAAGAATGGATAGCAGGACAAGCAAGGTACAGATAGCTCTAATGGGGGTAGGTGAAATAAGACTAAAAGGGCATAAAAGGTATAGATTTAAAAATAATGGAAATAGGTGGGAAAAGAAAAATCTATATAAATTATTGGAAAAAACAAAAGGGAGGTGGAAGAATCGGAAAGGGGGTGGGGATGGAGGAGGGAGTTCAAGATCTAAAGTTGTTGACCTCAATATTCAGTCCGGAAGGCTGTAAAGTGCCTAGTCAGAAGATGATGTGCTGTTCCTCCAATTTGCGTTGAGCTTCACTGGAACAATGCAGCAAGCCAAGGACTGACATGTGGGCAAGAAAGCAGTGTGGAGTGTTAAAATGGTAAGCGACAGGGAGGTCTGGGTAATGCTTGCTTTTCTTTTCCCACCTAGTTCCATTATTTTTAAATCTATACCTTTTATGCCCTTTATTCTTATTTCACCCACCCCCACTAGAGCTATCTGTACCTTGCTTGTCCTGCTATCCATTCTTAACTGGATTATAGATAATATCACCACCTTCAACACCTCTCTTTTCTTTTGTCTGTGACATTTTTTGGTTATCTCCTCCTATCACTGCTTGCTTGTTCCTACAACCACCCCCCCACCTTCTCCACCCCACCACCTTAAACCAGCTTATATTTCACCCCTCTCCTATTTTTACTTAGTTCTGTTGAAGGGTCATGAGGACTCGAAACGTCAACTGTTCTCTTCTCCGCCGATGCTGCCAGACCTGCTGAGTTTTTCCAGGTATTTTTGTTTTTGTTTTGGATTTCCAGCATCCGCAGTTTTTTGTTTTTATATCTGTGCATATCCCTTCAGACCTTCTTTGCGAAGGCACATTCCACAAGGAGGTGGATAACGGTCTCTTCCCCACCACAGTCACCTCGACGGCAACAAGCACAGGGGGTGACATTCCTGGCACATAGGAAGGGTCTAAAAGGGAGGGCCTTTCTCACCACCAGCCAAGGTATGTCTTGGTGCTTGTTGGAAAGTTCTGGCGATGAGGCATTCTGCCAAATGACTTTGACAGGCTGCTCGGGGAACCATCCGACAGGATCCACATCTCCTTTTCCCAGAGGGCCTCTAGGACGTTACGTGCCGACCACTGCCTGATGGACTTGCTGTCAAAGGTGTTTCTCTGCATAACTTTTTCCACGAGGGACTACTTGGGCAGCGTGGCCAGACCCATCCTTTGCAACACTGGAACAGGTAGAACCTCAGCACGTAGTGACACTGGGGCAAGATTTTTACCTCATCAGCAGGTACGGTGGGCGGACCCAGGAGCGGTCACGAAACCAACCGCCGCCTGCGATCAGGCCCTGACCATGATTTCACGCTAGCTAGCCAGTTAATAGCCAGCCAATGTGAATCACACGCTGAAACACTCAGCGTTGCATGGGTAGGGGGTGAGGTGGGCAAGCACTGAAGTCAGTGCAGGTGCAGGGGAGCATGCAGAGAGCTGCCTCAGGGAGCTGAAGATTTCTAATATTCGAAATAAAAATTTTAAAATTAAGGTAAACATATCCCCTCATGTGACTCTGTTAAATGAACAGGGACATGTTAAAAATGAGATTTAGATGAGGTTTTCCTCAAAAATCCGAAGGCCGCTTGGCCTTTTCGCCAACTGTAAGGTTGGACAGGCAGGGAAAAATTCACTTCATTTAATTTATTAATGGGCTTAACAGCCCTCTTAATTGTCAGCAGGCGTGCTGCCAACTCCCATGCCTGCCTGCGAACTGATATATCGCACAAGTGCGTGATGACGTCGGGATGTTCATCCGACATCATCATGTGCTGTTTCACGCTCGTGGTGTTTGGCACACGCCCACACGCCAAGCTGAAAATCCAGTGCTTCATGTTTGCGTACAGAGGGTCTACGCACAGCTTCATGTAGCCACACACAAAGGTAGCCATCAGAATGAGGGTGATGTTGGGCACATTCTGTCCCCATTTATCTAGAAGTTTGTGTATTGAGTCCCTGTGAACACGGTCCATTTTTGACCTCCAGATAAAGCAGAAGATGGCTCAGGTGATCGCCACAACGCAGTAGTGAGGAATGGGCCAGGCCTGCACCACGTACAGCAACATAGAGAGTGCCTTACACCTGATGACCAGATTCTTACCCACAAATAATGGAGAGGGACTGTCGCTCCCACATGCCCAGTTTTCTTTCCACCATAGACACTTGTTCCTTCCAGTTTCTATCGCATGCCCTGTTCCCTCTGAACCATACCCCCAGCACTTTAAGGCAGTCTGATCTAGTTCCCAAAGAACATGACCTCGCTCTTGCCACGATTTACTTTGGCTCCCAAGGCCAGTTTGAACTGGTCGCTGATGTTAATCAGTCTACGTACCAACAGCGGATCCGAGCAAAAGACGGTGACATCATCCATGTACGGGGAGGCTGTGACCCGAGTGCCTCCACTGCCTGGGATTGTCACTCCTCTTATGCCTGGATCCTTCCTGATGGACTCAGAAAATGGCTGTATGCAACACACGAACAGGACCAGGGAGAGGGGGCAGCCCCGCCTGACTCCAGATTTAATTGGAAAGCTTTCCAATTCTCATTCACTGATTGAAAATTGCTATATATTGTTGGTATGAGTATAAGTAACCAAAAGGAATATTTTGACCTGCCCCTATTCCCCTTCTCACATGTGGCCGTTCCTTTTAGACAAAGATATATTGGGGCATAGTTTCTGCTCGGTCATACTGCTGTTTTTTTTATCGCAGTTCCACTGAAAATGGCACAATCGATGTAAAAAGATCACAGAATTTTAAGCGTTAATTACAATCAGCGCATATTGAGTTTGTGTGATATTTCATTCAAATTTAGAAGACAGCACACTGGAAGCCAGCACTGCCTGGAAAACTGGCCACGCCTCCAGATCGTCATTGGAAGTTTTCGCTAATTGCACTCATTTGCAAGTCTTTGAGGAGCATCTAAAAATAAATTGGCTCTTTTGACACTAAATTGCACATTTTTAAAACTTTTGAATATAACTGAGTACTGTATCCCAATATAATTCACAAATGGTTCTGTATATATTTTAAGTCTTTTTCAGCAATTTAAAATTGGGTTACTCACAGGTGGTGGAATGCCACTTTAATTAAAAGTTATTTTTTTTGTGAAATGTCCACTTTCAGCTGTATTAGTCACAGTGCAGCAAGTTACCAGTCTTAAATATATCGTAGGATATGCTTCAAAGCAAAATGCATTTAAAGAAGCTGCCTGATGGTGCTGGTCATGCTAGGTTTTGTCATCAGCAATATGCAAATGAGTTTGAGCAGACACTTCAGAGAGAAAAAAAATGTTTTCAAAACGGGCACAATTTTGGCTGTAATTTACGCCCAGATCGCTGATTGTGTCCAAAATGAAAATGCTACCTCATAGTTTATGACTGAAAATAAATACTACTGACAAGTTAGTCGGACGATTGGGTTTCCCTAATATATATTTTTATTTCCTTGTCTGCTGAACTTCAGAATACAGTAGCTTGGTTACTCAGACCGAATGACTCCCTGACTATAATTGCACAAAAGCATCTCCATCCCCGCTGCTGGCTTTCTTTCCTCACACAAAGTATAACAAAATATTCTTGCAATCCAACAATAACATCACCATAAAATGAACTTAAAATGAACTTAAAAAGAGGGTCGCAAACATTTTAGGGCATCGAGATCATTGAGTTTGGTGTTCGCTATTTGAACTGGTGTTTCTCATGATCTGTTATTAATTATGGGGGGAGTTGGTTCCCTCGGGGAAATCATCAGCTCCTAGGGATGTTTCACAAGACGACGAGCCAATAGAGTTATTTTCCCAGCTGCAACAGCGCTTTGTTTCATGAAGCTACACTTCATGGTTTACAAATTCAAACTTTTAACCAAAAAGTAGAATATATAAGAATGTAAGATCAAAAGAAATGGGAACAGGAGTAGTCCATACAGCTTCTTTAGCCAGTTCTGCCATTCAATAAGATCATGGCTGAACTTCTAAATCAACTACACTTTCTCACTGTATCCCCATATTCTTTGATTCTCTTAGTGGCCACTTGATCTCAGTCTTGAATACACTCAATGGCTGAGTATCGAATCCCTCTGGCCTAGAGAATTTCCAAGATTCATAACCCGCTGAGCATAGAAATTTCTCCTCTGTTCAGTTCTAACTGGCTGACCCCTTGTCCTGAGACTATGACCCCTAATTCTAAACTCATTCGCCACAGAAAACATCCTCTCAACAGATGTCAGCAGTTTAAGCATTTTACACAATTCAATGAGATCAGCTCTCATTCTTCTAAACTCCAGAAAGTATAGGCCCATTCTACTCAATCTTTTCTTGTTTGGTCCTCTACCACGCGCGATATCAGGCCCCCTGCTGACAGGTATAGCCAATGAACAGCACAAAGAGTGCTGGTTGCATGCAGAAATCATGCAAAACAGTAGGCAGCATCAGTTTAACCCACTGCCTGCAACACAATGAATGGGCATGGGTTAATTACATACTGTGATCCCCACACACATTTTCAAGGATTTTCCAACTGAACTCCAACACTCAATTTATTTTGTAACTCCTGATTATGATTGGAGAATGATCAGTTTATTGCAGTGAATTTGGGCAATGTCACATATTCTAAGGCTTTTTGACTAATGTATTGGATTGCAAACTTCACGAAAGAATAAAGCAACACAGCTTAGGTGAGCTAAGCAATCATATTCAAGTTTCTCTCTCATCAAAAAATCAATCCATGCAAAATTCTCTGATGCATGGATGACCTAGAACTGAATGGATGAAATACTTTTGAATTTTGTAGGGCCAATGAACTTTGACCTATGTCGCAACATGGAACACTTGAAATGATGACATTCACCATCAGTAATCAAGTGAATTATCTCATCCAATCACTTTTTGACTAAACAGCTTGGAGGGGTGCTTTTCAAATACGGAATACCTCGCTCTTGGGATTTGCTGTATGTAAGAAACTGTGATATGTTCTGTCTTATGCTACATAAAGTGTCAACTCCTACAAAATATATTGGTGGGAATCATGGAGAATTTCACAGTCATGTGGTGATGAGCATCACAGAGAGCTCCACAACTGTGCAATGAGGGGCAACATGGAAAGCTTCATAACTCAGACCTTTGGTGATGTGCATCACGGACAATTTTCAGTCACCCTCTGCCTTCATCTTTCTGCTAAAGAGGGACTGATACTGGCAAAAGATCTTCGGATGGAAATAAAGATGGAATCGAAATAAAAATAATTATTTGGTAGTACAGAACTTGAGTATTGCTGAAAAAAAGAGACGTGCTGTTAAAGCTTTTCATCTTGAACTCATCAGGACAAATGCAAGAATGCCAGATTTCAAACAGAGCAACAATTTATATTGCAGGAGAAAAGGGTGCTGATTGGTTGGCAAATCAACTCTGATTAGTCGAGGCATTGCCATGGAGAATGCACCAGTGGAACTATTGTCCCCTATATTTTTATTAAATTCATAAAGGTGCAATACCTAGACATGTTCCTTTTGCCTGGAGAGGACAGGTTCTGCTTATGAATATATGTAGCTTCTAGCAGGCATTACAAGCATATGTATTCCCTGTTTTTAATTATTGCTGAAAAAGTGTAGCCTTTAGTGACCACTTCGATATCAAAAGAGGTCAATTTACAATAAGGAGAAAAACATTTGCAGATTGTTAAAAAAATTAGTAGTTTGAAAGTTACAAAGGTCAGTTAGTACTCAAAGCAATAGATGCATTGTTTATTAAAGTACAGAAAAATACCTAGGCTAATCACAAAACATCTGCTAAAAAAGTCAATTTAGTTTGGAGAATTTACCTCCCAGACTTATCTAAATATTTCAGCAACACGCATATAAACTAACACTGGAAATGTTCTGCCAGTCTATGAAGGAGAATCATAGTGACTTAATCCTGAATAATAATTTGATTCTTCCTCATGGCACTAATTATTCCCAGACATTGTGAGTTTATTACCCTATGACCCCAGCATTGATCTCTCACCCTGAAGACCTAGTGGAGTTGAGAATGAGCAGCAGAGAGAGCAAGAATTTCATCACACTTGCTAACTTGTCAATGAGCAACCTTTTGAGAAAGGTCATGCAGTGTTGCCAGGGAAATTGCCCACAGGACATTAATCAAAGATGGCAACTAAAAGAAGACTGAGCTGCTCATCAAGAAAATCGCAGCATTTACATTTAAATTGTAATCAGTCCATAAAAGCAGTGTGAAAATAACCACCTACACATCTCTTTTGAAAGTCTTGAGCAAGACATTTGAAAAGGGTTTGAGCTTTTCTATCAAGTTTAAGCTGTAGCAGTCCTTTCTTTGACTTTGCCAGGGCCAATATAGTTCAAATACTTTTTTAGTATGTCGTCTCTCCCTGAATTTCACAATAACATCCTGATTGTTGTCTTTATTTATTCATTATTTTAGTTTGTTATGGTAATTATTTTTAATGATCAGTTTTGTCTTTTTCAACTAGTTGCATTTTGTTTCTAACCAGCTGCTCCCCACCCACTCGCTCTCCTACATTAAGTAGAGAAAGCTGATGTGCAGAGGAGGCTTCTTCGTGGCTCTTATCAATTCAACTCATACATCAGTAAAATAAGAACATGGGTGGTTTCCGTGACTCTCACAGAAACAGAGCACTGTTTCTGTACAATGCTCTAGTTACAAAGAAATGGTAAAATTTGTCTTATTCTCACATCAAACAACGACATTTCAAAAGGAAACTGGATATACACTTGGAAAGGGGAAAAAATGCAGGGCAGCGAAAGATTAGTGGAGTGGGAGTAGTTGAATAGACATTTCAATGAACTGGCAGAGGCACAATGGGCCAAATGGCCTCCTTCTATGCTGTATGATTCTATGATTATTCTAGCCCTGCAGCAGTTACTGTTACTAACTAATTTGGATCCATAACAAGGTGTTTTTCTCAGAATGCTACAACTGGAAGCTTTCATTGTGGGCTTTGATTGTTCTGAAAAAAGCAACAAAGACGTGCATTTATAGAACGTGTTTCACAACCACCAGACATCTCAAAGTGCTTTACAGCCAATGAAGTACTTTTGAAGTGTAGTCACTGTTGTAATGTAGAAAACTCCACAGCCAATTTGTGCATAGCAAACTCCTAAAAATAGCAACATGATAATGTCCAGGTTGAGGGATAAATATTGGCCAGGACACCAGAGATAACTCCTCTTCTCTTCTTCAAAATAGTGCTATGGGATCTATTACATCCACCCAGGCGGACAGATGGAGCCTCGGTTTAATGTCTCACTCAAAATACAGCAGGGGTCTCCCTTAATACTACACTGGACTACCAGCCTTGATTTTTGTGCTCAAGCCCTGAGGTAGGACTTGAACCCTAATCTTTGTGATGCAAACATACAAATACTATTCAACAGAGCCATGACTGACACCTTGATGCTGTAACAGTGGTAGATCACTATCACTTGGATTGTGTACTTGACTCAGAGATGCCAACTGAACAACAGGATCTTCACACTCAGGTTTATCTGATGGTGAATACATAGGGCACAAATTTTAACCCGACCCAATATCCTTTGTCCTTGAGATGAATTACAGATTTCATGTAGTTAGCATCTTGTGGTTTCCTGCACAATATGAGATTTGGGAAGTCCTGTCTTACTTTCTACTGCAGCAGGACTTCTCCAAGCTTTCTGCTCATCAGGTTCAATCCTAACCTGATCATCAGTTTATGGTTCTAGTTGGTCTAACTGAATGTCATTGGTTAATAAAACACACGTAAACTGCTTTATTAATTTATTATAAAAGCAAAATACTGCGGATGCTGGAAATCTGAAACAAAAACAAAAATAGCTGGAAAAACTCAGCAGATCTGACAGCATCTGCGGAGAGGAACACAGTTAACGTTTCGAGTCTTCATCAGAACTGGTTTATTAATTTATTGTTTGGCCAATTTAGCATCAGATGTTTGTAGCAAATTTGCTCATCCTTGCTTAATTCAAGTTTGATTGCAGCATTCACGAGATCATAGTGATTTCATCTAAGTCTACAGTTTCTCCTGCTTTATGATCAAGCTGGTAGAAGACTACCTTTTCATTGACCTGGGCACACTTCATCTCATCTAAAGCAGTGCAGTCATCTGAGCGCATCGTGCCTACCTTAGCCCCAGCACAAAGTAGTCCCACAGTCAACAATCTGTTTCTCTCGCTGACACCATTGCTCATCTTCTACTCTTGCCATGTCATTTCCTTCATGGCTGAAGTCTACTTGGAAGTGACAGGTAACAATGGAGATGACTGGACAATGAAAGTTTGAAATAAAGTTTAGGGTGAATTTAAAAACATTTAAGTTATGAAGTGAGGTTGGATAGACTTTTGTTGTTTTTGTTGGAGCAGAGAAGACTGAGGGGCGACCTGATCGAGGTGTACAAGATTATGAGGGGCATGGACAGGGTGGATAGGGAACAGCTGTTCCCCTTAGTTGAAGGGTCAGTCACGAGGGGACATAAGTTCAAAGTGAGGGGCAGGAGGTTTAGGGGGATGTGAGGAAAAACTTTTTTACCCAGAGGGTGGTGGAGGCGGGTTGCCTCACATCCTTTAAAAAGTACCTGGATGAGCACTTGGCACGTCATAACATTCAAGGCTGTGGGCTGCTGGTAAATGGGATTAGGTAGGTAGATCAGGTGTTTCTCACGTGCCAGTGCAGACTCGATGGGCCGAAAGGCCTCTTCTGCACTGTGTGATTCTGTGCATAAATATTGACAATAGAAATGACAATTTAGCAAACTTTAAAACACCCAAGTGATTTTCCTTGTGAAACTGTGAAACCTTTCACTTCTTTTTTCCTATTACCGCTATATGTGTTAATACGTGACGACAGCAAAGTTAAAGGCAGGCTGCGCAAACCCCTGCTCTGCATTCTCAGATGCTTGTGACTGACATCTTCTTGGTTTTGGAGCCCAGAAGAGCCCAGTCAAACACTGTCCCACTGCACTTATGCAGGGACAGACTCAGCCATTGGGACAGGAGGCAACATATGGGACTCTGACTGAGGAAGGGGTGTGTTGGGGTGGGAGGGGGGGCAGTCTTCACCTCCTTGTGCCCTTTCCCTCTCATGGCCCTCCCACACTTGCCTGCCAGCCAGAAGCTGGAGAACACTTTCCTGCACTTCAGTGAGATGCTGACTGGCCAAGGTGAGGATTTCCTCCATCCTGTTAAACTGGCAGACTGAATGTACAGGAGACCAGTGAGGGCCTGTTAGCACTCAGTTGCCTGCTGCATCTGATGCTCCATGCAGTTGGTCACTCTTTCTATGGAGATAGACATCAGTGTAAAGGTCTGAGACATCACAGAGACAGATTCCTCCATTCTCTCTCCAATCATGTGCAGTGCCTCTGAAAGAGCTGACCGAACCTCCCACATTTCCTGCTCCTGCTCCAGAATATTCCTCTTCATCGATGATCTCCAAGGTTCAACATCTGCATCCAGTTGAGCAGAGCTTGGCATGTCTTGCACACTTTGATGAGAGCTCTCCACTGCTGTCCCTGTCTCTAATGCCTGCCTCCACTCACTTGTAACATGTGGCTCATTCTGCAACAACCCAGCTACCTGTGCTGGAGTCCCCACCGAGTGTGTGTGCCTGAGTGCTGGTGGGTGCACATGAATCGTGTGATGGAGCTTCCTCAGAGTGCATGACTGCCTTTGAGGGGTCTTCAGCACCAGCTCGTAAGAGACGCTTGAAGAACTTGTGGGAGATGAAAGACATGAATTAGAACTGACAAGACAAAAGGGTTCATAGTCAACACTGTGCAGCTCGTCATATTTTAGTGGCTGCTCACATTGTGCCAAGATGATGCTGAGTGCCATGTGGCTTTGTGATATCTAATTCTGTCACTAGGTATCTGGGACACTCATCTCTCCATCACCATTGCATTCTGAGGCTCTGCTGATCTCCAGGGCATCATGCCCTGCAGCAGTCAAGGTGTTGATGACTGGAGTGCCACACCCAGCTCTCTGCCTCTCCCTGACATTCTGGGCTCTCTTCTGCAAAGGGAGAAAGAAGAAAGTTGCGTGTGTGAGAAATGGAATGTGTTGAGGGGATGGAATGGCAATATTTCTAGAGGATGACTGTGAGGCTGGGTGTGAGTGACAATATTATCTGGGTGACTGTCAGTGTTTGTCACTCCGATGGGGATATGAGAAATTGCCTCAAGAGAGAGGAATGGGTGGACCTGCAAGGTCTGGGTTTGTCTGGGAATGCTGTGCAGGAGAAGGTTGGGGAGGTCAGACTGAGATGGTTTGCACTTGAATGTGGTATGCCACTCACCTGTCCTGATGATGTCATTGAACCTCTTGTGTGACTGTATCCATGAGCAAGGGACCACATTCCTGCTGCTCACCTCCTCAGCCACTTTCAGCCACACCTGCTTGGTTTCCAAAGCAGGTTTCTTCCTCCCGTCCACTGGGAACAATATTCCTCTGTGGGCTTTTATAGCCAACAACATGATCTCCAGGGAGTACTCCAAGAAACGGGGCTGATCAATGGTAATCCCCAGGATCTTGATGGTGGTGAGGTTCAATGATGGTAATGCGATTAAATGTCATGGGGAGGTGGTTAGATTCTCTCTTATTGTCATTGGCTGACTCTTGTGTGGTGCGAATGTTATTTGCCACTTATCATCCCAAGCTTGAATATTGTCCAGGTCTTGCTGCATATGGACACACTTGCTTTAGTATCTGAGGAGTCTTGAAAGGTTCTAGACATTGTGCAACATCCCCACTTCTGAAATTATGATGGAAGGAAGGTCATTGATGAAGCAGCGGAAGATGGTTGGGCCTCAGGCACTCCTGAGGAACTCCTGGAGTGATGCCCTGGGACTGAGATGATAGGCCTCCAACAAACACATCCATCTTCCTTTGTGCTAGATATGACTCCAACCAATGGAGAGCTTTCCCCCTGATTTCCATTGACTCCAGTTTTACCAGGGCTCCTTGATGCCACATTCAGTCAAATGCTGCCTTGATATCAATGGCAGTCACTCTCATCTTCCTTCAGCCCTTTTTACCGAGTTTAGGCCAAGGCTGTAATCAGGTCAGGAGCTAAGCGGCCCTGGCCAAACCCAAACTGAGCCAGTTCTTGCTGTGTAAGTGCCACTTGATAGCACTATGGACGACACCTTCCATCACTTTGCTGATGACCGAGAGTAGATTGATGGGGCGGTAATTGGCCGGGTTGGATTTGTCCTTCTTTCTGTCTACGGGACATACTTAGACAATTTTCCACATTGTTGGGAGAAGCCAGTGCTGCAGCTTTTCTGCAACAGCTTGGCTAGGGGCATGGCTAGTTCTGGAGCGTAAGTCTTCGGTACTACTACTGGAATGTTGTCAGGGCACATAGCTTTTGCAGTATCCAATGCCTTCAGCAGTTTCTTGATATCACGTGGAGCAAATCAAATTGGTTGAAGACTGGCATGTGTGACGTTGGAGGCCTCAGGAGGAGGCTGAGGTGGATCATCCACTCGGCACTTCTGGCTGAAGGGGGTTGCAAATGTTTCAGCCTTGCAATTTGCA
Source organism: Cetorhinus maximus (assembly GCF_964194155.1). Classification (NCBI taxonomy): domain Eukaryota; kingdom Metazoa; phylum Chordata; class Chondrichthyes; order Lamniformes; family Cetorhinidae; genus Cetorhinus; species Cetorhinus maximus. The sequence continues at coordinate 59,061,474 of NC_135879.1, forward strand.
CTGACAGGCTGGGCTTCCTCATTATTGAGGATAGGAATATTTGTGGAGCCTCCTCTTCTGTTTAACTGCCCACCGCCATTCACGACTGGATGTGTTAGGACTGCAAACCTGACCCATAGGTTGTGGGATCACTTAGCTCTGTCTATCACTTGCTGCTTCTGCCATTTAGCATGCATGTAGTCCTGTTTTGGAGCTTCACCAGATTGGCACCTCATTTTTAGGTATGCCTGGTGCTGCTCCTGGCATGCCGTCCTGCTCCCTTCATTGAACCAGGGTTGATCCCCCAGCTTGATGGTAATGGTGGAATGAGGGATATGCCAAGCTCTGAAGTTACATGTGGTTGAATACACTTCTTTTGCTGATGATGGTCCACAGTATCTCGCAGATGCTCAATTTTGAGCTGCTAGATCTATTCTGAATATATCCCCTTAAGGAAAGTGGTAGTGCTACACAAAATGATGAATGCTTTCCTCGATGTGAAGACAGGATTTTGCCCCACAAGGATGGTGCAAAGGTCACTTCTACGAATACTGACATGGACAGATACATCTGTGGCAGGTAGATTGGTGAGGACAAGATCAAGTCAGTTTTCTCTCTTGTTGGTTCTCTCAGTAGGGGCAGGAGGTGATAATCAGCAGGAGGTTTCCTTGCCCATGTTTAATCTAGTGTCATGAGACTTCATGGAGTCCGGAGTTAACATTAAGGCCACTCCCTCCCAATAGTATTCCACTGTATACTGTAGTTGAAAAAATTCCTCCCACAGCACTGAGTTGCTCTGAATAACATAAGGACGTAAGAAATCTGACTTTTTTTTACATCTCTTTTCAACTGTTCCTCCTCTTGGAACATAGTTCAATCTCCTCTATAGACCATCCTTAGTTTCCTCTAAGAGCTCCACCCAAGACATTATTTGACACCAAAACACAAAGGTGGAAAATCTACCCCTTTAAGAGCTGCCACTTCCAGGATGCAACAGGACTTCCAGTGCACATGAGAAACAAAGGAACATATTTAAATTACTTAAATTGTCTGACCCCACAAAATTCAGTGGTATAGAGCTGCAACACAACCAGTGCTAATGTCCCAAGGAGCACTGAGAGCGTGGGCTATTTTTAGTCGCACCTGGGGAATTGGCTACATGCAGTCCTCCACAGTTTTTCCCAGTGGTATGTGGCTCAGTGAAATCTCTCACAATTAACACTTTGGCCTTTCTACAGGCCACCAAATTCTGCAGAAACTTTTTCCCTGCCCACCCTCTCCAGTCCGGGAGGTTGATAACAACAACCAACAACTTTGCTTTTTTTACTACTCCTAACATCAAATTGCGCAGTTTCAACTGCATTTATCTTGTTTTTTTCCAACGGATACAATGACTTGGCTTCAATATTAACCCCTGCATAACAGGCATGAGGTGGGGTGGGGTGAGTTAAATTATCAAATTCGCAAAACACGATCTAACCCACCGCACAATCAGTTTCTTTTTTTAATCACAGTAAAGTCAAGGCATCTGAGTGATCCACTCTGGGGGTCAGATCAGCCATTATAATTTCTTAAGGGCTCCTATCATGTGATCATGGCAGAAATTTGAAATTAATGCTTCTTGCAGGGGTTCCCTGGATCCAGGAAACTCACCAGCAGCTGGGATTGAGCAACACTTTATTGAAATGGTTAAAGGCCAGGAGGTCAGATCTAAATAAAGGTCCAATGCTCACAGCTGTTTTCTCAGTTCCCTCTGGGAAACAGTTGATAGGACTACTTGTTTTGAGGGATTTATTTGTACAGTGTGAAGGTGTTCATAAAGTGGGTGACACCATGGCTGCTTTTCATTGGGCTTCAAACAAGGAAAACAATTAGCATCATCAACAGCAAGGGCATGTTGTGGAGGGAGCTGCAGGTGGCCAGCAGAGAATGGAGCAACATGATACATTATCCACTTAACAGGGTCTACAAATAGAAGTTCAGCTTCTTAAACCTTCAGACAGTTCATGCCCACTAAGGGCCTCGTCCCACTGATGGTATTCACCCAGCAGCTGGTGGGGGACTCTCCCTGTGAGAAGCAGTAAAAGCAAACCCTATTGGGGTTGCTTGTGGGCTTCCAGTAAGGGGCAGTGGGGTCCCTCACTCAAAGGTACTCAGTACCTGATTGAGGGACCAGGCATCCAGAAGGGGATGGGCTTGCTGAGGGCCACCACCCTGCCCTTGCTGCCAATTCCCATCCCTAATTGCCCTTGAAATGAGGGCAGTCAGCCACATTACTGTGGGTCTGGAGTCACATGTAATGGTCACCATTTCTGAGGCTAGCTTCAGATTCCAGATTTATTAATTGAGTTTAAATACCACCAGTTGCCATGGTGGGATTTGAACCCCTGCACTCCCTCTCCCCCCTCCCCCTCCCCCTCCCCCTTCCCCCTCCCCCTCCCCCTTCCCCCTCCCCCTCCCCCTTCCCCCTCCCCCTGGATTACTAGCCCAGTGACATTACCACTATGCCACAATGTTCCCCAGGTAAAGAAAGAAAAATAAAGAGGAAAAGAATGATTGTATTTAGAGAGAATGATAAAAGAAACAGGAAGAAAATTCAAAAACAAAATTTCCCCAAAATAATTAAAACCTGAAAGAATGAGATTTCACAGTTGTAATAGTTAATTTTTAGTGCCAAAGGGGTTGATTCTCTGTAATTAACAATTTTCACATCATGCTTGCAATTACTGATCCTGAGTATCTGCATTGGCTTTAATTCAAAAACAACCACGCAGGTACGGCAACTTTAGGGCATATAACACATGTCAGTGGTGAGGCAGACAGTGAGATGCCGTTTTCATGAAGTTAATGGTACAGCGGCACAACTCAGGCAAAAGCATTTAGGCATTGGCATTTAACCATGCATCTGCTGAAGTTGTTGTATCATTTACATATAAATAATGGCAGGCACCAATAGCGTCATTTTTACTTTGGCAGCAAATTCTGGCCCAATACATCAGTGAGGACAATTGTGTAACTAAATTACTATTGGTTTCCATGTTAGTTGCAGGAGGTAATGCAATCAGCATTTGAATAAACACAAATGCATGTTACATACATAAACTGGAGGGAGTCCAGACTGGAGATAATGATCTGCAGCATGTTGATGTCTTCGCTGAAGCCCTTTCCTGATCCATTATACATAATTCTAAACCAGAGTGCTTTTGCAGATTGTTGTATCCACTATTTCAGATAAGATCCACAACAAGAGAAAAACTATTTTATTTCATTGTCAATAATATTAATACATTTCTCTTTTAAAACAAACATGAGTGATCTGGAGTAGATTTTATGCAGCTAGTTGAAACTTTTCAGCATTGCTTTCTGCACAATTCATTGAGAGTTAAAAATGTGTTTTCACACAAGTCTTTCACTGGTCACACTCAATGGAATGCTCCAAGCAAACTTTATTCCCAAAGCAGTGTTTCATTGGCAGAGACTTCATTGTTAGCTTGAGCCAAGAAAAACGGACAGCCATTAACTGCAGTGTATATGTTTCCTACAACCCAGAGGGAAAGTCATAAACAGATGTCTCTGTTTATATTATAAGTCTTGACTTAAGTTCTGTTTCACTTGACCTCCAAACTTCTCCCAGCATATACAACCCCTATAAGTGCAAGTCATAAATATTTATGGGATTAACTTATCTTTCATATAGAGATGTCTGAAATATATACATTAATCCAAGAAAGATTGTTATTTTATTATTCTTTATTACTTTACTATTTACTCCATTTTTCCACCAATGTCTTTATATTTACTTAACTTTGGGCTCGATTTTAACTCCACCCCCATCCCAATGGGCAGGAGAGGATTCAGAGAGGAATGTTACAATATTTGGATGGAGTAACCCAGCCCCATTCCCACCCATATATTTACAGCGATAATTCTGGCTTTGGACAAGGCTCCTGCTAAAAGCAGGTATGGGACCTACTTAACATGTAAAAGTCATGACCCGATTATGTCATCGGCACTGCAATTTATTTTCAGCCTCAGCGCAGAAGAAGTCCCGTATTGTCTGTTGCCCAGCAGCAGTAGGGTAGTGAGAGGAGCTGACTAGCCAGAACAGGCCCAGGTAAGCTTCACAACTTTACCTTTCTTTAAGCCCCTTGTGGGTCAGGAGGTCCAGCAGTTCTCCTCCAGACTCACAAGGAAGCCTTCGGCCACCTCAATCTTTCAAGCTCGCCCATGCCCTGATCAAGGCCCAGATGCTTCACTACCTACTGACTGTCTAGGACCCTTCCTACAGGTCCTTTGCTATGACCTCCTATTGCTAATTTCCACTTTCACCCACCAGTCAGGCAGTCAAGCTGGCCGACTGTCAGGCAGTGTTATTTAAAGCAAACAGTTAAGAAGGCAAGTGGCATGTTGGCCTTCATTGTGAGAGGACTTGAGTACAGGAGCAAGGATGTCTTACTGCAGCTGTATAAAGCCTTGGTGAGACCACACCTGGGGTAGGATATTGAGGTCGGTGAGCGGGGGGCGGGGCCCACTCGCCGACGCATAAAATAATGCGGGATGACGTTGGGCGGAACTCCCGACGCCACCCCGGGTCATTTCAATTTTCAAGTTGGCAAATCAGCTGTGCGCCCACTAACCTGTCAACGGCCTACTGGGGCCTTTTAAAAAGTAATTGAACTCATTAAAGGACCTGCCCGTCCAGCCTTAAAGTTGACGGGCAGGCCGGGAGCCCTGGCGGGCTTCAGAAAAAGCATGAAACCTCATCCACGGGTGGGATGAGGTTTCATGTAGGTTTTTAATTAAAAGGGATGGACATGTCCCAACTCATGTGACAGTGTCACATGAGGGGCCATGTCAGGGAAATTTTACTTTGCTATACTTAACATTTTTGAATTTGGCACTTAGCCTCAGGGAGATGAGTGCGCTCTTTCGCACACATGCGACTTAGGGAATTCCCCCCCACCCGTACAGCTTCCTGGTAGATGTCATGCTAGGCAGGCCTTAGTTGGCCCACCCACGTAAAATGGTGGATCAGGGGTGCCGATCGGAGGCGCGCCCGCTCCTGAATGTTCCCCCCCCCCCCCCCCCCACTAAATGGGGGGAAAATTCTGCCCCTGGAGTATTGTGTGCAGTTTTGGTCTCCATAGCTAAGAAAGGATATATTTGCCATAGAGGGAGTGCAGTGAAGGTTCACCAGACTGATTCCTGGGATGGCGGGATTGTCGATTGAGGAGAGATTGGGCTGACCAGGCCTGTATTCACTGAAGTTTAGAAAAATGAGAGGGGATCTCATTGAAACATATAAAATTCTGACAGGGATGGACAATCTGGATGCAGGGGCGATATTTCCTCTGACTGGGGAGGTGGTCTAGAACAAGGGTTCACAGTCTCAGGATATGAGGTAGACCATTTAGGACTCAGATGAGGAGAAATGTCTTCACTCAGAGGGTGGTGAACCTATGAAATTCTCTACCACAGAAAGCTGTGGGGGCTAAGTCACTGAATATATTTAAGAAGGAAATAGATAACTGTCTGGACTCTAAAGGCACCAAGGGATATGGGGAGAGTGTGGGAGTATAGCGTTGAGGTAGAGGATCAGCCATGATCATATTGAATGATGGAGCAGGCTCGAAGGGCCGAATAACCTACTCCTGCTCCTATTTTCTATGTTTCCATGTTTCTATATTTCTAAATGAGGTGCTGCCATTAAGATTGCCAGGGTCTCCACATCACCAGCCTTGCCAGGTTCTTCACCCACTACCCTGGGGAAGGGCTCCCTGCATCCTTCCCACCTCCCTGTAAATATTGAGGTCTTTTCCTTGGTATAGCACAGAAAAACATAGTAGCTAAAATACATGCATTTAGGTAACTGATATTCTGTTTATAGAGCTATTATATAAGGATTTAGGTTATGGTGCTGTGGTTTCTGAAACAGATTTGCATCTTAAGTACAATATAAACATATCTGTATCTAGTGTCTAATGTATTTCCCAAAAATATATGCGGGCTGTAAAAATATTTTGCAGTCTGCTTATCCACTTTGAAGTTCTATGTGGACCACTCATAAATGGGAAATGGTTTGTCTGAGTAACAACTAGGTATTAAAGATGTCTGGTTTGAAAGATCGCTGATTCAGGCTTTAGTTCTGAATCCTTCAACAGCTGAAAGTTTCTTTTAATTATGATCCTTTATGCCAGAGTGTTTGAGTACAGATAAAATGTTGAATATTTAGAACCACATACATATACTTACAAATACACACACTGACAACTATGTACATACATAACATTATGCATGCATAACCACAGTTGCAGTTACATGTGCACATAGACAACCCAGTACACACACAATTGGTCGATTGAGAGGTCGATCCAGGGAGTCACTGCTGAAAATTTTAAAACACAATAATCACGAATGCTATTACTACGGGAGCCTGCCAAAACTAATAGGTGCTGGAAACCTCATTGAGAAGAAGCGGACTGCATCTCCATCTTGGATTTCCTAACAGCATTTAAAGCTATACATACTTTTAACTTTAAATGACCATGGATCAAAAGTCTACCTTACCAGACCAGTTTGGACTCATCCAAGGCCCAGACCAGTCACAAAATTGGAGACATTGAAGAAAGAAATTCCTCAGATACACGATTGCTTCAGGTCTAGATAAAAAAACAGAAGCTGAACAGGTTAACACACTGCTTTATTCGGTAGGTCCAATAGCCAATGATATAATAACTAGACAAGGAATCAATGAATCATCAGCAAAATTTGAAAAAGTTTTAAAATCACTTGACACATATTTTAATCTAGGCAGTAACAAGATCCTTGAAAGAGCAAAGTTTAACAAACATGTCCAACAGCCAGGGGAACCTATTGACTCCTTCATTAATGAGCTGTACAGAATGGTTGAAAGCTGTGACTATGGTTACCTGAAATCAGAGCTAATCCAGGACAGAATTGTTGTTGGAGTAGCGGATGATGCACTCTCAGACATGCTTCAAGCTAAGGAAGATTTGACCCTTTAAAAGGCCTTCAGATTGTCAGGCAATCCAAAATCCATTTACAGCACAGATCCATCTTAAGGGACAAAGGGAAGCCATGGTACAGAGCAACCCCCATTGCCCAGCTAGTAAAACATCAGAGGAGCAGGGGACCACTAACCGACCACTAGAGGGTGGGTGACCATGCCAGCGCTGTGGAGCCAGGCGACCCCACAGATATGATTAATGTCTCAGCACAGTGTTTCAATTGCAACTACATAGGACACTTCGGAAAGCTATGCAAAACTAACACTACTAGGCGTGCAGATAATCCCAAGACGATTCACGAGGTTGAGGTACCACACCGAGAGGAATCACAACAATGCTTCTTGTTTGAGGTCAGAGATCAGGGAATTTTCATACTGGAATGTAGACATCTCGGTTAATGGTCATCTCCCAAGCTTTAATTTGGACGGTGTTACAGTCCTCTTGGACAAGGAACCATGGCTGGTGACCCAATGGCTGATGCCACCCACAACACAGCTGTACAGAGCAGGTGGCATCAAACTCCTGGTGAAAGGCAATCTGCAAGTGAAACTCAGGCATCAAGACATAAGAATACAAGCGATCCCGTTCATCATTCACAACTAGAATGTTCTCTTTTAAGCCAAAAAGCCTGTGTCGACCTCAACCTCCTACAGAAAATTGATGAGGTCAACCAGCAAGGGCCTGGTTACAAGTTTAAAAAGGAGCCCCCAAAACTTTTTACCGGATTGGGATGACTGAGGACTAAATACAGGATTACACTGAGGGAGGATGCTGCGCCCATGTGCCTATTCACACCACGAAAAATACCCCATCCACTCATGAATCAAGTGCAGCAATAGTCATCTCCCCCGTCAGTCAGGCAACCGAATGGTATTCTCGGATAGCCCCAGCCCCAAGACTGAATGGGTCCATCTGTATCTGTGTTGACTTAACACAGTTTAATAAAGCAGTGGGAAGAGAAATCTACCTGATGTCTACAATGGACGAAAGCCTGAGCAAACTCTCTAAAAGCAAAATATTTTAAAAGCTCGACCCTAAAAGCAGCTTTTGCTAACTTCCACTAGACAAAAAAATCTAGATTGCTGAGCACATTCATCTTCCCTTCTGGCAGATTCTGCTTCAACCGCTTACAATTTAAAATCACCTCCATGCCGGAAATCTTTCAATACACGATGATGGCCATTTTGCAAGGCTTAGAGGATGTCATTTGCCATATGGATGATGTTTTGGTCCACGCCACGACAGTGGAAGAACATAAAAGGCTTACAATGGTCCTAGAACCTTGCAGGAAGCAGGGCTGACACTGAGTGAGAAGTGTAAATTCTTCAAGATCTCTATACCGTTTTTAGGACACATTGTCAGCAACAAAGGCATCATGGCGGACCCACAGAAAACAAAGGCTATCAGCGAGTTCTCAACCCCATTCTCGATTCTGGGCCTCCAGAGATTCCTGGGTATGGTGAACCAGTTGGCAAAATTTTTACCCAATCTGGCACAGGTTTCAATCTGGAACCGCTGCAGCACCTTCTCAAGACTGACCAAGCATGGAACACGCATCAAAAGCAAGTATTTGGTTACATCAAAGCCATGCTGCTCTCAACTGACATCCTGGCCCCCTGTGACCCATCCCTGCCCACCGTAATGGATGCTTCGTCCACAGGCCTCAGCATAACCTTATTTCAAGAACAACTGGACAGATGCCACCGACCAGTGTATTACACATCCAGAGGACTGTCAAAAACAGAGACAAAATAAGCCATGCTCGAAAAAGAAGCTCTCGCAGTCTTACCTTGTCAGTACTCCAGAAGATATGGTCAGGAGGAACAGGAGGAACCTCCTCCTCATCCCTCGAGGTGATCCTCCCACAATACATAGGAGAGAAATTGATGAAGACAACCAAACATCAGAACAACCACATCCAAAACAACCTCCTATTCATCAAGGTTTACCCAGTACAACAGAGTCTACCACTCCTCCAACTGTGGTAAAGACAAGATGGTGAAGGATTATAAAGCTTCCAGACTGCCTGAACATGAAAGAGACTTGAGTGGGGGGGAGAAGGGACGGTAGAAGTAATGTAAATATGTTGGGCAAACAGGAATGCATTGTGAATACGTTGGATAAAGGCTAGGGAGGAGGTATAGTATAAGGGTCTGGCATAGAAAGAGTTAACGTGGGGCTGGGAGCAGTACTGCCCACACTGTGATGTAAAGGAATACATGACCTGAGTCTAGAGGGCAACCTTGTATTGGACAGAGTCGTGTATAGAGGCAAGCATGGAGACAGCTCCTAGCTTAGGCCATGTACTGTATATATGCGCATAGTTATGAGTAGTTAATAAACACTTTACTGTTAAACTATATAAAATTCAGAACCTCTTCATGAGACCTACTGAAGTACACACATCTTACAACATTGACCAAAACTTGGTCAAAATGATAGCTTTTAAGGAGTATCTTAAAGGAGGAGAGCAATGTAGAGAGCTTTAGGAAAAGTTAGAAGAATCCAGAGCTTAAGCCCCAGGTAATTTAAGACACAGCCACCAATGGCAGAGTGATTAAAATTGGGGATGTCCAAGAGGCCAGAATTAGAGTAGTGCAGAGACCTCAGACGGTGGTAGGGCTGGAGAAGATTACAGAGGTAGGATGGGGTAAGGTCAGGGAAGGATTTGAAAACAAGAATCAGCATTTTTAAATTAAGGTATTGTTGGACCAGGAGCCAATGTAGATCAGTGAGCACAGGAGTGATGGATGAACAGGACTTATTGTGAGTACTGGCATGGGCAGCAGAATTTTGGATGAGCTGAACTTTAAGAAGGTGGGAGGCCTGCCAGGAGTGCGTTAGAATAGTCAAGTCTAGAGGTAAAATGCGGGCGTGAATGAGTGCTTCAGCAGCAGATGAGCTGAAGATGGACGATTTATAGAGGTGGAAGTAGGCTGTCTTGGTGATGGATGGAACATGGAATTGGAAGATCAGCTCAGGGGCGAACATAGCACCAAGGTTATGAATAGTCTGGTTCAGCCCAATACAGTGGTCAAGGGGAGGGTTGGAATTGGTGGCTAGGGAATAGAGTTTGTGGGTGGGAACAAAAGCAATTACCTTGGTCTTCCCAATTTAATAGGAAGAAATTTCTGCTCATGCAGTACTGGATTTTGGATAACGTTGTGACAAATCAGACACAGCGCTGGGGCTGAGAGGTAGTGTTCATATGAAGTTGGGTGTAATCAGCGTATATGTGGAGCCATGTACACACTCAACCAAATGTATACACAATCATATGTACACATAACTGCATACATGTGCAACCACATATCCAAAAGGCAAATATAACCACATGAATACAGAACATATATATGCAGTGACATGCACGCTCAGCTACATATGTATAATCATATGCATGTATAACCGCACAACAGAAAGACCTTACATTCACATATAAACCAACACATGCACCCAGGACAACACAATATGGACAACTACACACTTACACAACCTCATCAAGTACAGCCACTGCCATACAAACAATGCCAGTCATAAAATGGTGCACACTGCTCACATAAACATAATGCACACATCCTCGACAAGCAGAACCAAAACTGAACAGCAAATTCCTACAGGTACATGTACGCAACCATATATATATATATATATATAGAGACACGAAACCACATACACACTGGCACGCACACCCAGACCACCAACCACACCACCACCCACCCACACACCCCTTCTCACACACCCATAAACAATTTGAGTCCTGCTATTTTCTGTATCTGGATATGAAATTTTAGATTGCAAGCCAGCTTTTCCTGCGTACAGCAATTTTTTTGCTATAAGCATTTGGTCACATTCCTCTGCACATAATTGAGTAAAAGCCCATCCAAAAAAAAACAAAGGAGTGAGACTGCTATAATATCTCACTAAGTGATGACAGATTCCAATCTGTGGCTCTGTCATTTTTTAAACATATAACGTGCAGTAAATTCTGATAATGTGAGGAAGCCATTTGGATTTCAATATAATTCAGTTTGCAAACAGCCTGAACCTAAGAAGAGCTGATCTGGCATCTGTGCTGCTGCCTTTCATATGCAAACAAGTTCATTAATGAGGCACTTAAAGGTAATTATCCCTGAACCCATCGAGATTTAATGATAGCTCAAGGATTTAACGGGACGTGCGCAGGTCTCCCATGACACCCGAAAGCTGCCCAGCAAACCCTCTCTGGCTTGCCTGTGCCCTCATGGGGCGGAGATGTCTTTCATTGACAAGCATTCATGGGACCCAACTTCAGGAAAGGAGGAGCTGCTGAACACCACCCCAACTCTTGCATCCGATCATCTGCTCCTCAGCGACTCCCTCCCCACGACTCCCATCTCACCCAGACTCACCTGTCTCCAGGGATCCAGCGATGACCCCTGGAGAAGGCCTGGGAGTGTTGCCAGCAGCCACCACCAGTACTGGAGAGCTGCTGGTCTCTGATTGGTTAGCAGCTCTCAGAGATGGGATTTGCACCCTCACATGGGAGGCCATTGCCGGCCAATTAAGTGCCTGATTGCACTTAAATGGAGTCAGGCCTCCCAGAGGGAAGCGATGCAGAGGTCCCACCAGTTTCCCAACCAGTGGAGAGAAGGCCTTTGCTGGAACTAAATTCTGTCCTATATCTCCAATACTCAACACTGGCCTCTTCCCTTGCAGAGAGCATTTGGCCTGCCCCACCACACAGGACATGTTATCCTCATATTGCAATTGTGCAAAAGGAATCATCTGGGTTTTCTGGTTTCCGGCAGGGTGTGGGAGGCAGGATGGGAAGTATGCAGTCTGCTCACTCTCGTCCCCACCTTATCATCACAGTGAATCAACCATCAGCCAGACAATTAGTGCCTGCCCAACGAGCTGCATGAAGTGGTGGGGGGGTGAGAGGACTCTGCTCCCCAACGGGCCATTTTTAAAAATTCATTTATGGGATGCTGGCTAGGCCAGCATTTATTGCCCATCCCTAGTTGCCCTTGAGAAGGTGGTGGTGAGCTGCCTTCTTGAACCACTGCAGTCCATGTGGTGTAGGTACACCCACAGTGCTGTTAGGAAGGGAGTTCCAGGATTTTGGCCCAGCGACAGGGAATGAATGGCGAAAGCCATTTACAGCTGGACATCTAGCAAGAGTGCGGTCAGGCTATGAACTGGAAGTTAGTCATAGCCACCCATTCAAAGGAATGCTGGCATCACTTTGGTGGCAACTTGAGACGAGATCCACGTGCGTTCAAAAAAGTTGTTTGAAATAAGTCCGAGAAGAAGGCAGCATCATAGCTGACATTGAGGCAGTGGAGCAGCAGCAGGTGAGAGCATGTTTTTCCATTCTGGTGGCTATTGTGCCAGCAGTGTCTCATTCAGGATCCTTACCAGGGAGGAAAGAACATCTGAGCACTCCCTGTCCCATTTCCCTCCTGGATAAGTGTGGAGATGGTGGCATAGTGGTGTTGTCACTGACTAGTATTACAGAGATCCTGGGTTCAAATCCCACCATGGCAGATGGTGAAAAATCTGGAGTTAAAAGTCTGGTGACAACCATGAAACCATTGCTGATTGTTGTAAAAACCCATTCATTAATGCCCCTTTAGGGAAGGAAATCTGCTCTCTGACCTACATGTGATTCCAATGTGGTTGACTCTTAAATGCTCCCTGAACAGGGAAACAAATGCTTGCCTAGCCAGTGATGCACATTCCTTGATCAAATAAAAAGAAGTCATATTCTACCCTTTAATTCTGTCTGTCCACAGAGGAGGAAACTGATAGTTGCCCCCTTCCAGCAGTATCAATTTGAATCATCACATCTGCCAAGCCAAGTGAAGTCAGGCAGGCCATATAGGGAAAATGGAGGACCCAGCATGGACAGGCCCACAGTTTGACAATGGCTCCCTGTGAGTTCTCCAGGCTGAGAGTGATTGGCAAGGTGGCAAGAAGAGGCCTCTCTGCCAGACCAAAGAAGCCTGGGTGGAGGCCACAGGGAAGGCCAGGAGCAGTGGGGCCATCCAAAGGACCTGTCTGGAGTGACACAAAAGGCTGAATGACCTCTTACACTCAGCAAAGGTGAGTGTCTAAAATTTTTATAGACTGTCCTAAATGGGAGGGTGTGACGCGTGTCAAGTGTGGAATTGCCTAGTGTCTGGGCCATGTGCAGAAGGCAGAATGAAGCAGACATGGCACACTGCATGGCACTGGGGGATTGTGAGGTGGTTGGGGAGGTGGTCTGAAGTCCCAGACCTGTTAGTTTAAAAGGATCATTGTGAAGCAGCGGACATCGACAACTTACACGTTGGACACACAAATAACAGTATGATCTTTCCACAGAAGATTCATGACAATGTCCCTTTCCCTTTGCAGGATAAGAGGGCACATAACACCCATGAGAGATCACAGGCAGGAGAAGGAGCACCAAACCAGGTCAATTAGACTCGTCTGGCGGAGGTGGTTTTGGAAATGGCAGAAAACCAATGGTACAGGACCACTGGCCATAGAGAGGCTGGAGGGCAGCCCTGGGGTGGTGAGATTCCAAGGGCCTATAGCTGTCTCCTGAAAAGAATGTGCTGAAGGGGGATGGGGGGAAATTGGGGAAGGGAATGGGGAGGGAGCATTGTTGGTATTGACTTTGGCGGCTTGTGGCATTTGGGGAGGAAAGTGTGTCTCAATTTTGAGGTGGTTGAGGATTACACCTCAGTTAGCATTTTCCATGGCGAGAGTATGTGTGTAGGAAGTGTGTATCTCTGAACTCAGCTCAAATGATGATGGAACTCTTCATAGTCCTTCTTTGATCCCCCCACAAACCTTGGCAACTTCTGAGGAGGAGGAGGGAGCCTCAGAGGGTGCACGGTCACATCCTTCCGCAGCACCTAGCACCAGCATAGATACAATCACCTCAGTAAGTATGCTCAAGTCGACTGAAAGGGTTACATACGCTGGTGCGAGCACACCAGAGTCACAGGACCAGCTGTCGATCAGAGAAGGTGGAGGTGACCTAGATGCTGAGCCCCAGGCTGATGACAAGCCTCTGGGATCATCCATCAGGTGGCAGATGCTGGACGTACAGCATGAGGTATGTGGAGATGTGGCAGAGCTTCTAGAGCATTTGTGCACCCCTGCACGGACAGTGGACAGGAACATCCAGGCCATGAGCCCTGTGATCACCCTCTCTTCAGAACGTGTGGCTTCCTCTATTGCGAGACTGGCGACTGTCGTGGAAGGCCAGACCCAGCAGCTCACTGATGGGATACTGGGTACGTGTTCTGACCTGCATTCCATCACCTTGTCTCTGAACTCGGGTGCCCAGAGCCAAGGCGAGAGGGGGACAGAGCAACTGGAGTCATATCCAGGTCCTGGTTCCTCTCAGGAAAGCTGGGAGGGCCAAATGAACCTCAAGATGGCAGATGAGCAGCTGTTGTTGCCATTGGGGCACCTCTCAGGGAGCTCCTGATGGAGACAGCCTCTCCTCCACCTCTCTACCATTGACACCAATGCCTCAGAGTGCCACAATGACAGGTGAGGCTCCTGCCACTGTGCCGGAGACCCTCACCACACCAGGGCCCTCACAGGCTCAGGTGACCCGAGAACACCTAACAAAGTCATCCCAGGCAAAGGAGCACCAGGGTCAGCAACCTGTCTCCAGCACAGCTGGGGATGAGGGGGGTGCATCACGCTGTCATTAAGAAAACACAATATTCACACATGGATTCACAAGGGTGATTGTTTAGGCTTTTTTGTTTGGAGAAATGTTGCTTAGATTTTGTATTAAACGATGGTGTGCGTGTACTTGCTGTTCTGGCTTCATTTGTGTTTCATATATGTTGTGTCCTGGTTTGGATTTGGATTGACTGACTACTATCAAGGGAGTTTTTGCACATGTGGGCCCATCTGAAAGGCCTCATATTGTGCCTCTCCCTTGGCACATGCACAGCCGGCCCTGGCGTTGATGTTCATGAACTACAAAAAAGAGGCGCGTGAGACAAAGATCTTATCGTTTAACAAATTCCACATTGCTAGTTAAATTGTTGCATTATAAGAGACTCTGCCATTCAAAGCCTCTTGCACACTGGGTTCCACTGCAACAGACATAAAGCCTCTGGCTCTCTCAGACTGACTAACAATATTTGTGGTGACTGAAATGACCTAAACATTGTATCTGTCACAACCATTATGCCATGGTGAGCTGAGGCTTGCGAGATGCCGCAAAGGTCTCTGGCTGATGCTTGTATGATCACGATGCATAAAAGTTCCAGGACCTTAGGAGTAACAGGAATAGGGTGGCCACCAATGCAATTTGAACTAATCTCCCCATCCAGCAATTCACAAAGGAAGGTGACTATCTCCCTGGAGAGATACAGTCTGCAAAGACACTGATGCCCTGACAGTTGAAGGTAATTCATCATTTGCCTGTATACTCTGTGGGGAAAATAGTGTCTTCTCCGGCTTCTGTTGTTGTATTTCTTCTGCAGGCCCTTGAGCAGCAGCAGGTCCCTCACCTGCCTGGGCCACATGGTGCACCTGTTTCTGGACAACTAGCCTTCTCTGTCTCCTACTTTTCATTCCCTCCTCACTGGAGGAGGAGCCTTCTCCAGAGTGCACAATCCACATGGGAGACAGCAAGCTCTGGTTCCTATGCTGGAGTCCTCAACCTTCACTATATCCCTTCCCTCTCACTCTCTCCTTTGTTATGGCAGCCTAAAAAGAGTGAATAAATAAAGTGCAAGAAGATACAAATACTGCCACCGTCACCAGCTAAATGCAGCCAGGGTCCCACTTTCAGGCCTATTTATCCTTCTTCGCACCACCTCCTCATACCTGGTGTGACTCACACCCAATGTTTTTCCCATGCACTGAACAAGAAATGGAGTGAACAATGTAAAATTGCAGTCGACTGGTATTAACATCGCCCGACATCATCACGTTGTATTTTATGTTACGTGAGGGAGGGTGGATGGGGCGGCAGAGTGGTCAGCATACTTGTTTTACAGGTGTGAAAACCAGCCCAGGGAGATAAATCAGACATTAGAGGGCCTGATTTTAACTCACTAAAAGCCCATTCACACACACACAGCTAAAATCAGGCCTAGAAATTCATCCAAATATAACAGAATCCATTCAGTTATCTATCCATTTAAGGAAATGGACGGAATTTTCTTTCAGCCCTCCTGCAGTGCCATCCTCCTTTACTGAGCGCGCTGCACTCAGTCAGTCTTTTATGCCCATGACACAAAGAGGAAAATCTACCCCATTGATCATTGGCTCATTGAACATTTAATCAGCTCAGTCTATGTCTCTCCATATGGACCTTAATCCCATTTCCAGTCAAGTATTTATCTGTTCTTTTTTCAAATGAGTCTCAGCCTCAGCCATCATTCATAAGATCAGAAGATAATTGTGGGTGAAGAAGGCTATTCAGCCCATCTTAATTCATCCACATACCAAGTCCCTAAAGCCCCGTTACAGCATCCAATTGTTTCTTAAAAGATTCCAGTGTTTTATCTGGCACCACTCTTCTTGAAGGCCTATCCTATCTATTCTTTTATTTGTATGAAGTAGAATTTTCTGATACAAGTCCTAAATTTACACCTGACTAAGGAAATAACCACTCATGGCTCATTAAAATATATACAGCTTGTAATATATGTTAGTTTGCACTGACAAGTTAAAAGCAAACCCTAATTTAGGGCAATCAAGATCTAAGAACTAAACTCTTTGCTAGCAAATCCTCAAATCACCTAACATCTCTCTGTAATTTAAAGCACACACCTACTTGGAGCTTTAATCCCAGAGGCTTTAGAAGTGGACCATTGGGATGGAATGAAAGGTTGCTAGACATCTTCGCTTGATAGAAGTAGAACTGGTCTTCCACTATACTGAATGTTTTCACCAAATATAAAGGCTGATTTTAACCTAGCCCTCACAATGGGAACAATTAGCTGGGGTTAAAATTCCTTCCAGTGCCTCCCCGCACCATTCCTGTACCATTCCCACACCCCCACCCTTCCCATACCATTCCCATGAACCCAAAAACAAAGCTAAACATGACTGGTGTCCAAGTGTTCCTAAAGCTATGAAAAAGGAAGATCTCAGCTGCAGCTCCCC